>NW_027142363.1:11322190-11714690 GCF_026170545.1 Melanerpes formicivorus | reverse complement strand
GATCTCATCTGTCCAGCTTCCCTGGCATTAAACATTGGCATACTGAAACAAACAAAAAAAAAAAGGAATCAAGAGCTCCTCGTGTATCCATACAGCACCTTTTAAATGAAAATTATTTAATTTAATTTAATTTAATTTAATTTAATTTAATTTAATTTAATTTAATTTAATTTAATTTAATTTAATTTAATTTAATTAAAGAAAAAAAGGTGTTTAGGTGTTTTAAAAAATCCTGGTCGTGGTTTCAAAAATCTAACCCCCTCCCCTCTTCCCCACACGAGGATTTTAAGGATTAATCCCTCTTAGGAGCTGCATAATAATCTTTCTAGTTACTGAGTAGAAAATTAATGTATGGGCCTTTGAAGAAATTATCTCCTGCAAAAGCAAAACTAAATTTATTCTTTTAATTGCAGCTCTTCGGTGCTGGAAGGTCAAAACGCACAGATTACTGCTTGGCAGTTCTATCCTGAAAGAATTTAGCCACCCAAAACTTCCACTGCTGCTAGGAGGAATTCTCCTTGGGTGGTGACTTGGGCAAAAGTTGCTACACTTTGTGTTGACATCTAAATGTCACCGTTCTATTAAAATTTCCTTCGGTGACGCTGAGCAGGTTTCACGGTATGATCTCAATCAGACTAATCAGCTAATCAGTTAATTTTACAGCCCTTTGATCATGCTCATATGAAGACCCACACTCCATTTTGCAACTGTTTTAAAGCTCATTTAAATAAGGCTCACTTCACTTCCCCCCCCCCCCCCCCCCCTATTTTTTTTTGTCATGGTGAGGATTGGCTTTGATGGCATGTTTAGGACCTAAGAGGGAATCACAGCATTGCCGCAAATCAAACACAATCCCGGTGCGCCCACGACGCATTGATGACGATGATTTGTCTACAGGGACAAACCCACCATGCCCTGGGCTTTGTGCACGTGGGCATTGAGGGTTATTATCGGTGTCAGAGCTTCTGCAGTGTCTTTCTGTGCTAAATACGGGGCCAGACCGTGGAAAATCAAAAAACAAACTCACACGCAGAGGCGCAATAACTTCTCCCTCAGAGGGGAGGGCTGCGTGCCTGTGGCCTATTATCCCGCACTTACTTCTGCTCCTCTTCCTCTTCCTAGGGAACGGGGGAAGCAGCAGCACCCGCGGGACGAGCGCCTTCCGGCCAGCAGCCCCTCACAGCCCCAAGGGGTTGTCCTGAGGGGTAAGAAGGGCATCTGAGTTGCCTCTGCAGCTCCCTGTTCTTCCAAACGATATCCCAGGACATCCAGGTCACAGTGCTTCTAATATTTGTGCTGGTTTCAACCCAGAGTTAATTTTCTAAGTTTCACAGTTGTCTTTGGGCTGCTTCCACTTCTCCATCATGAATTGTTTTAGGAGATTTTGTCACTGTTGCAGTTTTTGCCATGGTTTGAGTGACCATTAATTACATGATTCTTCATTAAAGCCAATGCTTATACATTGCATGTATCACCCACAAAGCCACAATACTGCCCTCAGCTTGCTCCTCCTGGTCTTTACTCTGGGTCCACCAAAGCTATTGGGAAGACTCTACAGGTTGATTTGAACTAGGTCCCAAATACAAACTGCAAACATATGCAACAAAAATGTGGAAGGCACTAAAAGAGGGGGCCTGGGAGTGCAATGACAATGGCAGGCTTGAACTGGTCATGTCCACCTGCCACACATGAGGTGTGCATTTATCAGCTTCAGTTCAGGAAGAAGGTTTGGAGTCCAACAGAAGAACCTGGAGCTGCCTGACCATCTTCCCAGTCAGCAGCTGTCAGTTTTCATTTGATTGAGCTTCCACAGTGTGGATAGGGGGACAGACAGTGGAATTATCTAACTGCAGCAGACAGTGGTCCACACACAGTTGGTCTTGATACAGCAGGCTCAGAAAACAGTGAACAAAACCTAATCTGACACTCATTCTATTTGACCTTGCAATCATCTTAATATTACCATATGTTTTCATGGACATGGAGATGCATTCTGTGCCCATATTCATACACATACCTCCCACCTCCTGGGAAAAAAATGGAGATCAATCTGTCTAAGACAAAAATGCTGTCTCTGAGAAGAAGAGGAGCTCAATGTGGGCTCTGAAATATTGTAATAGGGAGAAAGATGGCTTTTTCAGAAATGGTGCCCATCCACAAACACCTGTGAAGTCCAGGGGTTCTGTGAATTTGTGGTTCCTCAAAAACCCTGTGTGTTTTATTTAGAGCAGTGACACCAATATTGAAGCCCAGCTTCAAGTGCACAGTGTGAATTTCACTTCTGTCAGAGCAGTCACAACCCTCTTGAAGCACAAAACTTAACTGATACTCTTGGTGAGGTGGAGATCTTTTAAGTTGTATCTGACCAGACTTTGGAACTGACAATCTTTGAAACAGAGGGAAAACACCACTTCAGTAAAACAGATTTCCTGGAGTGAGAGCTGCAGACCTGGCTCACCAGTTGTCATCAGACAGAAAGCTGTTTTATTTCCTCTGTCTCATCAAAGACCCTTCCAATATCTCTGGTTCTTCATCAGCCATTACCATAGGGAATGGGAACACTTCCACTCTCTGAGCCACTTCCTGCACCACAAGTAGGTGCATCTATAAAAGGAACACACTGACAAGTCATGTCTCCCTGGTAGAAAGCAAGGGACATTAGCCCCAGAAATGCAACACGTAACAGAGAAACATTATGGTCACAAAGCCTTAACTGGAGGTGTCTTACCTGCACTGGAAAATGTGTCCCTGATAATAAGAACTTGGAAGCCTGTTCTGACCTTCCAGAAGTTGTGTTCTCACCCACGAGAGAATGATGGACACCAAGGGGACTGCCTTACCTCTTGATCCTAAAAGACAGGAGGGTTGTCCATGTTCCTTGACATGGACAAGTGGAATTCACTAAAATGATGATGAGAGAAGGGTGCTGTTTTGACATCTGATGCTCACCTGGCTCAGGCCTGAGGCAGGAGAATTTATAGATTCAACTTTACAGTTTGAGCTCTTATTGGTACCCTGAAATCTTACTGAAGTGATGAATTCATGAAGCTGCACAAGCCTGTGTTGAGAGACATACTATAAAAGCTAAATTGGTCTAAAAACCTCAGTTTGTGACACTTGGGAATCAATTCCTGAATTTGGTGTCTGGTTGGGACAGCTAAAGGGCTTCCCATGTAAGACAAAACCTGGCAAAACTCCAGGAAAAGAGAATGTTCTCCAAGTTAATGACCTTCTCCTTTGTTTATAGAGACAAAGTTGTCAAGAAGGGAGATCTTGTGAAGGCTATGAAAGGTTTTTAGAGCATTCCTTACCAAATCTATAAAGCCTGTCCCAAAAGCTCAGGGCTTCAATATCCTCAAAAGAGGTGTTTAGCCAGGTATTCAGCCTGTTTTTAAAGACATGGTTAGTAAAGGACAAACCTACAGGTAGCTGAGAGAGAGCCTCACTGGCAGTTCAGGTGAAATATTTCAGGGAGGATGCTTTTGGCAGCTTGGTTTTGCTGGGAACTGGAAACACACTCCAGAATATTATCTTTCCCTGCATAGAGTGGGCAGATTCACCAGTCTGGTGTACACAAGAAGTGGGTGAGTTGAGTTCTGCATCAATTAGTATCTTGCTGACATAAGAAATAGAGGTTGGAAGCTCATGCCCTTGGTCATAGTGGTTGTGATGGATCCTAGTTTGAAACCCATGGAGCACTGTATCAGGGAAACCAGTCACTGTGTGATCTAATGCTTAAGTACCCAGCATTTGCACTGGCTGCAGGGCAGGGGCAGCATGAGGAGGGCAGAGGGCAGAGGTAGAGGTGAGAAAACACTGGGAAGAAGGAAAGAGAAAATCTCCTTACAAGCAGGCCTTCTCGCTGCAGATGGAGAGTCTACTGGTAGCAGGAAGCTTGCTGGCTGCTGGCAGGGCATCCTTCTGGGGAAAGCAGGTGTGTATCACAGAATGTAAGGGGCTGGAAGGGACCTTGAAAGATCATCTAGTCCAACATCCCTGACAGAGCAGGATCACCTTCCAGGGACCGTCCCATGTAGGACAAATGACCGGCATCCTTGGTGTCTGGAAGCCTTACCCAGCATTTTTAACAGTACTGCAAAGATTATACTGATTTACCAGGCTTTAGTGACAAGGAATAATTTAGCTATTGTGCAGCAGTAAGATTTAAAGCCTTGTTTTACTTATTTAATTTTACCAGGCAGACAATCCCCAGCAGATCTGAAAAACTTGATGTGTGTCATCTTTTGAGCCGACACAGAACAGACCAGAATGAAATTGTTTCACCTCTGCATTAACATCTCCATCTCAAAGACTAATTGGGACAAGCAAAGACCGGCTCACAGAACCACTGAAGGCAATCTAAAGTCCCAGTGCTATACTGGGACTTTTTAATTTTATGTATGCCTTTTTTATTTCATATGTGCCTGCATTGTATACATTTTTATTGCATATAAGCTTTTAAAATTGTCTGTATGACCCAGTAGCATTTACCTAAAACATAAAACAAAACCAGGAAGGAAGAGTTGTTGAGAATAATAATTCTAGCTGTCTGAGAGCAGGGACTTCTGGGAAAGCCTGGTGCTCCTGTCCTCCCTACCTGGATGCAGAGAGTAGGGGATGAGTGAGAAAGAAGCTGTTTGTTTTCTGCCTGGGAGAAGATGGGCAGAGCACACAATGGGGAAGGGCATGGGGGTACCCTGCAGCATCTCTGAGTACCTCCAGCTGGGAGAGAAAGATGTCAGGGCTGGTAGCAGGATGTTCTGAGCCTGGAGGCACAGGCTGAGCCCTTGGGTATGGGCCAAGCACTTACACATCTAAAAGGAAATGTTTGGGAAGAATTGCTGTACTCTTACTCCTGGTCTGTTTTGCAATGTTAAATCTCATGGCACATAGCCAGTCATGCCAAAGCACCTTGCCAGATCTCCTTTGATAGTAACACAGGTACAGAATGCAGTTTGTAAACACCACCCATATGTCAGCTGGTGGGATGTTTCATAGTTTCATAGTTTCATAGTTTCATTCAGGGTTGGAAGGGACCACAAGGATCATCTAGTTCCAACCCCCCTGCCATGGGCAGGGACACCCCACACTAGATCAGGCTGGACAGAGCCTCATCCAGCCTGCTCTTAAACACCCCCAGGGACGGGGCCTCGACCACCTCCCTGGACAACCCATTCCAGGGTTTCACCACTCTCATGGTGAAGAACCTCCTCCTCACATCCAGCCTGAATCTCCCCACCTCCAGCTTCATTCCATTCCCCCTAGTCCTATCACTACCTGATATCCTGAGAAGTCCTTCCCCAGCCTTCCTGTAGGCCCCCTTCAGATACTGGAAGGCGACAATTAGGTCACCTCGGAGCCTTCTCTTCTGCAGACTGTACAGCCCCAACTCCTTCAGTCTGTCCTCATAGGAGAGGTGCTCCAGCCCTCTGATCATCCTCGTGGCCCTTCTCTGGACACGTTCCAGCACCTCCACATCCCTCTTGTAATAGGGGCTCCAGAACTGGACACAGTACTCCAGGTGGGGTCTCACCAGGGCTGAGTAGAGGGGGAGGATCACCTCCCTTGACCTGCTAGCCACACTTCTCCTGATGCAGCCCAGGATCTGATTGGCTTTGCGGGCTGCAAGTGCACACTGAGCGCTCATGTTGAGCTTTTTGTCCACCAGCACCCCCAAGTCTCTCTCCTCAGGGCTATCCTCCAGCCAGTCACTGCCCAGCCTGTATTTGTGCCTGGGATTGCCTCGACCCAGATGCAGGACCCTGCACTTGCTCTTATTGAACTTCATGAGGTTGGCCTGTGCCCACCTCTCCAGCCTGTCAAGGTCCCTCTGGATGGCCTCCCTTCCCTCCAGCGTGTCTGCTGCACCACACAGCTTGGTGTCATCAGCAAACTTGCTGAGGGTGCACTCAATGCCACTGTCCATGTCCCCCACAAAGATGTTGAATAAGACAGGTCCCAGGACTGATCCCTGAGGGACTCCACTTGTCACTGGCCTCCACTGGGACATGGAGCCATTGACAGCCACTCTTTGGGTGCGGCCATCAAGCCAGTTCCTTATCCATCTAGTGGTCCACCAATCAAACCCATGTGTCACCAGTTTGGAGACCAGGATGTGGTGTGGGACAGTGTCAAAGGCTTTGCTCAGGTCCAGGTAAACGACATCAGTTGCTTGCCCCTCATCTATTAATTTTGTCACCTGCTCATAGAAGGCCACCAGGTTGGTCAGGCAGGATTTGCCCTTGGCAAAGCCATGCTGACTGTTCCCAATCACCTCTTCACTATTCTTTTGAGCGAGTAGTGACTCCAGGAGGATCTGTTCCATGATCTTTCCAGGCACAGAGGTGAGACTGACTGGCCTGTAGTTCCCTGGTTCCTCCTTCTTGCCCTTTTTGAAGATGGGGGCAATGTTTCCCCTTTTCCAGTCTGTGGGGACTTCACCAGACTGCCAGGACTTTTGAAATATAATAGAGAGGGGTTTAGCAACCTCATCTGCCAGTTCTCTCAGTACCCGTGGGTGTAACCCGTCAGGTCCCATGGACTTGAACACTTTCAGGTTCTTCAGATGATCACGAACCTGATCTGCACTTACAATGGGCAGTTCTTCCTCCCCGTCCCTGGCTTTGACTTCCATAACATCAGGAGTGTGGCTAGAGGCCCTTGCAGTGAAGACTGAGGTAAAGGAGTTATTAAGTACCTCAGCCTTTTCCTCATCACAGGTGACCATGTCACCATTTTCCTTTCTGAGGGGGCCCACACCTTCCCTAGTCTTCTTCTTCCCATTAATATACCTGTAAAAGTTCTTAGTATTCCCTTTAATCTCCCTGGCTAGATTCAACTCAAACTCTGCTTTGGCTTTCCTAACCAGGACTCTTGCTGCTCGGGCAGCTTCCTTGTATTCCCCCTGTTCTACCTGTCCTTCCCTCCACTTCCTGTAGAGTTTCCTTTTAAGTAATAGTGTGTCCAGTAGCTCCTTGCCCATCCAGGCAGGCCTCCTAGCATTCTTACCTGCTTTTCTCTTTGTTGGTACACAGAGCTCCTGGACACAGAGGAGGTGGTCCTTGAATACTGACCAGCTGTCCTGGGTCCCTCTTCCCTCCAGGGCTTTGTCCCATGACACTTTGTGTGCCAAGGCCTCTGCTACCTAGGCTCTGGCTGTCTTCTGCATCATTGCTGATATATCCTTTGGGAGCTACGTTGCTATCACAGACAATGAGTCCAAGAAAGAAGGAAAGTCATGACAGCCATGGCCAAGGGGTTGTGACCAGGTCTTACCATGTGCCCTGAAGGGATGGTTCTCCACAGGAGCAAACCTCCCAAGTTCTTTGGACCAGCTTCAGTTCCAGCAGGTTTTGGCCAACAAAACTGAACTCTTTAACAAGACAAATACACTCCTACCCCAAAAGTAAGACTTGTGAAAAGATGTAGTATTCAGTTGCTTTGAATTCTGTTCCACTCCCTGCCCTCCCCCCCCTCCCCCCCCCCGCCCCAGATGCAAGAATCATCCTTCCAGTAGAAATAATATCAATAATATCTTCATGACTTTGGAGCCAAAGACAAATTCAGTGTCACCTTGATCTCAAGAGATTTACTCTGTCCTTTCTCTTGTGTTCTCTTTCCAGTCCCCTCAACTCAGTATCTTCTGAGTTCACTATTTCACCAGCTACCTTTCTGACATTATAAGGGCCTATTTATTTTTGTTTCTACTGTTCACAAACATTACTGTACAAATAGGTACTTTTTGCAGCCACATCTGCTCAAGCTGGATGCTTGGGAAACACTAAATCAAGTGGTTAGGACATTTGTGCAAATATTATGTTTTGACATTTCCCAGACACAGATGGGTAGGATTTTTCACAGGAAAATCTGAATTATCTGAATCTGGGGAAATGGCTGTTTGTTGGGGATTTGTGTTTTGCTGCCTTTTCAAAGATACAGCCAAATCTGGAGAAATTATAACATGATTATGAGAATGAGAGTTTTGCACGTGCTCAACAAAGCCTTTGCCAATTGTAGCAACTCAATTCCCTGAAAACTCTTTTGCTTTTTGGGTATCTTCCAGAACCAACTAAGACTTTTGATTTGATTTGCAAAGAAAAATCTCTGCAGTTAGATTTTTCTTTTGGCTAACAGGTAAACCTTCAGCATGGATTCATCCTGCAGAAGATCTGCCACCAGTGACCCACAGGAGGGAGTCTTCCTGGATTAATGCCAAGAGGGTGAGAATAAACCCACTCAGAAATGAGTGAGATACATAACCATACAAGAAAACTGAGGTGGAGACTTGGAAACAAGCAAAGAGGAGAGAGAAACTGGGTTTGGGAGTCAGACCAGAGAGACCATAGGTCTGGGACAGGCAGATTACATGGTGACACCAGAAATCATTATATCTGGGTTTCAGAACATCTTCGGAGGTAAATGACAATGGTGAGGCCAAAACAGTGACATGAAGCCAGAGGTTTGGAAGAGGTTTGGCTTGGGGAAAGAGTAAGGAGGAGGAACAGGGTGAAGAACTTGCCTCAGCAAGTAAACGTGATGATGTGCAGAGATGTAGAGCGTCTCAGCTGCAGCTGGTATCAGTAGAGGGAGATGTTTTAGACAAATGAAATAAAGGTAATGCCAGAATCCTATAAAACAACAAAGCTCTTTTGTTAGTTACTGCTTTTGATTGTGACTCTTTGCCTCAGTCCACTCCAGTAATATCTTCTCCCTTTCTTTTGTCTGCCACACTTTACACAGGAGTGGTGAAGATTAATAGTTGTTGGGCACTCTGGCACTGCTGTGCCCATGGAAAAGCCCATGAGGATACAGATCATTCTCTGCAGAGCAAAGGTGGAACAGTGTGTGGTAACTAAGATGTGTAGCTACACACTGAACAGCAGTGAGAAGCCAAATACTGCAAGATGCTCTCTAAGTCAATGTAATCAATGTTGCATAAGGAGAAAGCCCCTGAGAATGTGTGAAACTCACACACTCCAAAGGAAAAGAGGATTCCTGAGCACCTTCCCTTGTGACATGACATGTCTGTTGGACAAGGAAGCTCCTTGAGGGGCTGTGGTGGGGTTTCTGGGAACAGATTTGAGACACAATCCTCTACTCCTACAGGCAGAAAAGTCCCTGCCAGTACCTCCTTAGGTCAGGGCAGGTAAACAATGAGAGACAGTATGTTCAAACCCTGAGATGGGGTTGTGAAAAGAAAATTTTGAGGGGAATTATGACAGGGCAAACTCTAATCCCCACATACAGTTCTTGTGAGCTCTTGATAGACACAGGGGAAATTGTCCTCCAATGAAGCTGAAAAAATTGTGGGGAGGAATCTCCCTTCAACTTCAATAAGTGGTTATTATAATTTCCTTCCTGAAAGTGCCCTTCCTCCCATTATCTTTTAGCTTTTCAGCTGTGAGCATTGATTTCTCGGCTTCAGCTTCACTTCTAGGTCATGTTGGCAACACCCTGCCTCGCATGAGCAGCTTGTAAAATCTGCATGGGACATTGTTTCATTTTTGTGTGGAATGTGGCTACAGAGGTGTTTGATGAGATGAGTCTGCCAGAGACTGTGTGAGCACATCTCCAGACATGTTTTTGTATTACTGTTTTGTACTTCCCATTGCCCATCCCTACTTTGGTGCATGATTGGCTCTGAGAGCACGTTTCAGGCCCCATTTTGTCCTTGACTGTTAAAAGCCCTGTTGCAAAGGTCTTTAAAAATAATAATTTAGAATATTGTCTTCCCTGTGGTACATGGTAAGATGTATGGTACAAATGCAGAGGGCTTTTCCTTCTTGCAGTTGCTATCCAGCCTTCTCCATCTCAAACAGACCACTGTAGGACCAGCACAGGGGGAGTATTCAGAATAATGGAGCCCATACAAAGCCAGGAGCAATCTATGTAGAGCATGGAGCTTCCTAAACAACTCAGTATTTCCTTACTAATCAGGATGTGTCCTGAACTTTCTGCTATTTTCTGCAAGGTAGACACACTGAACCTCAGCCAGATGTGGTGATGTTTGTCCCCTGCTCAGGAAAGCCAACATGCCCTCTGATGCTGGAAGGGCACTGGCAGGAAGAGGACAGCTGACTTTGGAGACTTGAGTGGCACACTCAGCTCAGTGCCATTCCTCATTATTTTAAAGTGGCTTCTTGTTCAGGACTGTGCTTGCTTCTAAAGTAGAAGATATAATTCAGCTGCTGATGTTGAACATTGATGCTGCAAGTACAAATAGGTTTGCATTTCATCGTGTCTCACAGTCTGTAGACATTATACTCCATTACTTTTGATCCTAGAACAGCATAATAATGGAATGAATTGGGTTGTAAGGGACCTTTAAAGGTCATCCAGTCCAACCCTCCTGCAGTAAGCAGGGGCATCTTTAACTAGATCAGGTTGTTCAGAGCCCCATCAAGCCTGACCTTGAAAGTCTCCAGGAACAGGGCCTCCACTATCTTCTTGGGCAACCTGTTGCACTCTTCCACCACCTTCATGGTAAAGAACTTTTTTCTAATGCTCAATCTAAATCTGCTCTTCTCTAGTTTAAAACCATTGCCCCTTGTCCTATTGCTACATGACCCTCCCCTGCTTTTTTGTAGGTCCCCTTCAGGTACTGGAAGGCCACTAAAAGGTCTCCCTGGAGCCTTCTCTTCTCCAGGCTGAGCAACCCCAACTCTCTAAGCCTGTCTTCATAGCAGAGGTGCTCCAGCCCTCTGATAACTTTTGTGACCTTTCTCTGGACCTGCTCCATCAAGGGCATGTTCTTCTTGTGTTGAGGGCCCCAGAGCTGGACAGTACTCTAGGTGAGGTCTCAAGAGAACACAGCAGAGAGTCAGAATCACTTCTTGATCTGCTGGCCACAAGTGGATCAAGTTCATGCAGTTTAACATAACCCACTTTACAACTTTGCCTAGCACTCAATACACTTTTTTTCTTTTGGTCACATTTGTTTTGCACTCCTGGATTGGCAAATGTTGTTCCTTGCTGCATTACACCAGGAACACATTTGAGAGCCACATAAACTTCAGCTGCCTTCCTCAGGGCAAAACTGCTTTTTGTCCACTCCCGAATCTAGACATAGCTACAGAAAAGAGGTAGGAGACCCAAATGAGCACCACACAGTCAGTGATGTAAGCAGATGGCAAGCAAAAATTACTCCTGCACTTCAGTAGGGAAGTAAGCTAACTTACACCTATTTAGGCAGTACTTTGTGTATGCAAAATCAGTGTGAAAGGCGTCAGGGCACAGAACAAATTGTCCTAGAAGAAAATCACTCATGTTGAAGTACTACACTCTCCACTGATGCATCTTCCTTAACTTCACTGGAGCTTTACATTCTGTTAAGTGTAGAAGAAGAGAGCTTTTTATCTTCCATTTCCCATCACTTACTTCTCTGACACCATCCTGTCGTGCAGCTGGATCTGGGCACATTTGATCCAGCCACTGGGCTGTGAGAAGCGACCGGTGCTCAAGGTTTTCTACTAATTTAACACTGTCAGGGTAGAATTAGTGTAGTTAAAATGGTCCATCCTCAGGAGCCAGACTGACAGGAAGAAATGTGTAAATCTTGTGCAAGCAGTGCCAGCTCAGCATTTGAGCTAGCTCTCAGCTGTGTTCATTTTTTCTAACTATATTGGGGCAAGCCGTGCTGTCTTCTTGTTTCTCAGCGCTAATCTGACATCTGATGTCTGCCTCGCATCATTGTTTCTGGCACAGCTGGATTCAGCCCAGGAACACCCACTGGACTTGCACCCTTTAATATTATTTTCTAGTACTCGATACCTTATTTGCAGGAGGCCAAAAGGGCTGTACAAAATCAATTATTTAATATGACAGCCCTTTGCACCCACTTTGCACAGGCAGGTACTACAAGATGCTGTACAAGGCGCGAACAGTGCTGGCTTGCGTGCTGTTGAATTCGGTCTATTCCTGTGGTTAAGCTGTAGGAGTCAGTTAGCAGGCTTCCTAAATATTATGGCAGACTTGCATCTGCAAGGGTGCTTGCTGCTGCAGCTGTTTCCACACCTGTCTATTTATAGCCTCCAAATGATCTTGGTTTTTTTTCCTCTCCCTGAAAGTTGCTGCTGCAAATTCACTTCGCAGCATGACTTGATTATTTTAGTTATTAGTGCAAATCTTGAGTGTGACCTTTAAGGAAACACAGCGAGGTATCAGTTATTAACTTAACACAGCTCTGCAGCTAGGATGAGAGCTAAGGTCGTGACCTTATAATGGTCAACCAGCCTATTAGTTTAGCAATGCGGGACTCAAATATCATTTCGGCACTGTTTGGATGCTTGAATATATTACCCAGGAAGCTCCTTACTTCCTTACTTGAAAATGATAGGATTTTTTTTTTTCTACCAGCTGCTACAAGTTCCCTTTTTAAAAATAATAGCCACAAATCTGCACTTTAAAAGTTCTCCCTCACTCCTTAAATGGTAGGGTGACCTATGGCGAATGAGTAGGCAGAGCAGGTATGGCGAATCACTGGAACCTGAAGGCTTCAGGAAAAAAAAAAGGGGGGAAAGGCAAGATAAAGGAAAAAAAAATGCCAATCAAATTTAAATGATGATCCCATTAAATAATGATTTTCATTCAGACCTCACCTTTCACAGTTTTCATGTTTTATGGTTTTGTCTTACAGGAAACAAATTCTGCCACTTTATTCCACACTCCCCCCACACCTTCTCCCTCTGCCCCCCACTCGCCCACCCCCACTTATTAATTTGTGATATTCTGCAATAATTTTAGTTAAGGAGGAAAAAAAAAAAGAGAGAGAGAGAGAGAGGAAAAAAAACCTGACCAAAAAAATCTTGCTGTATTCAATCCCCTGAGAATGTTGGGTCGAGTTTTTTGATCCCTGTTGCTCATTGATTTGAGGGCTGATGTAGTGCAAGGGGTCCCTATTAGTGGCGTCTGTCACTGCTGTAATGTTTTTGTTATTTTTCCTCATTTGTTCGCTCTGACATCATGTCATTACAGAATGGTGCTGTTCAGGCCCTGCCTTGGCTGTTCGTTAGCGTGTGTTTAATGAGCAGCTTAATTGAGCTGTCTACTAGGCCACCTGTCACCCTCCGGACTTATTAACATACTAATGGCCTGACATTGTATTCTCTGACAGGCAACAGGGTTTACTGATTTGATGTCTGGACATGGGGATTTTATGCAGGAATGAGAGAGGATATTGGGAAGGAGGTTTAAAAACGCAAATTAACTCTTTGGTATCTATGTATTTATGGCTTGCTTGTAAAAGTTCAACACAAAGTAACAGGGGGAAACGGCCCTGCTTAGCAAGGCCGACTTTGTCATTGCAATTGCAGCACGTTTCTGCAGGAGAAAATATGCTTGGTGTAAGAAGAGCAGGCTTTACTTCTATTACAGTATTATTGTTGTTGCTGCTTCAAAGGAGAAATCTTCTTAAGCACAGAGGAAAGTTTTGTGACTAGTCTTTTCTCTACTGTGGCTAAACAAATGAAAGGCAAGAAATTTCCAGTTAAGGGATTTAAGTGCACGACATTGTTCCCACCTTTTAAAGCCAGATGAAGACATTCATCGCCAGTGAACACTGTGCTGAATTGTAAAGGTTCAAAGAAATGGCTTAAGTGCATGCAAGTTTAATAAAAATACTTGTTTTGATTTGGTTGTTTTTTCTTGTTGCTGTTGGTTGTGTTTTTCTCCAGCAGAGGAGAAGCAGACCTTCTGTCACAAGAAAATTCGGGTTACCAAGCAGATAACGGATCCAGATGGGGTGGCTTTAAGTCCAGCACAGCAGTAAATCCACCTTACACACATAGTGCACACCCAGACATCAGGACATATTTTTGGGTGGTGGGATCTTTTTTCTTCCATGTAGGAAAGAAAGGCTTGCACTAGGTGGGGCTAACTAAAATTTTGTGCAGGTCCAACTGGCACTTAGCAGCATACAGGAAAAAAAGAAAAGGAAAGAAATCCTACTACAGGCAGGTGTGAAGGTGAGCCCTGGGGAACATGGTTTTGACTGCCAGCTATTTGCTAGTGGGTGACATGACCTCACACAGAACTCAGCCAAGGGCCTGAGCAGTCACTGCACTGGCACCCAGACACAGAGGAAACACATGGGGTTTTGGTCCCACAGCTGCCTAGTACTGTTATTAGTTGCATGGGTGCCTGTAAATGAGTCAGACCATGAAGCAAGGGAGGTCCTCACTGCCAAAACAGAAGGGCTTGCCCATTCACTGTGAACCGTCTCAGCAGCCCCCCTGAGTAATTTGGTGACCAGCAGCTAGTTGTGTTTAAGCATAATAGGACAAAGTAGCCACATTTCCAGCAACACAGCAGAGCTAGGTTGGAGGAGTCACATGAAATGTCACCCCAGGGGCGATGGGTGACTTTTGCTGCTTCTGACTGAAAAGCAACCACACAGATCTCTCCAGCCTTAATGAGCTAGCACCCAGGTAGTTTCCCAGTATCTCAGACTGTGGATGGTCACAGCTTTTAAGATCAAGGCATTCTTGTGATTATATGACATGGTCTGCTGTAAAGCACCATTTGTACAACTCCATCTAGCGATTGATTGACTATGAGCTGGTAACTTCTGGCCCAGCCAAGGCATGCCTCTCTAAGAGTTTTCCATCATTTGAGTGAGACATGGGGAGCATGCATGAGACAGAACTGGCTAGAAATCAACTTCAATGCAATTGCCCTAAAGTGGTCTAGGAGGGCAGCTGTCAGCAATTATATTTCTTACCTTGCTGGGAAAAAGTAATTTTGGTTTCTGCTACCAAAGGCTGTTTTCTGAAGTTTGGTCAGACTCACAGGTTGTTTCAAGCAACAGTAGTAACTAGAACAGCTATTTTCCATCAGCCTTTGGCAAATAGAGATCTGCTCACTTTTCTCCTGAGTGTGGATGTTGTTGTGTGGATTCTGTGGTCTGCACTTTTTTCCTCATCTAGATTCAAATTCTACTTTGGGTGCCCTGCAAAATCGATGTAGAAAACAAACCTAGAACAAAAGAGAGTCTCACTTACTTTCCAAGCATACCCAAGTGGCCTTCAGTCATCACACAGGGTAAGTTTTGATTCTCAGAACTTGAAACAGCCCATGGTCTTCTTCCTGGAAAACCACCTGCAGCCCTCATGGTGCCATAGCAGGGATGATGAGCAGAGGAGGAGGGGCTGGGTCTGTGGGGCTGTCTTCTGGGTGTTCTCTTGGGTTTGAGTTCATGCTCCATGACATTGCAGGAAGAAGCCAGATCTCATCAAAGGCTCTTAGCACATTCATCAATTTGGGGAGGTATGTTCACAGAACAAAGGCTTGTGGGCACAGTTTCTTTGAAAAACATCAGCGAACAACAGGCTTGCTTTGGCTTCTGTCACATCTGTTGTATACATGAGCAAGGAGGCAACACTAATATCTGAAGTATCTCTAGTCTTCTCACTTAGATGGGATTTATGACCACTTAGGATTGTGGTCTGTTATGGAGACTGAAAAGCACATTCATTCCTTACGAAGAGAAGCTTGCCTCTATGGGAGCAGATGGGTGGCATTTTTGATGGTGCTAGTTCAATCTGATTAAGCACATGTAGCCTGGGCCTGAAAAGTGTGTGCTGAAAAGTACTTGTTTCATGCAGTTTGGGTAGCAGTCCTACCTATGTCTGTTTGCTGTGACAGGATCACACACCAGCCACGGATGTGTTTATATGCAGCCTAATTCAGGCTCTTCTGATGGCATCAAAGTCTGTAAAATTCTGCCACAACACTCCCACCAGCCTAAATCTGTAGATTTATTCTATTTACCACTGGTAGTAGAGACACCACTGGGTGTCTGTACTGTGCTGTGGTAGATCTACATGCAATTTAACAGCTCACAGCCATCCCTCTGCATATGGTTATTGTTGTATCCTCCCTTTCATGGATCTAAATCCCACTTTCTGAAGTCAGCCTGAATCAGGTAAGCTCATCATGAGATAGGAGGTAAAATAACATACATGTTGGACCGTGTCCTCATGACTTTTATTTTGCACTGATAAGGAACAAAATTCAGCTGGATATGACTCTGCTCAGGTTGACATAAGTAATAGTGAAAAACCTCACATCATTAATTACCTCACTGGCTGCTGAAGAAGCAGTGAAAGACAGCATGTAGTAATGCATGAGCTTCGAGAGGAAGGCAAATTAATTTCTTTATTAGCTTCCAATTAGTTAGTAGAGAACTTCAGGCCTCACATACAAAGCTCAAAATACTAGATGTGTGGGTTTCAGTGAAGCTGCTTATTGTCTGAACAAGGTGCTTTTGCATCCAGTGCCTGTCTTTAATTTCCATCAGGGTTCACAGTACCACAGTACCACAGTATATTAGAGATTGGAAGGGACCTCAAGAGAACATTGAGTCCAACCCCCCTGCCAAAGCAGGATCACTTAGGGTAGTCCGCACAGGACTGCATCCAGGTGGGTTTTGAAAGTCTCCAGAGAAGGAGACTCCACAGCCTCCCTGGGCAACCTGTTCCAGTGCTCTGTCACCTTCACTGTAAAGTTTCTCCTCATGCTGAGTTGTTCAAGTTTGAACCTCTTGTTCCTTGTCTTATTTCTGTGCACCACTAAAAAGAGCTTGGTCCCCTCTATTTGCCACCCACCTTTCAGATATTTATGCACATTGATGATCTCCCCTCTCAGTCCTCTCAAGACTAAATAGCCCCAGGGATCTCAGACTCTCTCCATAGGGGAGATTCTCAAGTCCCCTAATCATCCTTGTGGCTCTCCATTGGATTCTCTCCAGCAGTTTTCTGTCTTTCTTGAACTGGGGAGCCCAAAACTGGACACAGTATTCCAGGTGTGGTCTCATCAGGGCAGAGTAGAGATGTAGAAGAACTTCCCCAGACCTGCTGAACAAACCCTTCTTGATGCATCCCAGGATACCATTGGCTCTCTGGGCCACAAGGGCACAATTTTATTCCATGGAGAACTGCTGTCCACCAGCACTCCAAGGTCTTTCTCTGTTGAGCTGCTTTCCAGCCTGTACTGGTGCATGTTGTTATTCCTCCCCAGATGCAGGACCCTGCACTTGTCCATACTAAACTTCATGAGGTTTGCCAGCACCCAGCTCTCCAAACTGTCCAGGTCAGATTGGGTTCAAGTTCCCTTCTGCAGTCTCCTCTCCTCCAGGACCCCCACTGTTCTCATAGACATGGGGGAATATAGCAGTGCCTATGGAAAACCTCAGAAAGAATTACAGGTTGAATACTTAGGGTGTGTTTTAAATAGTACTTTTAACACTACATCAAGGACTAGATTTACAGCATCAATGACAACAGAAGTTTGTCGCTGCCTGTACCCTCTTAATGTGCAGTGGACACTGCCAAAATGGTTACAGGTGTTACATTAAGGATGCAGAATATAGTGCATAACACCACTCAGGTGTGTGGTATGATTAAGTATCTTCTTTTTCTGCTTCACTGCTGTGAGGGCTCAACCAGCATGTCTGCAATTCACAGCTGGACTGCAAAAGGTCATCCAGGGATAGAAGCTGGATAGGAATCTAGCTCTTTGCAGTGTCTGTCCCAGATCCTAACCACAGATTCAATGTCTTGACCTGGGAACTACTTTCTGGGGATTTATTAATAGAATAAATGTATGATAGAAACATGTGGTGTAAATACATATGGAAAAGCATACATAAGGTACTGAGGACTTAACTAATCCTAGCTGTAATGACAAGACAGAAGCATGCTATCATCTTGACTTGAAAGAGTGATGAACATACACAGTGAGATTTATCAAAGTTGGCTGTTTCATCAGACAGAAGCATGCACTACTCCTTTATAAAAGTTTAGCTTCTTTTATTTCTGCCCAGAGCATGTAGGCTGTGTTCAGCAGACTTCTCTGAAGTTAAAGATATCCAGTACTCCCACCATTCATGGTTCTGGGCTGTGGCTGATGGGCTATGTTGCAAGATAAAGAACCCATCACCTCCCAGGCTCCCTGACCTGGCATTAGGGATCTCACAGCCCTCCAAGTTTAATTACCTATCTCTTTTCCCATTGAAATGTTCATAACTCTTTGGGTCTGTGCTCCTGACAGATCAGCAGACGACCAAGATGCTCAAAACCTTGAGGACCCTCAAGGCTCCCTTGACATTTGCCATGAAGCGGGGAACTCCCAAACCCTGGCAAACACTACTGGGGCTCACAAAATTGGCACTCAGGGCTCACAGATCCCACACAGATGGGAGATTTTCACTGGTCTGATTTCACAACTCCCAGAATCTCTTGTAGAAAAGAGATGTTTATTTCCCTTCAATTCAAAACTGAGAAGAGATTCATCCTCTCTTCATTCAGGTTAAACAACTATCAAAGCATTTTTCTCTTTTTCACAGGATGCTTCCTTTTAAGAAATGATGTCTCTTACTCCAGCAGCTAGAGAGAGAATGTTCTACAATCTTTTTCATTGAAGGAGTAAGCAAGGATTTTGCTTCAACCAAGCTCTATTGCATTCCATGTTAGAGATGAACAACCAGGAAACACACAAAAAGCTCTTCTAGATTTTCAACAACTGCAAAACCCCCAGAAACACAAAGAATGAAATAAGCAGGAGCCTTGGTTTCCTGACACCTTGGGATGTACTTGTTAGCTGAAAATAATAAAAGCCTGGACATGATAAGTTAAGGACAAATCTTATGTATGCCTTAATTATTTCATAAAATGACCCTTTCTCACTCCAAAGGGCTTCCCACACCTCTCCAAAGGGCTTCCCACACCTCTCCAAAGTGACATGTGCATGCAACTTCTTCAAATGTACACACACAAGAAAGAACTCCTCTACCTGTTTTATAGATACTATCAAATTGTCAGCGTTGCTCAGCTGACCATCTCATGCCTTTGGGAGAGGATCTGCCACAGATCACAAGTGCAGGTCTGCAAAGGCAAATGCAATGCCCTGACTAAGTCTCTGCATGTAGAGTTTTGAGGCTGTCATTAATAGACATGCTGCTTCTTTGGGTGAGTACTAACAGGGTACATATTTGCTTTCAAACTTCTTGCATGTGTACAGGAGAGAAATTTTCCTAACTGTGGAAAATACCTTTGCCAGTGCAGGACTGGGTTATACCAATACTCATTCCTTCAGCATGGGTTTCACCAATTGTGTTAATGCTTGTTCAGGCTCTTTAAGAGGATTAAAGGCCAAGCTCATGCCCCTCTTGGGAGAGCAAGAGGATGTTTTTATGATCAGGATGCCAGCAGGACCCAGGCTGAGGGCAGAAGCCAATGTAGTTGAGTTGGAGGTCTTTGCACCACCTCTGTATTAATCTCTTACAGTCGCCAGTATGAATCACTGAGCTTTTCCTTTTGTGACTGGTCTCATCCCCTCCCTTCCAAATACTACTAATGGATTTGATTATTTTTTTTATCTTAGGCATCTTACATTCCTCAGCCTCACAAGCTGATGAGAAGATTAAACATGTAATTTTAAACCAGCCAACATTTCTGTCAAAGCTTCTTTGTTTGCCAAAGCATACATTCCTCATTAAAATAAATAGAGAAAGCAAGGAGTCCAAACTTTGTGACAGTGCAGGTTATGGGTAATGATGGCAAATTGGCTCAGGTAAGCAGAGGGCAAGGCTGCAGAAATGTGTATTTTTGCTCTTGAAAATAACAGGCAAAGTACCAAAGTGAGGGAGGAAGAGGAGAATACAGTAAATTCATCCTTGTTCAATGTCCTTGTTTCAGCTTAATTGGACAAAACTCTATTTAGCTCTGCTACTACTGAAAAAAAAAATATGCAAATATTTTTATGAGAAGAGAAAAGAGTGTTTATAAATTCACTACCATTCTCTTTATTTTTCTCCAAAATTAGAAGGACCCCAAAGCCTTTTCTCACCTAAACCTGGCTATTAATTCAAGACTAGTTTGAAAGCCCAACTACAACCCAAAGGCAACACTTTGGCAGGATGCACTGGAACATGAAAGCACAGTTTTCACCAGAGGGAGGACTTTTGTCTGCATAATTCTAGTGTAATTTCTTCCTATTTAACTTCCCTTTCTGTTGACAATGCTGGATCAATCTTGTTGTCTTCTCAAGTCTGTATGGGACTCAGACGTGATGCTGTGGTTGGTACCACCTGTGCCCACTCTCACGGCTGCACAGCCCCCATTGCCTTCTCTGGGAGGACCACGTGGTCAGAACTTTCCAAGTTGAGATGTTATCTGTGCTCAGAATTTTGATACACAGCCAGTTTCTTTTCTTGTGTTTTCATTAACTGTTTCTATTGTCATTGATCTAACTCTCACCCTGATCATTTCCACAGGGCATTTCACTGTGTCCTTCAATAAGGGCTTCCCATAGCTCTTGGGTAATTCCTTATCTCTTCCTCACATTGTGGAATAGTGGGCAGTTTTCACCTACTTGTTGAAATAACATGCTACACAGCAATCTCCTAAATATATATATATATATGTATGTGTGTGTATATATGGAATATCTAAAAATTCCCCTAAAAATAGAGTTCAGCACCATTGCTCTTTTAATGGTGGTTCTGGTTTCAAACAACCACATCCACCCTCCTATAGGAACAGGAAGAATGGCCAAAGCACTGCAAATAGAGCATGTGTCCTCTGATTTATCCTTCGTGTTTAGCTTTGGTGTTCAACATGTTTATGAACCATTGTGTCAAAACTGCAGTGTTCTAAAGGATCCCTGTCCTTTTTTCCAAGTAAGGCAGCTCATGGTATGGAGTATTGCTGCAGAGTCCAAGAGAAAGCTCTTTTCCTGGTGGCCATTAAGGTCCCAATAATGACTGACTTTCTGAAGAGCCTGTACCTCTCTTCTATAACATCCACCACAACACACACACACCCCACACCCCACACCCCCCCAAAAAAAAGGAGATTTAAGCACCATTAGAAACACAGTTTGTGGTATATTTAAAGAAACCCAGAAATACTTCCATTCATCTGAACTGTTCACCCTCAGTTCCTCTGCTGTGTTTCTGATTCCCTAGAAGAGGAGGGTAACCCCACTAATTGTACATCCAAGAAATGCAAATGAACTCTTCTGGCTGTGTCTGTGGGAGCTGTGGTTCTGCTCATACCAGTCAGATAAAAGTATATGAAGATTTGCAGACTCATGCTCAAGTCATCTAAAATAGGATGCTTATTTCCTGCTCAGCTCTGGCAAAGCAGTTTTCCTCTGGGATGGTTTTTACTAGGAACCACCCACAGATAGTGCATGTTTTGCAGTCTAGCACTGGCTTGGGACTGGGAAAGCGACCTGATGTCTTAGTTTAAAGAGCAAACAGGAAGAATTTCACTCCCAAAGGAAGGAAAATAGAATTCTCTCATTGAATTGGAGAGAAATGCAGAATTGTATTCAAAAATATACAGAATACATAAATCCTTTACACCTAATACACAGAATACTTGAAAAGCCCCCAAAATCTTCCTTGAACCAGACTAAACCACAAATCCCAGTGCTCATTTTCTCCCTAGCTCCTGTTGTCTCCCTTCCATTAGCCCTAAGCAAGCCAAGATTGTGCAGGGAAAATTAGTCAGGCCTCTGAAGGCCACAAACAGGCCAGCTCCCCCACGTTACCAGATAAGGGACTCCCTCCAGAGAGCTGAGAGGAGGGAGAAAAAAGAGAGACCTAGTTGGCCTTGCTGCCATTTTATAAAGAGATAGCAGGATTATGGGATTGAATAACAAAATTACAGTTTTCCAATCCATCCCTGGACCTTTCTTGTCCTCCTAGAGGATTTAGCTTTATGATTTTTTTTTGTTCTTAAAGGCCTCAGACTACCACACCTGGACATCCAGATGTTGCTGCTGGAGAGGAGATGTGGGCTTCCTGCATGGAAGCTTATGTAGGTGGATGCTAGTCACCAGGACAGACTTGCTTGCTAATGGTGGCCTGTTGATAACAACATCTGGGAGCACCTGCAAGGGGCACCTGAAAGACCGAGGGAATTCTTCCTCAGCCTCTTCTCAACCCTAAGAAGAGGAAAACAAGAGGAGTTTTGTTGCTGAGACCTCTAATGAGACACCAGAGCAGAGCATTTTTGCTTGTCAGCAGCTCCAGAGATTATACAGAATACAGAATTAACCATGTTGGAAAAGACCTTCAAGATCATCAAGTCCAACCTATCACCCAACACCACCTAATCAACTAAATCATGGCACCAAGTGCCTCATCCAGGCTCTTTTTAAACACCTCCAGTGATGGTGACTCCACCACCTCCCCGGGCAGCACATTCCAATAGCAATTCACTCTTTCTGTGAAGAATTTCTTCCTAGCATTCAGCCTAAACCTCCCCTGGTGCAGCTTGAGACTGTGTCCTCTTGTTCTGGTGCTGGTTGCCTGGGAGAGGAGACCAACCCCCACCTGGCTACAACCTCCCTTCTGGGAGTTGTAGACAGCAAGAAGGTGTCCCCTGAGCCTCTTCCTTTCCAGGCTAAGCAGCCCCAGCTCCCTCAGCCTCTCCTCACAGGGCTGTGCTCCAGACCCCTCACCATCTTTGTTGCCCTTCTCTGGACATGTTCCAGCAGCTCAACATCTTTCCTAAACTGAGGGGCCCAGAACTGGACACAGGACTCAAGGTGTGGCCTAACCAGTGCTGAGTACAGGGCAGAATGACCTCCCTGCTCCTGCTGGCCACACTGTTCCTGATGCAGGCCAGGATGCCATTGACCTTCTTGGCCTCCTGGGCACAGTGCTGGCTCATGTTCAGCCTACCATCAACCAGCACCCCCAGGTCCCTTTCTACCTGGCCACTCTCCAGCCACTCTGACCCCAGCCTGTAGCACTGCATGGGGTTGTTGTGGCCAATGTGTAGAACCTGGCACTTGGATGTGTTAAATCTCATGCTGTTGGACTCTATCCATTTGTCCAGCCTATCTAGGTCCCTCTGCAGAGCTCTCCTGCCCTCTAACAGATCAACACCTGCCCCCAGCTTGGTGTCATCTGCAAATTTACTGGTGATGGACTCAATGCCCTTGTCCAGATCATCAATAAAGACATTGAACAGGATGGGGCCCAGCACTGATTCCTGGGGGACACCACTAGTGCCTGGCTGCCAGCTGGATGTGGCACCATTCACCACCACTCTCTGGGCTCAGCCCTCCAGCCAGTTCCTAACCCAGCTCACAATGCATCTGTCCAAGTCATGAGCTGACAGCTTGGCCAGGAGTTTGCTATGGGGGACAATCAGTGACCTAATCATAGAACCATAGAATCATAGAACCATAGAATGGTCTGGGTTGGAAGGGACCTCTGAAGGTCCAAACCCCTCTTCAGTAAGCAGAAACATCCTCTACTACATCAGGCTGCCCAGAGCCCTGTCAAACCTCACTTTAAATATCTCCATGGATGGGGCAAAAAAGGCCTCCCTAAGCAACCTGTTCTGGTGTTCTACTACCTTCGTGGGAAAGAACCTGTTCCTAACATCCACTCTAAATCTACTCTTTTCTTGTTTGAAGCCATTGCCCCTCGACCTATCACTACAGGCCTTTGTAAACAGCCTCTCTCCATCCTTCATGTAGCCCTCCTTCAGGCTGCATTAGGTGCCCCTGGAGTTTCCTCTTTTCCAGGCTGAACAACCCCAGTTCCCTCAGCCTGTCTTTATAGCAGAGGTGCTCCAACCCCCTGATCATTTTCGTGGCCCTCCTCTGGACCCTCTCCATCAGGTCCATGTCCTTCCCATATTGAGGGCTCCAGACCTACAGTACTTCAGGTTAGGTCTCACCAGAGTAAAGTGGCAGAATCACCTCACTTGATCTGCTGGCAATGCATCTTTTGATGCAGCCCAGAATGTGATTGGTTTTCTGGGCTGCAAGTGCACACTGTCTGCTCATGTCCAGCTTCTTGTTCATCAGCACTCCCAAGTCCTTTTCCACAGGCTACTTTCTATCTCATCCCCCAGTCTGCATTGATAGCAAGGGTTGTTCCAGCCCAGGTGCAGGACCTGCCCCTAGTAAAGCCATACTGGCTGTCTCGAATCACCTCCCTGTCATCCATGTGCCTCAGCATGGCATCTAGGAGGACCTCTTCCATGCTCTTCCCAGGCATGGAGGTGAGGCTGACAGGTCAGTAGTTCCCAGGGTCCTCCTTTCTACTCTTTTAAAAAATGTGCTTGATGCTCCCTTCCTTCCAGTCACCAGGGACTTCACCTGACTGCCAGGACTTCTCAAGTATCATGGAGAGTGGCTCGACAACTACATCAGCTAATTCCCTCAGGACTCTGGGATGCATTTCATCAGGTCTCATGGACTTGCATATCTTCAGGTTCTTCAGATGATCACACACCTTGTGTTTGCTTACAGTGGGAGAGATTTTGTCTCCCTGGTCCCCACCTTGTGGGCCATCAACATAAGAGCCATGAGGAGAGGGGCTGCCAGTGAAGACTGAGACAAAAAAGTTGAAGAGAACCTCAGCCTTCTCCTCATCTGTTGTTACTAGTCCCCCACTGTTCCTCATCAGGGGGTATATGCTTTCTTTAACCTCTCTTTTTTTTTTCTGTTTATGTACTTGTAGAAGCCTTTCTTGTTTTTCTTTACATCCCTTGCCAAGCTCAGTTCCAGTAGCACCTTGGCCTTCCTGACCTTGTCCCTACACAACTGGGCAAAACTTCTATACTCTTCCCAGGATGCCTGGGGCTGTGTTCTGTCATGTGGCATATTTTGGGAAGAGTTAAGACAAGCTGTTGCTTTGGGGCAACAGCTTTGTGACCTGGGGCCCTTTCTGCACTATCAAGACTACATCCAGGGCAAGGAGAATCTTTTAGGCCACTATCCTCTCTTACATCTCAGGGCAGGGTGGCAAAACCTGTCCCAAAGAACTGCAGTCTTAAATGGACATTTCCAGATTCCTGCTCCCTAGGGTGTTTTTTTTTAACACAATGCCACACTGAGCATCTGGAAATGTCAGTTTAAATCAGCCAATTCCTATGTTTGCTTCAGTGATTCGTTCTGTTCACAGCATATTGCACCTGACAGGCAGAGAGCACACGGGGATCTCCTTTCCTTCACTGTCCACACTGTGTGCTTCTCTGACACCTCCATGTCCAGGTACAGGCTGCATCAGTCTGCTCATCTCCACTTACTGAACTGAGAAATATTTTAGCAAGACATGTAAAAAGTCTGTCCCACCTCAGGGGCAGTTATATTCTCAGCACCACTTTCCTCAGTCCCTCATCCAATAAACAAAAGAAAACAAAACCCAAACCAATCTGTATGGTTAGGTTCTGCTGTTCCTCATCCTCAGAAATCTTTACAGTAATAGTTGCTGATGTATATGGACATGCATTTTGAAGATGGTAACTATTCTAATAGGTAATTCTATGCCTTCTTGCTCCTGCAAGAGCTATTTTGAAGGTCACAGCCCAGATCTGTGTCTCTACAATGAACTTTGACTGGGGTCATGCATTTAGTTTTCAGTGTGTCTGCGACTGAATGGACATTACACTGACCCCGGCTAAAGAAGCCAGTACTAAAAATGCTGCCTTCAATAATTAATAGTAACTAGTTCTGGTCCTCAGGCTGGCCAGTTAAGATAGCAGATGTCAGGAGCAGCTAGGGCAGATGGCCTTGTGCCTTGTCCTGTTCACCAGTTGGATGCCATGAAGTACGAGGACACTTGTTCAGACATGCTTGCGGTTTCTCTGCTTTGCACAAACTAAAACTACCAAGCCTATAATTGTTCTTCCAATTCCTGTACCTAGGGAGAAGGAATAGACAAACTCCACTATATTTGGGTGTGACTTGGAAGAAGGGATGCAGTGGCAGCATTCTGTGAAAGCCAGGAGCTGAAATACAGGTCACGACAAGACACAAACCTACAGAGGACAAAAGAATTCCCAAATGTATTAAATCCAGTCAGGTAGAACAGTAAACTGCCATTTTTGCTCATTCTACCTGGAGAGGGGAAGAGAAAGGAAGCACCTCCAATTAGTAACACTCCCCAAGGTATTTCCTGCTTCAGTCTCATTTTCAGTTGCAAATTTAAAAGGTCATTAAAACCTTGGGAGTTATTTTTCCTTCGCAATTTCTTTCCCAACAGAACAGTTCCTGAAAGTGGGGACAGAAGAAAGCATGGTGTTTTGCTCCCACCTAAAAACAAAATCTGTGAGCCTTTTCTCTAAGAAGCTGTCAGATTCCCTTTTTTTTTGGAGGCAGTATATCTCAAACCTAGCAGCTGGTTAGCCTTTTCATTAACGTGAAAATACACCCCATCGGTCAAATCGCAGCCTTTCAGAAAAGAATAGCTTGCATATGCTTAACCAGACTTGTTAGGTTTCAGCCAGTGACATCTCTGAAGAGGATGAGGACAGGCTTCAACACCATACTGAGCTTCAGCCCTTCTGAAACAAATCTGGGCAGCACCAGGAGAGCAGAGGATCTGTTTCTCTCCTGAGGCCCTCCTCACTGCAAGCTCACATAACCTCAGGATAAAAACCTCAAAGATCAGAGAATTCTGCATCTCATTTGCCAGGAGCCTTTTCACCTGCATTTCTTTTTTTCTGCATTATCACTAAAGCTTGGAGTTAAGGTTGCTTAGTGCTTAAAACATTTGCCTTTGTTGTCCAAATAACAAGTGGTGTGTAAACGGAAGCCTGCTGCTCTCCACCAATGTGTCCCTATAGCTTGCCCTGGCTAGGGGTGGATTTGTCCTGGTGGCTGACCTGGCTCTCACAGTGGCAGCCTGCAGCCAGCAGAGAGGCCAGCTAGCTGTGGTGATTTTTACAAAAGTCTGGAAGGACAAAACATGACTTTTCATTTTTTTTTGCTTTCTCTGGAGTTAATCAGAACATCCACACAGCCCCTGTTAAACTACGTGGAAACAAAGATTAACCAGCACAAGAATGTACAGCTGGGAAAATAATAGAAATTAATATCATTACATGCATGTGGTTTGCAGGAAAATTAAGATAAGGCCATAAGCCCTTAATAAGGCAAGCCACTATAAACATACAGGAAGGAGATTATAAGCATACCAACAAAACAGTCTTCATAAAGTGATTTATCATGGGCATGTTATAAGGTACCACCATGCCCTTCCCTCTGTGAGATGGCTTAGGGTCTAATGAATGAACGAGGAGCACCAAGCTTCCCAGACACAAGAAGTTAAAGGCGACGAGATTTACTACACCCATTCAGCCCCGGACCCACAAAGGAGCCAGCTCTCATTATTTTCAAGGGGGGTTATGGTGCTAAATACGTCAAGGCCGTCCTCCTCACTTTTGAGTGCTTGACATTGTTGCTATTGAAAGCCACCAGAGCAGTGTCAGCCTCACCCCTGTGGCTCTGGCCCTCCACGTGGAGCCTGCGCTGGCTGCAGATGGCAACAAGCAGTGCTCTGTCCTGTGAGCAACAAAGGGCCAGGAGAGTTACAAGGTGGCCACTTAACCCAATTAATGCTTTCCCTCCACTTTTAGGCAGACAACACAATCTTACTGCCTGTTTCTGGCTGCTCACCATGCTGCCTGGAGAAGCTGTGTTCCTTGGTCTTGCCTTCCTCTAGTTTGGGGTCAAGTCCTGCCTCTTATTTCCTACCACCACATACCAAAGCAGGTCACCTGGAGAAACAGTGGAGCCTTTTCCTTTGGGAAGCTTCAAGAACAGGTTATACAAACCTTTTCATATGATGGATTTTGGAGACTGATGGTTGGAGAGAGGGACATGGAATGAGTAAGTTGACCTGTCTAGAACACACTTTGCTCTGAGTCCATGCCTGCTCTGATCACCCTCTTGGAGATACCCTAGTGTGTCCTTACAAGCCTCACAGTAGCTGCTGAGAACACCAGCCTCTGCTGGTGCCTCTGCCTGACTGCTGTCCCTGTCAGTAGGGAATTGATTTTTCAGTGCAGCTCAAGGATGGAGCTGATTTAATCCCCACTCACTCTTTGTGGAGGACAGCAGCTCTTTGGAGAACATGTCTGCAGGTTTTACACAAGAGGCCCGACAGCTCTCAAGGTTTGATCCCTCACTGCTCTGTTAGCAATAAGACTCCCAAGGCTCCCCAAGGCTGCATGCTCTCTGGAGACCCAGGTCTATGCTTTGTGAAACCTCCTCAGGATCTTCACCCAAGCAAATCCAGAAAGCATACAGGCTACAACCATAGGCCATTGTATGGTGAAAAAAGCATCAAGGAGAGCAAGCAAGAGAGGCTGAAAAGCAACCTGTGTTATGGAGCTTGACCAGAGATCAAGATACTTGTTTGTGTCTTCAATGAGGTCTTAAAAGGAAGACCTCATCTACTCTGCATTGGCATAGAAGGTGCAACTGTAGGACTAAATCCTCATGCAGCTCCAGCACATGATGTCCCTGGGTCCTGGTTTACTACTCTTTCCTCTCCTGTGTCTCAGTTGTGTCTGACAGGTTTGATTTGTGAATTATTTTCACAGATCCTTTCAGAGATAATAAAAAGCCAAGGAAAAAAAAGAGCAATTCAATGATACAGTACTGTGGGTTTCATATCAGATCTATTTATCCATAGCTGCTCATGTGCAGTGCACACTAGTTATTCTTGAAGGTCTACCATTTGGAAGGAAATTTTGGTGTAATACCACTGATTCAATCCCTGCTATTTGCAAGAACAATTAATTTCTGTCATACTGTGCTGGGGCACTGCCAGCAAGAAAAACAATGGGTCTGATTGCAGAGCTAAGTTCTGGCTTTTATAGTCTCTATGCACCAGATTGGCCCTTCCTGATGCAACTAACTTCTGACCAAACTCTGAGTACATATTTTTAGTTTGATGATTCCAGACCCAAAAAAAAAAGCCAAATTCCCATGTGCTTTTTTTTCCCCCCAGACATCTAGGCTGGCATTACCAGTGTGTGGTTACACTGGGAGCTAGGGCTGCTTTAAAGCTCCTTTTTGGTGTGTTTTTTTTTTCCCCCCTAACTCTAATGCTTCTTTGAATAAACACTTGATTTTGTGGAAAGTATGTTGCCCATTTGCTGAAATCTTTGATGTGTAAAATGCCTTTATTAGAAACTGGAGATCTCCTTAAAGTTTTTGGTCCTGGTGATTAACTTCTTTTTGTGTCTACTAGATCTCCCAAAATCATTGTCTCCAATAAAGCTCACCCTAGCAGTGGACTGACTGATTAATACTACTGATCATAGGGTTATGTTATAAGGAGTTGTTGATAGAAGTAAAAAAAGAAACCTCCAATATGTTGAGCAATTTCATCCCTTGCTGAGATGGCCTGGCAAGTGGCTCTTATGCTGGGATGCTGAGCATAAAACCATCAAAGGCAGAGACGCCAAGGGGAGCACAGACAATCAACTCTCCAATTTCCATCCATCCAGGCTTCTCAGTTAAGGCAAGTGATTGCCTCCAACAGATCCTTTGCAGAGTTGCCAAGTTATTAGGAGCTGCTCAAGGGAGAGGGAGTGCAGAAGGTGTTCACAGCAGCTGAAACCTCACGCACTGCCTGCGGCCACAGCCCAGCTCAGCTTGACAGCATTGTTAGCCTGTTTTCTGTGAGGGTGGTGGGACAGAAAGTGAATCTGAAAGTTTTTCTGTGGCTGTCATTTGGTGTTCACATCTGAGTGGGTTATCATCCTCACAATCTGTTTTTGTGATCCTGCTTTTCCCTCCCTATGGCTAGTCTTTGGCCAACACTTTTGTGCCAGGATTTCCCTCAGGCAGTTCTTTCCTTCTACCATTCTGCAAGCAGGTCTTTGCACTTAGAGATAGATAATGTTTATGGATGCTGTCTGATTTTGTCATAGGACTATTCTGACACATCACAGGGGAGACAACTTGTAGAACAAAAATGGCTTTTAATACTACCTTCAGTAGCAAAAAAAAACCCAAACAAAAAAGCAAACAAACATTACAAGGCAAATGCAGGAGTGGGGAAAGTTTGAGTCCAACATGGGTATTAGGGATAGTAAGTCAAATAACAGAAAAGTGATGATGAATAGTCAGTTGTCAAAATTTCCCTTCCTAATTATGATTCATAATGCATGGTAGCACTAAGTCAGGACATGATTGTACCAGGCCATGCACAGACACAGCTGCAGTGTCCCTGTTTCAAAGAACTTAAAAGCCAAGCCAGTAAGATGCTGCAGAAGTGAGCATCAAAGTCCACATCTGGAATAAACAATGCATGAGTAGGACACCAGGAGGTGAGGGGCTGCAGTCTCTACCAGAGAGTGCACCTTGTCCTGGTTTGAGTTAGAAGTAATTCTATTTTCATCTCAGTCTGTTCTAAGTAACCGCACTTTCAGAAGTTAACAGCATAATTTTGCTTTTATGAGTGTTAATGTTTGGTGTTTACAAAGACTACCAAGGACTGATATGGAGGAAGGCTCTTGCATGTATTTTCTTCTATGGAGATCAAGGCCACTGATAAATTTGGTGTGTTATGTTGGGGCTGCAGCAAGTGAAATGCCACACCTGTGGGGAGAAGCAGGCAGGACAGGTGACCCAAACTTGACCAACAAGGGATTCCATTCCATATATATCATGTTCAGTATAAAGATGAGGGATTATGAGGGTCAATCTCTCCTTCAATGGCTGGCATCTCAGAAGGACTCCATCTGTTCTGCCTTTGATCCCAATCCATTTGTTCCTGAATCCAGTTCTCATCTGCCACTGAGTCCAGTCTGGGACTTCCCCAGTGCCTGCCCACAGCATCAGTGGTTATGTAACTGCCACCACAGGGGTTCGGTTTGATACAGGTCCAGAGTCACATCTGGTGCTGCTGGAGCTGCAAAACACTGCAATAGCAACAATATGTAATAGAAATGCAGCAAAAATTAAGCTGCATAATGACTGCACAAGTCTTACCAAGAAGGTGTCCCTGTCTTGGATGGAGGAAAAGGAGCACAGCTTGTTGAACATCCACATCTCTGCTAAATCCACAGTCTTTCCTGCCCACCTGCTGCCATTGCCCCTGCTGCTGCTTGCTGCTGCCCAGAGAGATGTTCATCTCAGGGATTTTTATAATCTAACCTAGGCTGTCTCTGCCTTCTAGGTGACATTTAGCATGATTTGGGTGGAAAGTTGATTTAACACAGTCAGAGATGTTTATCATGTACTCTGTTCGGTTCATCATTATACTGAAGAGTGTCAGCTTCAGTATTAAAATGGCAGTTAAGTAGCAAAGCTCTTCACTCAGGCACTCTAATCTTCAAAATTTGTTTTGAAGCTGCATGTTTATGTTATTTTAGCCTTGCTTCACAAAACTCTCTCCTTCAGCCATTTGGCAGACCAGCTTTGTGGGTCTTCAATGAACATAACCAGCTCTTGGTTGTAAATGACCTTACTCCTAAAGCATCCTAAATCAACTTGCATTCCCACCCCACAGTAAGGTAGGCAGTTTCCCCACATGTATATATTTGTATTTATATAATTTTACTACTATTACCTTAATTAAAGATGGCTTAGTTTTATTTTCCAATTCACAAGTCTCTCTGCCTTATTCCCTGCTCTCTCTTTTGGGAAAGGAAGAGGGTTTAGAGGCCAGCCCAGCCTCTTGACACACCTCAGACTGAAAGGTGACACATCAACACATTGAATCAAAAGGTGATACTAAAATACAACAGCATGTGAGGCATTCTCACTTTTCAAACCAGGACAAGTAACCCTGGCTCACTGCACAGCTCATGGAGCGAAGGAGGATCCTTCAGGGAACTATTGGAAGCTCCTCGGGGGAACAAAATTCCCCAATGGGTGCATGTTGGAAGTAACCAAGGTGCTTTCTTGTCAGACTTCCTCTTCCTCTGTTCATGCTGGAGGTGGACGTTGGTACTGCCTCACAGCCATAGCCTTTACCACCTTGCTTCTTCCCACATGAGCTAGTGCCCAGATGTGATGAGTCTAGCTCAGGGAACAAGGGCTCAGCCCCTGAGGACGGAAGACTGGGTTACGGCAAACAGCATCTAAGGAGCAGGAAGTAACAGCAGTGTGTGCTGCATGGGCAGCACGGCTCCAAGCGCCCAGCCACCACCCTCACACGGCTCCCTGTGATGTTTGCTTATCAGGATTACCCTCTCCACCAGCATGAGGGGTCCAACCCATCCAAAATGAGACCATACTGGCCAGCGAGATCACTGCGTGGCTGCTGACTTGCTTGCTGCCCCAAGAAAGTGCCTTTGCAACTGCTCTCTCCTGGCTGCTCTGGGGCGGCTAGGAGGGTGGGCTCAAGCAAGTGCTGAAACTCCCAGGCCTGTGCAGCAGCAAAAGCCATGCGCTGTGTGTGTCAAGATGCTGCCCTAGCCCTCGAGGAAAACGAGAATAGGCATTTTCCTGTTCTGCTTCCTGGTTTGCTTTCCTGTTTTGATGGGGGCCGTATATGTTGGCCCCCATGTCCGGGACCAGTTGCTTTAGTCTATGAGGTCTAAATGCAATTAGATGAGGACAAAACTTTCAGGTAAGCCTCTCCCTGGGCTACAATGGCAGCATAGAGAAAAGCTCAGCTCCTGCTGGGCACGACACAGCCCCCTGGGGAGGGGGACGACCAGGGTCAGTGGTGGGGATGCAGACGCCAGCAGCCCAGCACTTGCCTTCATTCGGCTCTGGCGGTCATTGTTGCTTCCCACTGACCAGCTGCCTGCGATCCCCCGACCGAAAGCAAACCGGGTAACACAGCCCCCATTCAGTGGAGATTAAATGCCTGAAATGAGCCACACCTCTGAACAATTGCTTCCTCCAGGAGGACCAGCATTCAACAGCCAGGGAGCCCATTGATCGCAGCCATAAAGGAGGTGGGGGCCCGCAGGAGCAAGGTCTCACGCTGTCCCTCGCACCAACTCTCTGACTGCCCACTATGCCCAAGTCACCCTCCAGTCGAGCTTGCCTCCCCAGAGGCAGGTATCTGTCTTTAAAAACTCTCACATGCATCCCACAAGGCACCTCATTTCTCACTTGATCGCATTAGGACCATCATCTTACAACTCTCCCTCTCTGACAATTAGTTACTATCATTCACACTGTGCAATCAGCTGTTAAATCCTCATTTATGTTAATTTGAATGTGAATGTACTGCTCAGCAAAATGTTAGATTGCCATGTTTACAAATATACTACAGGTATTTAGAAATTTAGATGATACAAAACATACTGCTTAAGCTACTTGTGATGCCAGTTTAAATAACTTAAGCCTATTTATCTGTTATTTAATGATTCTTCGCACATACTACTGTTTTTCTTCATGCCACCCCTTGTCACACAAGCAAAAACATGCTTGCTTAAAAACCCCACAACATATATAATCTAGTAACTGGTAATCTCAGTGATAGAATTTAATTACATGCAACCTCCACATGGGTCGCATGGTTTAACCAAAACACGTTTTGCTAATCCTTGAAAGCATCCTTTAAAGCTGGTGCATTTAGAAATAAAGAGGAAAATAACCTCTTTGGCTTAGTGTTAGTAGAAGCTCTATCTCAGAGCATGTAATATGTCCGAGCGAGGTGATTTTCTCAAAGCTATTATAGTATAATAAGCTCAAGAATTAGTTTCAAGTTAAAGTTTATCTCATTATGTGCTGTGACCGGTATGCATCTCACACATCCCATGAAAAGCTGATTTCTTCTAATAGTTTTTATTCAGTGTAGTTGGCAGAGTTAGGCTACTTAGGTGCATGAAACCTGCTTCTGATACAGAACCCGCTCTCCTGGTCCTCTCTGGGAGTGAGTTCAGAGGAGGTGCCGCCTTTCCCTGCATGGAAAGCAGGCAGGCTCTCCCCTAGGTATATCGCTGCCTTTTCATCTGGAGCATCAAATACCTTGATTTTCTGGCAGAGTGATTTTGGTGGGTTCAGCTGTCTGTGCTCCTATCACACCAAAAGGGGAAACAAGATTACATCAAGCTACTCGTAACCCCCTCTTTGGGAAAACAAATCGTGTTGAGTTATATGAGGAGAAGAAATTGCATCTTCCTCTAGAAACTCTGCTTTCAGTAAAGCTGTAGGTTACTTACCAGGTCTTATACAGTGACTGTACACTGGCTGCTCCTGCTTCCCTTTGTCCCTGGATGAACAGAGAACAGCAAGTCCCAGTCTTGCCATTAATTTTGATCACTGAATGAATCATTACAGCAGCAGCAGTAGTCTTGCCCTGGCACCCTGGGCACAGATGCTTTTTGCCACCACTGATCCTCCAGCCCCAAAGCAACCCTTAAGCCTCTACCCCCAAGAAAAAGGCAGTGGGTGAAATTCCCATAGACTGTTGCCAGAAGTCAAAGGAAGCTGCTTGCTTGTGGTTTTGGTGATGGCTGGCACTTTTGGTAGCAATACACACGTAAGAATGGCAGGACATTGCAGCTGATATGGGAGGTTTAATTGCCAAACACACAGCCTATGTCCTACCTCTCTTCTACCCAAAGTGCATCTCTTCTAGAAGGAAAGGAAGAATCTTAAAAGGAAGGTGCTGAGCATGGGAATAGCATGGATGGAATCACATCAGGCAACATGTTCAGTGGACCAAGCATGTGATCCTGAGGCACAGCAACTTTGCAGGAGCTGCAGGCAAGCATTGTGGGAAGTATCCACAGCTCCAGTAAGGCAGCACTGGCTCTGCAAGTCCCCTGACATAACAGAGAATGTCATACATAGGAACAGGGAGGGTGAATATAGGGAAAATCCCAGCAATTCAGGCCAGAGCCTTCAGAAGCAGAGCAGGAGATGGTGGAAGTCATGTAGGTCATGTCCTCTTGGAGGACCTCCCTTTCATTTCTCCTTCGCAAGAGCCGTCATTTCCAGGTGACCATGGCAAACAAAGTGAGTTTCTGTCGGAGAATCTCTCCTTCAGAGAATCCATCCACTAGATTCTCAACCTAACAACTGGCACTTTTTGTGAACACACTGGAAAAAAACTACTGGTTTGTTTATTCAAAATTAGAGATGTCTCCAAGGGGGAAAAGAAAAAGTAAAATTAAAAGATGAAAAGTCAGTTGTTCAGACAATCTTCAAAGTGCTCTACTTAATCCACAGGGGACTCGATTTTGCTTTTCTCAGTGCAGATTTCTCCCCTCCTTGTTCACACACCTTGAGACAAAGGCTGTAGTTAAAACTGTGAAGGGGGGAGGGAAGAGGGGGGGGGACTTTTTTGTGCAGGATGCGTAGCAAATTTATTCTAGAGACCGCCTGAAATAGGCTTCAGAAAATGGATAGAGTGTCTTCTGGAAGAAAAGGCCCCTAAGTAAACTCCACCACCATTCAGAAGATTTGCTCCAGCACTTAACAAGTGGAGTAGGAAGAAAGAAAAATCTGTTGTCAGGTTTGGGGTGTTTATCAGCTACCCTCTAGACACTTGACCTGATGCCGGGGACCCCCTAATCCGCTGATCTGCATGCGGCGAGCCTTGCAGGATTCAGGCCCACGACTGCCGCTGCAATGGGCTGGAGCACTTGTCCTAATGCGCTGATCCCGTAGCACATTGTGTGCCACTCACCTTCTCCCGCCTCCCGCCTCCCCCCATGCTGCTCCCCCCCAAATTTAATTCTACTCACAAATTGTGAAATAAGTTGTTTGGGCTGGATTTGTGGAGTGAATTGTCCTCCTAATGAAACAGTCTGGTCATTATACAGTTGTCGAAGGAAGATTTAGCTCTCCCATACCCCAAGACCCATACAGGTTAACATTTTGTGACGGACAGTTGACAAAGGAATGAATAGCCCAACACTGTCAAATCAGGCTTACAAACAGCTTGGCATACAAACAGTTACTGCTTGTGTGCATGTGGATTTAGGGTCCCCGCTTTCTTAATGGCACAGATTTGTAAGTACAAATTGCTCTGTCTTCAAACTGTTTGCAAAGGGAAGAAAATTACCAAAAATTAGTTTGTTTTAGGAGTTGTTTCCTCCCCTCTCCACCATTAAAAAAAGAGAGAGAGAGAGAGAGAGAGGGAAGGTGAATCAGGGAAGCTCCTACTCCTGCATTTGACAAAGGGCAACCTGCTTGGGCAACCTGCTTTTGCCAGAAGCCTCTGAGCCGCTTCTCCCCTTTTTCTTTCCAAAGCAGAAAGAAAGCCTGATTGAATTAAATCTCAACTCTCGGGGATTTGCAGCGCTCATTTCAGTGATTTTTAATACCTGCTGCTTAAAACAGCTTGCAATATTTTTTGCATTTTTAATTGCATTAATCATTGACTATAAGTGTTTAGATTTATGAACTCTTTTGTTCAGCGGCTACGTGTGAACTAGATGAAAAGAGTTTGCTTTTCGTAAAGCAGGGGGGGACTTATTTTGCCTAATGAAGTGAACTAAGCAGAAATCCCAGAGCAAGAGTAGACTGTGGAAAATTTTTACCAGGTGATTTATCACCAGAGGGACACTTTAAATCTGGATCAGTTTTATTCAATCTGCCTGGCGTTTATTAAAGCCGGAGCAGTAATAATAGCTGTCTGCAATATCGGATAATGACCATCATTCTGCAAAGCCCCAAAAGAGCCGGCCAAATATGGTTTTCAAGTAACAAGCAAGGATAATCTCAGGATGTGTTTGAAATAACTTGTGAGTGCTAGCCTCATCTGGCACGGGTTTCACTTGCAAGGGTCTGCGTTTAACAACTCCCTTCTCTGCAGATGTCCACTGGCAGAGCTGAGGGTTATGCTTGGACTCCCAGCTACTGCTCCTTTCTCCCTCAAAATTCACAGTATCACTAAGGTTGGAAGAGACTTCAAAGATCATCAAGTCCAATCTGCCACCACAGACCACATGACTAGACCATGGCACCAAGTGCCACGTCCAATCCCCTCTTGAACACCTCCAGGGATGGTGACTCTACCACCTGCCTGGGCAGCACATTCCAATGATGAATGACTCTCTCAGTGAAGAACTTTCTCCTCACCTCCAGCCCAAACTTCCCCTGGTGCATCTTGAGACTGTGTCCTCTTGTTCTGGTGCTGGTTGCCTGGGAGAAGAGACCAACCCCTTCCTGGCTACAACCAAATTTCAGGTAGTTGTAGAGAGCAATGAGGTCACCCCTGAGCCTCCTCTTCTCCAGGCTAAACAATCCCAGCTCCCTCAGCCTCTTCTCATAGGGCTGTGCTCAAGGCCTCTCCCCAGCCTTGTTGCGCTTCTCTGGACACGTTCAAGTGTCTCGATGTCCTTTTCAAACTGAGGGGCCCAGAACTGGACACAGTTCAGAGGAACTCAAACATGCATCCTTGGCAATGCACGTGGGTGAGCAAGTGTCATGGCTGCTCCTCACTGGAAGTTCCCTGGGGATGACCGTGCAAGTGTAAAGCAGTCACCCCACATCACATCGTGAGGGTGTTACTGTGACTACATAGGACAAGAGGGACAGCTTTTTTCCAACAGCCCTGAGAAACTGCTGTGAAAGACATAGAGACATCAGTACAAAACTTCTGCCCTGTCCCCATTACCCTGATAGCTGAGGCTGGGGGCTGTAGTGCTTAGCCCCCCTGTCACGAGATCTATACTATTATGGGATTTCAGGGCTATTGGGAAGATTTTCCCCTTTGACAAAGGTTTTACTTGTGGTGGATGTGATTTCCTTCATGAGGAGTAGGGGCAGGAGAGATTTAGTTCTCCCCTCTCCTGCTCACTGGGCCATTTATCCTGCTGGGCAGCCACTGCCTCAACCTGCAGGGCACCAATGATGGCAGAATGATCTCTTCGTCTGAGACAACAGCCTCTGCTTTTATGGGAGAGTGATACAGTAGGGGGATGTTTGGCATAAGCTGCAAGCCCATGTGCCTCTGGTTCTGACAGAACCTTTTGTCATATTGGTGCAGATAACAGCAGGTACTGTTCAGCTTGGGTCCAGAGTCATATGACATATCTCCCACTGCATCTGCTGGGGAGCTGCCAGCTCACTCTGTTGATGCTCTTGACTAACTTGAGGCTGTGGGCCTGCAACAGTCTTCAAATCTCTCTCTGAAGCCAAATCTCTCAAGCCATGCTTAGCCATAGGGTGCTAACTGAACATCTCTGGATTCTGTTGTAAGGTAAAATCTTTCCCCTTCAGAGAAGCTGATCTCCCTTTTCACTGACTATAGAAGGAGCCTGCAGAACGCCTTCAGGCTGGGCACCTAGCTCAGATGGATGAAGGGATGTGAAATAAATCTGATGCCCTGACATATCCTGAGGTGACTGCAACGATCTGGGTTATAGCTACAGCAGAGGGCAGAGACTGTGTTTGTGAATGTGTCTGAATCCTCAGAAGTTGAGAAAGCACCTGATAGTTCTCTAGCTCCCAGCCAGCACTGCACCATGAGGAAAAAAGACACAGGCTTGTATCTGTGGTAGTGTCTGGAGTCCTGCCCTCGTGGCTCTTGCCCCCCTTTAGTCAGCCCTAGACCACATCTGGAATATTGTGCACAGCTCTGGGTTCCCACTTCAAGAGGGAGTTCAAGAGCTTGAGAAAGTACAACAGAGAGCTATGAGGATGATTAAGGGACTGGATCATCTCTCTTACAAAGAAAGACTGAGACCTGGGGCTGCTTAATCTGGAGAAGAGAAGGCTGACAGGGGACCTTGTCAGTGTCTACAAATATCTGTCAGGAGGCTGTCAGGAGGATGGAGCCAGTCTCTCCAGTGATAGGACAAGGGGCAATGGATGTAAACACCATTACAGGAAATTCCATCTCATGTGAGAAAAAACCTTTTTACTGTGAAGGCGACAGAGCACTGGAACCGGCTGCCCAGAGAGGTTGTGGAGTCTCTTTTGCTAGAGATCTTCAAAACCCACTCCTGTGTGACCTGCCCTAAGCAGTCCTGATTTGTAGGGCAGTTGAACTTGGTCTCTGGAGGTTCTTTCCAATCCCTAGCATTCTATAACTCTAAGACTAGAAAAAAAAATGCTGATGTCCATTGGTGAAAAACTGTAGGTGTGTGGGATTGCTGGAGTTTGCAGTGTGGGGTAGGAAAGGAGCTTTTGCACTTTGCAAAGGACAGAAAGCAGCTTCTGCATGGATGTCTGATTGTGGAACTATAGATGCAGTGGAGTTTTAGTACTGTTTTGGATTAAAGCATTTTAATAAAACCACAGTGTCATTGACAATATTGATCCATTGAAAACCAGAGGAACACAATTTGTTAAAGTATTGTAAACAAGTTCTTCTCTCCCCCTATTGTTATTGAGGGCAGTTGCCATTGTGCAGAAGTTCTGAGAATCAGAGCACAGCATCTAAAAGTGTCCTCCCTGAAAACAAGCCCTTCCTTCTTCAGCTTGTTGGCCATTCAGAAAACACAGGCCTGAGAGGACTGCCAGCTGAAAGAGCACAGCTCAACCTTCAGACACCTGGTCAGCCTCAAACATACTGTGAAGGGTAGAAGTTATCCGTCCCAGCTTTTGTAGAGGCACTGAAGGGCAAATAGCATTGGAGGGGGGTTGCAGGGTGTGTGTGGGGGGGGTGTGTGCCTAATAACACATCAGCCACAGAAGACCAAGTTAATTTTGTGTATGAGAAGGAATGAGGAAGCAAAGCAATCTGGTAACAGGGAGTCACCATAATGTTTCAGATCAATTTTCCATGCTGGTGTTGTTGAGCCTTTCATCTTCTAACTTAAAGCATTCTCATCCTCTTGATGTAAATTACCTTCTTATTCCTAGGCTTCCTGAGATCACTAGACAACACTACCAGCATATATACTGATCATGCACTGCACTATGAAAACAGTTGTGAACTGTGTTGCCATTAAACCTGGAAAGACAGCACAGGCTAGTGCAGCTATGTCATGTTTATTAGTGCGAGGAAGAAAGTAAAACAGGGGTTTTTGTTCAGCTGCAGCTAAAGGTCTGTGTACAGGAGTTCAACAGTAAGATTTTTAAAATTCAAAACATAAGAATAAATGGCACTTCATTGCAGAGTTGAAAGATAATTGTGCAATTAACTGTATGAGGTCAATAATGCCAGAGCTGGATGCTTCTGACAGAAGGGGATAATCAATTCAGCCTCTGTATGAAAGGCTCGCAGATAGCAATGGAAAAATAACACAGCACAAATGTTTCAGTCTTATAATGAACACCAGACAAATCATTATTGACATTTTTTTTCCCTTTAAACTTATTTTAAGTGCTAGTGCACAAGTATCTTCTCTGATTAAACATGATCTAAGCAAAGACAGTCATTTGGAAATGCAGCAAAGTCTTCTCATTGTGGTTTCATTGTCTGCACAGGTAACTATCATGAAAATTGCTATCTACCATGTCCTGTCCTGTTGCAGAGGGGAAGGAGACTATTTGAGCTCTTCTCATGTCAGCAGGCATCCAGACTTGAGTGCATCAAAATTAATGTTAAAATCTGGCTCTGGAAGCACATGAATCCATGACACCAGAGGCAGAATGAGCCCCAGAGAGGCCTTGGGCAGAGAGCAATCATCACAAATTCAGGGAGAAAGAAACATGGAGCTGCAAGATCATGGCTATGGACAGTGACATCTCTTTCCTGCTTAGGTTTTCATGTGTAATCAGGCTGAGCTTCAGGACAGAGGGCTTTACAGCATCTTTCATAAAGAAAGAAATGTAGACTGGAAGTGCTGTCAGTCTTCTCCCAGGTTTAGTATTTCCCACTCAGTGGTAACTTGCTTGTACTCACCTTGATAAGCTATTGTCACAGCAGGAGCATCCTTTCATAGCCTAAACCATGTCCTAAAAGCCTCCTGGGAGGATGCTAACAAGTGACATGAAGCAACACTGCTGTCTGTACAAGTGTCATGTCCCTCCCCTCCATTACCATAGTGGCATGGGCTCAGTTGCTTCCCAGCCAACAAGTAGGTGTGACACAGTCTCAAGCTGTGCCAGGGGAGGTTTAGACTCGAGGTGAGGAGAAAGTTCTTCACCAAGTGAGTAGTTCGTCATTGGAATGTGCTGCCCAGGGAGGTCATGGAGTCAACATCCCTGGAGGCGTTCAAGAGGGGATTGGACGTGGCACTTGGTGCCATGGTCTAGTCATGGGGTCTGTGTTGATAGGTTGGACTCGATGATCCTTGAGGTCTCTTCCAACCTTAGTTATACTGTGATACTGTAACTGCCATAGAGCAAGCAGGGACAGTGACCACAGTGCCACCACCATGTGGTAGCACCATGGGAAATCAAAGCCCTTTCTCTCTTCACGGTTAAAAGCCGATGTAGCAGGTCTTACTGTTGACCTCCTCCATGCGCCTTCTGCGCCCCTGGAGAAGTGGGAAAAGAGCAAGTGGATGATGCTGCCTTGTAAGGCATCCCCTCCACCTGCAGCACTGCGATTTGACCATTTGAAAAAAAAAAAAACCTCAGCCTGCAAAACAATTCAACTTCAAGTGATTAAAAGGATTAATTTGGTGATGCTGCAATCAGCGCCAGAGCACGTGATTCATTATTCATCAATTAGGGGTCTCATCCGCACACGGCTGATTAGGGTGCATCATTGCCTCAAATTAAGCACGAAAAAGATGTTTTAAAGCAACCATATGGTTCTACTTCAGAAGCAGTTAGCTTACAAATTGAGCACATTGACTAGTCATAACTATTGATGAACGAGGGAAGAGTGCACCAAATTTATTTAGAGAGTTGCCCCTCCACTTCTACTGTTGGGTTTGGGGTTTGGGGTTTTTTTTTAATGGGATCTAATGAATAAGCAGAGTCAGCTTTAATTGCTGACTTGCTCTCAGATGGGGAAAAAAAGAGTGCCACCAAAAGATCCTTTTTCTCCTCTCTCCCTGCACCACTTTCCAGAAAAAAAAAGGCCAGGGCAGATTTTCCCCTGGGCTGAAGGCAAAACCTCAGCTTGTTTGTTCTTTTTTGTTCATTTTTACTCTGTGGCACAAGTTCAAATTTAACCACAGCCTGTAACCAAGCAGGAGTAAGGCTTTACACACTATCATGCAGAGCAATGGGCTTTGGGCTGTGGTGAGGGTGGCTATAGGGGGCCAGAGAGCTGCAAAGGGATGCAGCCAGATGATTTTCTGGGTGATAGGAGAGGTTGTGTGGACCTGTCACCTGCAACGGCTTCCTGGCTGAAAGAGGAGGCAGGGGATGGAAAGCTTCTACCCAGCATTCCAATCTCAAATTATTAGAGTTAGAGGTGGTTTTCAATTTAAAAATACTATTTTCCTTCTTTTTGCAAGAGTTTGCTAGTTTCAGCAAGATTATAACCTGTTATTCTCCCTAAGGATCAATATAAATAAGGAAGGAGAGTAATTCTGACTGTCAGGTTTTAGGACAGAGACTTCATTTCTTATTTGCTTGTACCCAGCAGAAGAAAACAGTAGGATTTCACTTGGTTTGCTGGCATTTTCCCTTTTTGTTTTGAGGATTTAGTGCTCATTGCCAGGCTGCTCCAGGGCTGCAGGCATCCAACAGCAACCTAAGGACAAATACAGAATACAGAATTAACCAGGGTGGAAAAGACCTTCAAGATCATCAAGTCCAGCTTATCACCCAACACCATCTAATCAACTAAACCATGGCACCAAGTGCCTCATCCAGTCTCTTTTTAAACACTTGCAGTGATGGTGACTACACCACCTCCCCAGGCAGCTCATTCCAATGGCCAATCACCCTTTCTGTGAAGAATTTCTTCCTAACCTCCAGCCTAAACTTCCCCTGGTGCAGCTTGAGACTGTGTCCTCTTGTTCTGGTGCTGCTTGCCTGGGAGAAGAGACCAACATCCACCTGTCTACAACCTCCCTTCAGGTAGCTGTAGAGAGCAATAAGGTCACCCCTGAGTCTCCTCTTCTCCAGGCTAAGCAACCCCAGCTCCCTCAGTCTCTCCCCATAGGGCTTGTGTTCCAAACCCCTCACCAACTTCATTGCCCTTCTCTGGACATGTTCCAGCAAGTCAACATCCTTCCTAAACTGAGGAGCCCAGAAGTAGCAAATAATTTCCTCCTGCATTGGTTGTTATTGACTTATGCTGGTTTTGCCAATCAGCATGGATCACATTTTCCCATGTGATTTTCATTTCTGTTTGAATACATGTTATAGAATACAATCAATTTCTTCCTTCTGAAGCTTTAAAGAAAAGAAGGTCTCAAATGAAAAAAAAAATTACATCCACTAAATATAATTAATTTCTCATGCAGCTGGCCTGGTAAAGGGACACCTGCTAATTAAGAGCAGTTTCTGAACTGTGGAGTAGTGAGACTACTCTGGTCTGTACAGGAAAAGGCATTAATATTTTACCCTTTTAAACAAGAGCTGTGGAAATTGCCATGTGTAAAACTTATGTCAGTCATTTTACATGAAAGTAGTTTGAGAAGAGAGTCTTTCTAGAAACTCTCCAGCCCAGTCCCTCTGACCATCCCATGCAACAGGTACAGTGCAGGTGGTGGTGCATGACCTCAGCCAGAAGCCTTCCAAAAAGGAAAGAGCCCCCTGTTTTGACATCCTCATCTGTCCCCTGGGATCACTAAAGACACCCAGTCCCACTAGGAACTGGTTTTGTAACACAGCTTTTTGACCTCTGGGAGTTACTATTATACCACTAACCTCATCTTCACCATTTTGGAGCCTGCTCATTGTCCCTACCAGAGAAAACAATGTGAAAAAGGACCAAAGCTTTCTCTGTCACTCTATGTCCCCTTTCACAGGCAGTTGAATCTCCTCCTCACCCTGGTAAGCTCCATCTGGGAACCAGGTAAGCGAGGAAGGGGTTTACTTTGCTGATCATAGATTCATAAAATACCAGGTTGGAAGGGACCTCAAGGATCATCCAGTCCAAACTTTCAGGCTAAGAATATAGTTTATAGACATGAGTGGCTTCAGCACTCCAAGCTCTTTCAAAATAAGCTGGGTCCCTCTGCACCTTTGTATTGCTAAGGGTGTCTGTTGGCAGGATAATATATTAAATTCATAGTATCTGGGGCTGTTTTTTTCATTCAGTGCTCTGGTTGGGAAAACTAAGATACTAAATGAACTTTTAAAATGGAAAGTTTAGTAGAGCACCAAAATATGTCCAAGCTTAGGACACCCACAACACAGTGAGCTTTAAACATAACACAGACAACTTGCTCTGATATGAGAATCCATAATCATTTTCATGTCCCCACTTCTAGGGCTTGATTTTGTAGCCTCATCACTAATAATGTTGATGTTGCCTCATTCTCTTGTTTTTGTTTCACTGATGAAGATAAATAGTAGAAAGGCTGGGGAGGAAAAGATATTACACCACTTTGATAGTATATCTTTCTTTAGTATGCCTTTCAGTCTTTGCATCATTAAACTCTTTGGGGAATTTTAAAGATAACTATCAGCACGTACACACCACTGTGACCTGTGTAGATGTCTCTATTCTGGTTTAAATGATTGGGAGCTTAGTAAGTGCAAGACAATTTTTCCTCAATCTTGTGTTGCTTCACAAGTAAGGGAAATAAAAACAAGCCCGGCTGATCATAACTGTGATTCTGTGCCCATCACTGACATTTAAATGTAAAAGTTAACTCTCTCTTCACTTGTATGACTCAAAGAAGTCTTGAGCAGGCTTTTGTTAAGGTTTCCCAAAATCACAGAATTATAGAACCACAGAATGGTCTGGGTTGGAAGGGACCTCCACTAGTCCAATCCCTTCTGCAGTCAACATGGGTGTCCTCAACTAGACCAGGCTGCCCAGAGCCCTGTTGAGACTCACTTTGAATATCTCCAGGGATGGGGCCACAACCACCTCCCTGGGCAACCTGTTCCAGTGTTTCATCACCTTCATACTAAAGATTCTGCTCCTAACATTCAATCTAAATCTGTTCTTCTCTACTTTGAAGCCATTGCTTCTTGTCCTACCACTGCAGGCCTTTGTAAACAGTCTCTCTCCATCCTTCTTGTAGTCCACCTTCAGGTACTGGAAGGCCACTATTAGGTGTCCTGGGAGCCTCCTCTTTTCCCGAGTGAACAACCCCAGCTCCCTCAGCCTGTCCTTGTAGCAGAGGTGGCCTATGCAGCAAAGGGCCTCTCCAGCTGAAATCAAACAGGAAGCTCTAGCAAGAAGGAATTTCTCTGGAAAGCTATTCAACAGGAAATGGGGATCAGAATGGAAATGACACCATTAGTTATTACTGTGTTTCCTACCAGCAGGTGGATAATAAAAATACAGATTGATTTTCTTTCTTTATTTTTTTGTAGGCACTGCTCCATGGCCCCCAGTCTGTGCTGGTACCTACAGCAAAAAGACAGAAAATGTCTTCTGTATTTTCCTTCAACTTAAGACACATGATTAGAAATGGTTTGGCTTTTAGCTTTCAGTTAGTTTTGTGAATGCTTAAAAGCTCGAAAGCTCCTTAAATAGAACTGACAAGATATGGCTGGAAGTGTTAAACTTCTTCAGGCTGACCACTAGAGGAGGAGCAGCTCACAGAGCTGGTCAGAAGGGTGACTGGTTAAAGAAGATAAAATATAGGAAAAAAATGAAAAAGGAGTAAATTGCTCCAAAGTGAGCAATCTATCTCACTCTCCCTCCTTTGTTTGTTCCTTGGGGATGCTGTTTTGACAGCATCTGAATTGGATGGTCATCCTCCAACAACTGTAGTGAACTAAACCAGCTTGTTATTTAAACACTAGTGATCTTTAGCACTGGGTTCTTGTTGAGAGTAGACCTTTTCGTGTGATCTGCTTTTAACTAGTGATGGAAATGTAGTTTAACTCTATGAAATATCTGCAGCCAAAGCAGCCGATGAGGTGGAATGTGACCTCCACGTGGGTAAGCAAGGGCATTAGGAGACACAGCAGTGGGGGAAGCATCCAGGGAGAAGAGTCCTCAGGCCACAAGCCAGTCTGCAGATCTGTGGGAGAGAGGAGGAGCATGTCAGTGCTAGAAGAAAGCAAAATGTTAGGCCAGGTCAGAAGTATGTACAGTCTTTACATGATCACAGTATCACAGTATCACCAAGGTTGGAAGAAACCTCAAAGATCGAGTCCAACCTGTCACATCCAGCCTTCCCTTCAGGAGTATGAGTGAGCCTGATCAATTGCATCAGCCAGTATTAACAGAATTATGCTCTGTATTAGAAGTATGCCAATGCAAAAGGAGACATTGCTTCAAAGGCCAAAGTTACCAGAGCTGTTTGGGACAGTGTGGTGGGAAATGTGTGGAGTCATCTGGTCAACACACACTAACTGCTGAAAGCATGGGCATAAATGCTGCTGGGTCAGGCCTGAGCTCTTCCCAATTTATGGCTCCTGTTCCTGATGCCTAGAGCAACTGTCTGCTACTTGGAACACACATATGCTTCTCAAAAGATTCAACACAAAATATGCCGATCACAGTATCACAGAATTAACCAGGTTGGAAAAGACCTTTGAGACCAACAAGTCCAACCTATTACATAACACCATCTAAGCAACTAAACCATGGCACTAAGGGCCACACCCAGTCTTTCTTTAAACACTTTCAGGGACTGTGACTCCACCACCTCCCCAGGCAGCCCATTCCAATGGCCACTCATTCTTCCAGCAAGTTAAGGCCAAGTTAAGAAACACAGCTTTTAAATATTTTGAGTGATGATGCAAAATGCCTCTGGTATAATAATGGATTTACTCCCAGTTTGGGGATAAACTACATCACAGACACAGAGACACCTGAGCTACTGCTGAGTTAATCAGGGTCCAACAGGGATTACTGCTTTCCAGACAACTTGGGTATTGGTATTGAATTCCTGCAGGGAGGTGGAGGGGAGCACCATGGAGAGACACCTGAATTAATACCACACGGTCAGCTCTGGTGGCATCAGGGCTGCCAAGGAGTCTCAGCTAATTAGTCTTTCTGGTCCAAGACTTGCACTGTGTGAAGCTGTTTTGCAAAGTGGGGTACTGATTTGAACCACTTGTGCCACATCCCTTAGAGCACATCATCTTTCACTTTATGTTCAAAGTACATATTTCCTCAACCTGCTTCAATAATGAATGTTAGTAGAAACTGCTCTTGAATATTTTATTTTATTCTATTTTTCCAGTTGTATCATGCCATGAAATTATCTCAGGCTTCACTGTATTCTGAATGGACACATATTAAACCAAATATTACTGTTGCCAAGCCATGAAAATAATGCAAAACTACTCTGAGTAATATCATAGTATCATATCATATCAGTAGTAGTAGTATCATATCATATCAGTCACACAAAACCCCAGACAGTAGGAAAATGGACAGGTTCTTTGGGTATTATTTTATGCAGTGATTTATACAGTTCAGTTTTCTTCCCTGAGAGGGCATCAGTCCTTAAACTCCTCATCACATTCCCCCAGCTTTTTCACTCAGTAAATACCACTCTTCAAGGCTCACTGACTCACTTAGATCCTCTCACTAACTTCTCTCCCTTCCAGCTACAGCTTCTCTGCCTTGAGCAGATTTAGTATCAGTGTCTCACACTGCCCCTGTGCCCCTGCCCATCCACTGAGGCCATGTCTGTAACAGGGGCTTTTTGGAAGTGAGACGGCCTTTTGCACTTTGGGGCAGTAGGTCTCCCTACCTTGGAAGTGCTACCAGGATAAGAAGGAACCATATCTCTTACAGAAAAAAAATAAGTCCAAGGGCTGGAAAGGACTAAAGCAGAAACAATGCACAAAGTGCCCATTTTACCAGAAGGCAATGTTTCTGTTAACAGACCCATAAAACAATATGAACTGTGTTGCTTTTAGTTAGTCTTTACCCTGCCTCTGCTGGGCCACGACTAATCCTCTTTAGTTCAACAACTTCAAAGTCTTTGATTAGATACCCCTTGCAAGCATACTGCAACTGCCTCTTTCCCTCCAGTTGCCTGCTGGCAAAAGCTGCAAGAAATGGTATTATCAGTAAGCTTCTGATCCAGTGCTTTGGGTCAGCACTTGGGGTCCAACCCCTCCCCACAAGACACTACTCGCCAGCAGGCAAACACCCAGGCTGTCTGAGTCTGAGCTACTGAAGCTGACCTCTCACCATCCCATCTGGGAGGGAGCAGGGGGAGGGTGATGGGGAGGTTGGAGGGCAAAGGCAGCAGGTCAAACCCTGCAAGCCCTTCTCTCCCCTGTCAGCAGCCCCCACAGCACTGATTCCAGGACATGATGTACAGTAACACGTGCATCCCACAGAAGTGCCAATTTATACACCTTTATGTACTGAGAGATTGAAAAATGTCACTGTGCTGGGACTGAATTCTGTGGTTCTATAAAAGCTGAGGATTAGAGCCCCTCACATGAAACCATGCTCAGCTTTTGAAAGACACCCACAGCAGTTACATATGCTGGGCCAAAGCGGCATCAGTTCTGGGTATCTGCTTTTTAGTATGATGTTCAAACTCTGTTTCTCTCAGCCTGGCAATAGTTTTCACTACAAACCTCACTGTCATACAGCCTCTCCTCACACCAGAAAAACAACACAAACTACAGCAGCACATAGTATACTTCCCCTGGGAAAATGTATATTCTACCAGTGAAACTCCAGCCCCAAAGAGTGCCTGGTAAGACCTTGATACATACTTGTCCAACTGATAAGAAAAATAAGAAATCCTACAACAGAGCAAGCTTTCATGACAGGTTTCTGCCTGTGGGACTGTGCAAAGTTTGCTCCCTAACAGTTTACAAAGGACAGGTAGATATTTGTTATAGTTTGGATTTAAGATTCAATTAATATTTCCCTAATATTAATAAATTAAGCACATAAATATATTTTTGTGGAAAGACAGTTACTTCTTTTGGGGAATAATATGCCCCATCTCTCTCCTTCAGCATCTCCCCAGCTCTAAGATTTAAATGATTTCCAGGCATGAACTGACTGATCCTTACAAGTACCTGTGAAATAGGGAAATGTTGTCAAACCCTTTCCAAAGGGCAGGGAAGAGAGCGAGATGTGCAAGCATTAGGTTTGCTACACAACAACATCCTCGATGTGTGGGGTGGGCTTTGTGCACTGCAACCCACTAAAGTCATCTTCACCCTGCCTGTGGACTGGGGTCCACAGAGACCAGAGGGTTTATACCTCCCTATTTTTGCACTAACTGCTTGCAGCCACGCTCTTACCCTGGTAAACCATGGGAGTTGGAAGAAAGCTCTCTGCTCCCTCAGAAAAGGGAAATTTGTTTCGCATTTACCGCTGAGTAATAGCCCACTTGCAAACAAATTGCCATGAAGTAGCTGTTGTACTGCACGTTAGTGGCTCAGGTTGATTTACAGCAAATTGTCCATCTGTCAATATCTCTAGAATAGACCCCTCTCTCCAGGCTGTAATATTCATGTCTAGTTAGTGAAGCACTTCTGAATTTAGGAGCAGAGACCACACTTGAAATACAATGCTGTTCAGCAGTTAAATCAGAAAAAGCACTTGCTCGGTAAAGTGGCATTATCGGAAAAGTTTGGGACTGCTGATTTAGTGCTAGCTCTGAGCTCAGTTCCCTGTAGAGGATGAAAAAAGGGGATTTCCACAAAAATAATTAAACAAAAATTGGTAGGGGGGAAAAGAAAAAAAAAAAAGAAAGAAACAAAACTTCAAAGCTCAACCTTTTGCTTTGGTCTAGATAGAAGTGTTTTGTTCTGCTTTTAGGTGCTTTGGGGTTAGAAAATAAAACAGAAATAAATTTAATGAAAGAAATGCCCAAGTAATACACATCCACAATCTCTCATTATAAATGATAAATGCTTCTAACTGTTTTTTTCCAGAGAATTCACAGCTGAACCTGGCATAAGCTTATGACATTTAGTGGATGTCCCTAAGTGTGCCTTTTTCTTTTCCTTTGGATTCACTCTGTTTTGAGAAGCTGTAGAACTGTCACATTTATAAACAACTTGCAGAATCACTACTCTGCTCCATCACCTTGCCTGGGGCAAACACCTCAGGGTCCCAGGTATGCTCCAAGCACAATGTTCAGAAACCAGCACATCATTAGTATTATGGCTAATACTATGCATAGTTTCACGCAGGAGTGACAATGGGAGAAACATTGACTGCAGTGTTTTATAACCCGAAGACGAGTGCAAGGGAAGAGCAGCAAGATTTGTATGGGAGTATTTGAGGGAACCATCTGGGATTCTCTAAGGTTGGTAAGGGCTGCTGGTTCCTGCAATGCTGGCTGTGAACCAATCCTGATCATATTTCACAGCAGAAGAATGGGAACTAACTGCTAATGTTCAGTTTCACCCAAAGAAATAAGCAAGTGTCAATCACCAGATGAATGCAAGATTGCTGGTGGCAGCAGGGAGGTTGCTCTTCCTACCATATGTCTTTTCTCTTGCTTTGGATCCACGGTGGCATTTGTGAAGTGTCAGTACTTGATTCTTTCCATTACCTGGTTTTAATTAACCCCCTAAAGCCCCTTTGTGCAGCTGATGATATCAGCTGGGGCTCTGAATAGAAGCTGCTCCTGTTAAAAAATTTTGGAACAAGCTTCTCTTGAATGGGCCCAATGAGCCGGGGGGCTGTTTCCTCTTTAATCCCACATTTAATAGCACGAGCTGGGGACAATAGGCAGCTTCTCCAGCTTTTGGTGACTTGATTCCATTTGACACATCCAGCCCTCTTTTGTCCCCTCGGTGAGGACACGCCACCTCCGCGTGCTCCGCACAGGACACCCTCCCTGAGTGTCACAAGAGGAAACAGCCCCAGCCAGCCCCTGTCTCCAGCCCCGTGCTGCCAGTTCCACCACTGCCTGCAATGCTGCCTACTGGCAAGGGAGGTATCTGCTTAGCAGAGGAAAAAACAAACAAACAAACTTGGATGCTGTTGGTTTTGATTGTTGGGTTTCTTTTCTTGTATTCCTATAAGGATCTGTTTCCATCAAAGAAGTCAAGGATTATAAGATTTTGCCATGGCAACACGCTATTATAAATGCAAATGCAAGACTGGAAAAGAGGGAAGCCTTTATTTCTCATAATTAGATGACAAAAGGAAATAACATTGCAATTTTCCATATACTTTGAAACTGGAAAAATCACCTTCTCCTCTGCCATCTTTTCCCCTTTTCTCTTATTTTTTTTCTCTTTTCTTTTCTCTGGAGAGCTGCTTTTCTTCAAAAAGACCTTTGAGCTGAAGACAGTGGAAGAAATAACTATTTTTAAATTAGGTTTTATTTGGAGTGGTAAGATGACTGACACTTCACCTGAACAGTGGCTAAATCTGACTGGCTGCTGCTGGTTTGGGCATCTGCTGTCCAAAAGGATAAGTAAAAGACCAGCGTGACCACCAGTCCAGAAGCCACGTTTTAAAGCGGGAGACTTCACAAGCAAAAGCTGTTCTGCTTGTGACCTTTCATTTGTACATGTTCATTAGATATTTCCTCAAATGCCTGCTGCATGTAGAGTAAGTAGACTAATTAGGTTTAGTTTTGAACAAGAAAAATCCTAGCATGTGTATAGTTGGCTAGGCATAAAACATTGAACAGCACATTGTACAGAGAACACCTGTTAGCATCCTTTTCTTTTTTCTTCTTCACTTGCATTTATCTTCTTCACATATGAAAAAAAAAGCCAAACCCTTTAAGGACTAACAAGCAATGAGCAGTCTCAGTGTCAGATCACTCCTACCTTAGGAAGTTTGAATTATAGTGTGTACTAATCCAATCTGCTTTTCCAACAACAGAAAAGCAAACAAACAAACAAACAAACAAACCACTACAAAGACACTGGCCTAGTGCTGCCCCGAATATCCACATGTACATAGCAGTGTGTGGGGAACTGTGCTTTTGGATGGTGTGCTTAAGACTCTCTTAAACAGATTTGTTTTCACAGTAATAGGTCTTTCCAGGAAATCACAAGTCTTAGGACTGGCTACCAAAGATGAAAACAAAGATAAGCAATAACTTCTCTAATTTGTCTGTATACCATCCAGCCACACTTCACACACACCCCCACCCCCCCAACTATTCATACAGCCTTCTTTTAAGGCCTCTTTACAAATAAATTTCTTTAATGATGCCTGCAAATTCTCATCCTGCCCTCCAAGGATTTTTTTGCTAATTTGATGAAGACCACACACATAAAATCAAATGCTTTTGTCATTTGTTTCTCATTGTACCCACTTTCTAAAAGAAAGCATTGCCTGCGTTGTCTGATCATAAACATAGGAGTTCACAATCTGGCACCACTCCAAATGTTCGTTTTTCAGGGTAGCATTTTAGATAATTGTTGAGCTTGATGCTAACTATCAATTATATGGCTCACTGCAAGCATTATCACACTTTTCTGTGTTCTGATGCACCTTATGGTCTATTATTGGACTGGCTTTAAATCTCTTTGTGGTTTTACTCCTCACCAACTTAAGTAAAGCAGGTTTTCATCCTGTGACTTTATCACCTGTAAGACTATCCAATGGTAAAAAATTCTCCTCAAAGTGGTAATATTAAAAGACATCAATTGGTATACATCATTAAGAATTATTAAGCCTTATTCCAGTGGTGTATAGATATATTGTATGGTGTGTCCTTCCAGCCACACGAGTATGGCTTGTGATCTCAGTTCTCAAGTTAACCAGTGTTTATCTAGTAACTATTTCCAGCAGAAGCATCACCAATCTAGGTGCCAGAGGCCACATCCTTCAGAGATATGACATCCATTAACTCAACACCTAACCTTTACACATCTTGGTCCTGATATAAAATCCCCATTGCTCAGCTAGGCACCCAGACTTCCTGTGTGGTGACAGAGGTTTAGATTGGGAATGGGATATGACTCAACACAACCAGCCTGCCCAAGTCAGCCAGTAATGAGTGGAAAAGGCATGACTGAAACACAACCTTCATGTACTTGATTTGATCAGTCCCATACCATATCAAAAGAGGTTGGTCTGGCACTTGCATGTTGGCCAACTTCATTGTATCACGTAAACCCTGGACCACTCTATTCCTGCTCTCCTTCAGTGTTGTCAATATAAGGCAACCCAACTACAGACTCCTTTAATTCAACTCCTGACTGGTCAGGCAGACAGTGCCATGGTTTCCAAAAGGGCTCCTTTCACAGAGTCTGATATTTGCAGAGGGTCAAATATTGCCTGCAGGCCTTTCAAATACTTATTTGTCTCCCTTTTCTCTTTTTCTTTTCCTGTCCTTTAGCTCCTGCAATGCCTAAGACTCCTTACTAGCCTTAAGACTAGACCATAAGATGTACTTCATCCTAAGAGGAAAGCAACTGTTTTAGTTGTGATGATAGACCCTACAACCTAAATTCTTCTCCTACTCTGCAACGTCCTTGACATTCCTGTGAAATGTCTCTGTTGGTGCCCCATTGCCCAGGAGCTGTTTTGCTGGAGAGGCCTGAAGTGCTGGTGTGGGGAAATGAAAGTGAAGGACCCCCAAGGGAGTTTAGTCATGGCAGACACTTAGGAAGATTCAACAAGAAAATGCTGACGATGAAATACGTGGGCAACGATGGTCTAAACCCATATGGCTCAGAAGTCTGTGGGCATCACAATATGAAGTTAAACAGATTTCTCATTATTTCAGAGGAATTAAATTCAGTTGTGCTTAGGGCCAGTACACCATCTCACAGCAAAATAACTATCAGGGCAGTAGACTTTAGCTAGAGAAGGTATCTTTAAACAGGCAAATTGACAAGTAAAAATGTAAGAGCCTGTTGCCTCCTGCAAGATGGCAATCTAAGATAATATAAACCATCCTAACCAGATTTATTTTAATGCAGCTATAGATATATACCTTAGGAAATAATTCAAAAGAATTAACAGATTTGAACACCATCCTAACTAGAAATTCTCACATTTCTTCTCAAATCCTCATGATTCACTGTTTTTGAAACAATCTCCATTATTGTCTTGGGATCTAACTCTGCCAAGTAAATAGGGAAAATTGGAGATTTCATCCTATACAGGAAAAAAGTCTTCAAAAACCCATGACATAGGAATGAAATCAAAAAGTTGTTTCCATGTTAATAATCAAGCTGATGAAGGCTTTACAAAGTACAAAGAATTGACAGGATATTAGAGTAGCAACAGCATTAGAAGCCTCCATATTTGAGAGGTGTAATTGTGATAAAGTCAGTACAGTGTTTGGTCATAAGATTTTTTTCAGAGCTTTTTAGTGATTTCACTCCTGACAAACAGTGTGAATAAAAATCTCATATTTGTAAAATGTTAGTATTCATTTAATGTGGCTTCTTAGTTCTGTAGAATTATTTGTTCTCCAGAACTGGGCTGCTGCTGCCCTCCCACTTCCATGAATAAAGAACATCACCCTGAAGGTACCTCTTGCTGTCAGTGGATCCTGAATGTCAACACTCACAGGTATCTTCTGGTGATACTATAAAGCATATGTGGCTGATATTAAGCAAAGCTGTCCTTTCATCTTGTCTTGTTGGAATATCTCTACCTTCCTTCCTTCCTTCCTTCCTTCCTTCCTTCCTTCCTTCCTTCCTTCCTTCCTTCCTTCCTTCCTTCCTTCCTTCCTTCCTTCCTTCCTTCCTTCCTTCCTTCCTTCCTTCCTTCCTTCCTTCCTTCCTTCCTTCCCTTCCTTCCTTCCTTCTTTCCTTCCTTCCTTTCCTTCCTTCCTTTCCTTCCTTCCTTTCCTTCCTTCCTTTCCTTCCTTCCTTCCCTCCTTCCTTCCTTCCCTCCTTCCTTCCCTCCTTCCTTCCTTCCTTCCTTCCTTCCTTCCTTCCTTCCTTCCTTCCTTCCCTCCTTCCTTCCTTCCCTTCCTTCCCTTCCTTTCCTTCCTTCCTTCCTTCCTTCCTTCCTTCCTTCCTTCCTTCCTTCCTTCCTTCCTTCCTTCCTTCCTTCCTTCCTTCCTTCCTTCCTTCCTTCCTTCCTTTCCTTCCTTCCCTCCTTCCTTCCTTTCCTTCCTTCCCTCCTTCCTTCCTTCCTTCCTTCCCTCCTTCCTTCCTTCCTTCCTTCCTTCCTTCCTTCCTTCCTTCCTTCCTCCCTCCCTCCCTCCCTCCCTCCCTCCCACAGCTACCTGAAGGGTAGATGTAGCTAGGTGGGGATCAATCTCATCCCCTAGGCAACCAGCAACAGAACAAGAGGACACAGTCTCAAGCAGTGCCAGGGGAGGTTTAGGCTAGATGTTAGGAAGAAATTCTTCCCAAAGAGAGATTGGCCATTGGCCAGTGGCTGTCCAGGGAGGTGGCGGAGTCACCATCACTGGAAGTGTTTAAAACAGTCTGGACGAGGCACTTGGTGCCACAGTTTAGATGATTAGATGGTGTTGGGTGATAGGTTGGACTTGATGATCTTGAAGGTCTTTTCCAACCTGGTTATTTCTGTATTCTGGATGTATTCTTTTAGCTAGGAAGCTTCTGCTCTGTGAAGATACAGCTTCTTCATGAAACATTTTAGTGTTCACATCCTCAGTCTGTATTTGAGCACCTCATCTTTTTTGTCCTAGGTAGATTCTTAGGTAGGCAGGAAGTTTGTTAGGAGTGCCCAGCAGAAAACGAGCCTGCTGATCAGATTTGTTATTCAGTTGGCTGTTAATGCCAGAGGCATATTTGGGATCAAATAAATAGCAATAGACCTGAGTCTATTTCTCTGAGTGTGCAAAAACTGTCACATCCTGGAAAAAAAATTACACTTAAACTAAGAACAAGCTTCAAGCCTTTACCTCCAGTGTTTGCTGCTGGATATATCATAGGAGCAGAGAGAGATCAGAGAAGATGAAACTTGCCAGAGACTGCACTTCACTAAATGTTTCGCACCTCTTTCATCTGCCTGCTGTGTGTAATCAGAGCACTGTTACACAAAGTTAACTAATGCCTTCTTGCCTTCTGTAAAAGGGTAAGTAGTAAGCAGAAGATTGTTGGTACCATGTTCATTCAGCCACACTCACCTCATTTCATAGTATCATAGTATCAGTCAAGGTTGGAAGGGACCACAAGGATCATCTAGTTCCAACCCCCTTGCCATGGGCAGGGACACCCCACACTAGATCAGGCTGGCCAGAGCCTCGTCCAGCCTGGTCTTAAACACCTCCAGGGACGGGGCCCCAACCACCTCCCTGGACAACCCATTCCAGGGCCTCACTACTCTCACAGTGAAGAACCTCCTCTTCACCTCCAGCCTGAATCTCCCCACCTCCAGCTTCATTCCATTCCCCCTAGTCCTAGCCCTCAACAATGTCTGAACAAATTGTTCATTAGAACTGGAACATTGCAAACTCTGCCACAAGACTTCGTTCCCTCATTTTGTGTTAGGAGCTGTCCTTGCCAGGGGATGGTGCCTTGTTTTCTGATGCTGAATACAGGAAAAGCAATTAATCTGGAGGATCCTAATAAAGGGGAACATTTTACAGTGGAAACAAAAAGCACTTCTAAGTAAATGAATGTGCTGCATCTAAATACCATTCCTACCTTGGGTAATGAGATAAAGGTGTGACACAAAGGGAAGGACACATTACAGAAATCCTGCATGATACTTGCTGCAAGTGTACAGCATCAACATGTAGAAATGATTAGACACTGATCATCAGTAAAGATATTATTGTTGTTTTCAGTGTTCCAGTTTAAACATAGAAATGTACTAAACAGAAATTCAGAGCACCAATAATGAGATGTATTACTCTAGAGGTGAACTTGGGGCACATTAGGAGAAAGGATGAGCAATGATGGCCTCAAAAAAATAGCAGGTAAGTGTATATGAGTGACACAGTTTGGGTATTTAGTCCTGGTTTTGATCAGCAGCCCTGTATCTGAGAGGCCTTGAATTTTCCCATGAGCATGTGGCCAAAATGCAATCAGGAACATCTTGCTCTTGGTTAAGCCAACTTCCTAACTCACACTGAAATTACTGTCTTAAGCACCTTCTGCTTTGTTTTCCTGACCAAGACATAACACCTTTCCATTGCATCTTTAATATAAAACCTGATTTTATTTTCAATTCTTATTACTCTCAGGCATAGAAATCAAGGCAGCATCTTCCACAAACAAGGCTGTTAGGAGAGTAATTCCAAAGGCAAAGAGATAGGTAACAGGATTCCCATCTTCCATCCTCCCCCCCAAAAGAATTCCCCTTGCTCAGATCTAACATGTGAGGTTTCCCCAGCTTCACAAGCCTCCTTGTTCCTTGGGAAAAAAAATATGGAATTAAGAGGAGGAAGGGGAGGGAAGGAAAAGATATCTGATCAGCAGTGCAGCCTAATGGCCAACATGATGCACACCCTGGGGTTTGAAGCAGAGAGTCACTCAACATATGGAAGTCTTGCCAGCTCCTCTGCCTGTGGGTGCAGGAATGGCCACTAGGCACCTGAAGGGGGCTGTTGCTCAGGAACACCTCATAGTATTTAGCTCAAAAAAGGCACATCTAATCTTAGACAAGGCACCTCTGCCAGAGCTGGAGCAGCCACAGAAATCAGGGGCTCAGCAGACTGGGGCTAAAGCTGCCAGGAATGCACATGGTAGTGGTTTCCCTCTGTGCTCCTGCCCTGTTCCTCCCATAGCCCTTGTCCTGCTGCCTCCATGCCCAGGGAGGATCTGCCCTGGGGGAAGCCAGCAGTTGCCCTGGGTTCCCCAACCATCCATTCCTATTGACACAGGTCTCCGTTGTGCCTCCTGGTTTGTGTGCCCCAGAGCTGCCTGGGGATAGCAGCAAGAGCTGAAGGGAAATACCAAGCATGGCTAGCAAAAGTAAAACTCACTTTCTCCCCAGCCACATGTATCTCCTCTTGACCAGGGTTGCTGAGCTGGAGGAAAGAAGCTATGCCTGCTCTGTGCTGCTAGGGGTCTTCCTCCTTCCTGGGACCTCTGTTAGTTGTGGAACATGGCACAGGGAAGGTGTACCATGAATTATGTCCTCCACAGCCTTTGGTTTAAGCAAAAGAAGAAGCTTCTGTGTTGCAAATTGCTTGTTAAGTTGGGAGAGATGAAATCTGTAAAATAACCTAATCAATATGCAACCAACAGGTCGAGGGAGCTGATTCTGTCACTCTGCTCTGCTCTTGTGAGACTACAACCTGGAGTACTGCATCCAGCACTGGAGCACTCCGCACAGGAAAGCCATGAGCCGGTCTAGAGGAGGACCACAAAATTGATCAGAGGGGGGAACACCTCTCTGTGGTGGTTTTAGGCTGTGTCTTTAAAATTTAGTAACTGAGTTGGTCTGGAAAAGTTAATGCTGGGGGGGGGGAACCTTCAACCCACCACACTCTCCTCGGCAGACAGGCTGAGAAAGTTGGGGTTGTACAGCCTGGAGAAGAGAAGGTTCCAGGGAGACCCTATTGCAACCTGTCAGTACTTAGAAGGAGAAAAGATGGTAACAGCTTTTTTAGCAGGGCCTGTTGTGATGCCAAGGGGTAATGCTTTTAAACCAAAAGCAGGTAGATGTATATATTTTTTACAGTGAAATAGTCCATAGGTTGCCCAGAGAGGTGGCAGATGCCACAGCCATGGGAACATTTCAGGTCAGGTTGCATGGGGCTCGGAACAACCTTTGCATTGCAAAGGCGTTGGTCTAGATGACCTTTAAAGACCCCTTCCATGCTGAAACGTTTTGTGTATCAGCTAGGAGGGTCACTTGGAAGGGAAGGGGTGAAAGGGAATTCAGGTCATTATCGCAACGCCACGCCGGTCCCACTTTTGCTACAGCGCCCGGAGCAGGCACACAGAGGACCCTGCTCCTGCCCTGGTCCTTCCCCCCCGCCAGGCGGCGCTCGCCCTCCACAGAGAAGACATCGGGCGGTCCTCGGCGCGCTTCTACCCGCTTGTTTCGGCCGCGGCCGGGCAGCTGCCAAAGCTGCGGACGCCGCCTGTCGGCGCGGGCCGGCACTGTGGGGCTGACAGGGTGCCGGTGCCGCCGCCAGCAGGAAGAAAAGCAACACCGCCCCCCGGTGGCTGGCGATCGCTGCTTCACTGCCCGTATCACTCACAGGCACACACAAAGACAGCGGCGCACGGAGAGACGCAGACGCACAGACACACATGCACAGAGGCACACCCACATCATGCATGCAACAGGTACACCTGACCCTCTGTACCACATTTACGCATATTTTAAATACCTCCAGGAATGGTGACTCCGCCACTTCCTTGGGCAGCCTGTTCCAATACCTGATAACCTTCTCTGTGAAGAAATTTTTCCTAATACCCAAGCTGAACCTCCTGGCAGGACTCAAGGCCGTTTCCTCTTGTCCTGTCACTTGTTGCGTGTGAGAAGAGACCAACCCCCACCTCGCTTCAGCTCGTTTGAGATACTTGTAGAGGACAATGAGGTCTCCATTCAGGCTCCTTTTCAGAAGGCTAAACAACCCCAGTTCTCTCAGCTGCTTCTCATAAGACATGTCTGCAAGGCCCTTCACCAGCTCTGTTGCTCTTAAATTTAAATTGCTCTTAGTTGCTTCAACGCAGGCATGCAGCCCGAAAACAGCAGCTTGGTGGGGGATGACTTTTGGCAACCTCTTCATTTTTGATCACTTCCCATCCCAGCTTTGCTCTCCCATCTGTGTCTTGTTTACATAAAAGATAAATCCTTCCTACAGCACTGGAAATCCCTCTGTTGTTGCTAATTTCTTAATTTGTTGCTTCGATCTCGGCAATGTCTGCCACACCAACTGAGCAGGTTTTCCAAACCACAGGTATACCTACCCAGCCTTTTGCAGGCAGGTACAGCTCCTGCTGCCCTCACCCTCGGGCAGCTACCCAAGACAGTTGAAAATTCAAATTTATCATTATTCTTTCTATCTTCTGTCCTTCTCCCTTCCACATCATGCCCCCTAATATAGCCTGGCACCGTGGCAATTCTCTGTTGCCCCAGAAGGATTACAGAGATGTGCACACAACAGCTAAAAGCTTTTCCTGCCCCTCTGGTGCTTTTGGACTGTCAAAATAAGCTGGCAATCTGGTTCCCTAAAGATCAAACAGGTTGTTGATTTCTGGACATGGTTTGTTATTAGCTGTTTTTATCTTTGTAGAACTGACTCAGGGACTGCCTGAGTGGGTAGCTGGTGCACTAAAAGAAGTGGGGGGGAAATGAAAGATGGGAAATAAGATGGGAAATTCAGCCTATACCCCAACTGCAGGCTGGCTTCATTTCATGGACCTGCTACAGGTTGCATCTCTCTGAGATGCACGGGGCCTCAGTCCCTCTGCTTGCCTCAGAGGTCAATGGCTCCAGCTGGCAAAACGTGCCTTCTTGCTGTAAAAGGGCATGTAGAAATGGCAAAGTTGGCCTGGCACATCACCAAACATTAGCAGTCCAACTTAACAATCCCTGAACAATTCCCAGCTTTATTGGCAATCTGTACCCGGCTGCTCAGCTGCAATGATGTTCACAAAGTAAAGATCAGCCACATCAGCCAAAATCTAGACATAATCACCAAGCACCTGCATGGTGTCATACGTAACACCAGCCAGAGGTTTCAGTCCAGCTCTTTAGCAGATGACTGTCTCCACAACAAAAAAACTACAGCCATAAGTGATGACAGAGTTCCTCTGGGGATTGTTGGATGTGACCAACCCCAAGCCAACAAGAAACCCATGACATATAGCTTCTGAAACAAGTAATACTGCAATCTCTCTGTAATGTAATCCCAAACCTAGATACTCCATATTAGTGCAGCAGAATAATGACTGTCATGTGTGAGGCCCACGCTGCTCATCTTTTTCAAACTACATTATTTTTTCCCTGCTGCATGCAATGAGAAAGTACTTTGCAGATTTGTATTCCTCAAAATCACCTCTTAGGTTTGATAAAGTTACTGTAAGGTCTTCAAAGAAACTGGTTTTAATAGGAGTAGATTTATTTTTGCTGAGACCTTTTTGTGCTGTAAAATTGCTTGTCCTGTACATAGAGCTGCAGGAGCAAGTATGGCTATGCTTGAAAAAGTCAGTGGGTTCCACGTTTTTGGGCTAGACACACTGTTTTGACTTCCTTCTGCAAAGAAACCAAAGCAAACTCCTCTAAAATAACCTGGCTATCAGTACAGCTAGCTTATTTCCTTGGGTTTCATCAGGTTTTGCAAGCCTTTAATAAAGAGATGATTGCTCTTATATATACAGCCCTCAGTGGGTTCAGATGAGCACTGGTTTCTGACAAGTGTGGCTCTAGTGGAGGGTGTCCCTGCCCATGTCAGGGGGGTTGGAACTAGATGATTCTTGGGGTCCCTTCCAACCCTGACAATTCTGTGATTCTGTGTTTTGATGTTTATTTAGAAATGTTTATCCATTGGCAATGGAACAAAACATCCAGTTCACTTTATGGATGATACTAAACAGTGACTAACAACCCTGATGGTTAACCCTACTCAACTCAGAAGCAAGCACTGATCTGTCATGACCAGTCATCATTCATGTCACATGGTTTTAATGCTGAGGTAACATATGCAACATATATGTTAGCATCTGGGATATTATACTACTACCTACTGTGAGATGTATGCTTTGTTCTATAAAACCTTTCTGCTACTTAGCCTCTTGCAGAATAGATGCTTATTTTTATTAACCCAAGGCTGTAGCATTTCCAATGCATTGTAGGACTCCTCTGTACATTCATAGGAGAAGAACACACAGGATGTAGGAAAGAAGCACCCTGGTCACAAGTCTTTGCATTTTCCCTGGAGGAACGCTGAAACTTGGTATAATTTCCTGATTCAATAAGTCATGCACAGGCACAAACACAGACCAGATAACAGGTGTATTTATTTTCCTCCAAAGACAGATGACAGAAAGTATCACTCATCTTATACAAGTGCTTTAGTGGCAGGCAGTCCACTTTGCACACAGAGGGGAACACGTTCCCATTCCCCGTGATGACACATTGAGACATACCAGATGTAAGCAGCAACCCTGAATCCCTGTAAGTGAAGATTTAAAAAAGATGACCTGAAACTGCTTTACAGCCTAAGGAATGGAGTATACCAAGTTTTCAGACCTTTTTGAGCTCTGGCTTTCTGGGTTTCTGTGATTAATTTCAATGTGGCCATTGTATGTAGTTGGAAATGTTTTTTTCTTAGTTGGAATAGTGAGACTTTATTTTCACGTGGGGCAGGAAAGACCTGATAAATAAGGATTCTACTCCAGGCAGACGTGAAGGAAAAGATGCTGCCATTTAAATGGCAGAACCTCCAGTTTCCTCTCTGTTCCACTGCACAGCTTCAGGAACTATGCTCCTGGGTCTCTTGTTTCTTTCTGGTCATTTCAGTGCTGGAGCCTCCTCTGGGTTTGTACAGCAGCTTCTATAAATAGCAGTATAATGTTTTATATGTATGTATGTGTATCAGAAGACGTTATGCCAATTCAGGTATTAGTAAGTGGCACTAACAGATGTTAGAGACCTGGCTTGTGCCCTGCAGCTGCCCATAGGCAGGCTGTATGCCACAGGATGGCAGCCGTGCACCTAGTACCCAGCCAACCCGCAGCCGCCACCTGCGGCTCCCTCTCCCTCCGCTAGGTAAGCACAGCCTCAGAAAGCTGTGCCACTACCGGGCTCTTGGGAAGGCCAGGGGAAGCCACGGCAGGACCAACACCCCTCGGGCCACCTGCCCACAGCAAGCTGCCATCATCGGCCCAACCACGGGGCTGGGGAAGTCAACGAGGAAGGCCGTCGCCACGGCTTCGCCTTCTTTCCCACGGCTATATGTGTGTTCGGGTGCCCGCGACCGCCGCCGCCCACTGGTCTGTTGCCCTGCCCCGCGGGCTCCGGCTCTAGCCTGGGAGAAACCACAGTGATGCCGCCCGGCCCCCTGCAATACTGTGATGCCGCCCGGCCCCCTGCTTGGCTGGCTGAGACGCGGCACTTGCACCCGCTCCCTAGCCCCGCTCCAGAGACGAATCGAGGTTGCTCCCATAGCACGGACAGGTAAGGACATACCCCGCCCTTGACCCAAGAGCAATGTCTCTGCCCACCGACGGAGCGCGCCAATCACGCCGACTTTTATATTGACGTAACTGGAGGCAGAGAAAAACAGAGACCCCTTGGACAGCTCCGAGGAATGGCGGGGACAACACGTGTCAAACGGTCCGATCAGGGTGGACCTGACAGCTGCTCCCTGTCCTGGAGGCACAGAATCACAGAATTGTCAGGATTGAAAGGGACCTTAAGGATCATCCATTTCCAATCCCCCTGCCATGGACAGGGACACCTCACACTAGATCAAGTTGCTCACAGCCACATCCAGCCTGGCCTTAAAAACATCCAGGGATGAGGCTTTCATCACCTCCCTGAGCAACCTGCTCCAATGTCTCACCACCCTTATGGTGAAGAACTTCTTCCTAATATCTAATCTAAATCTACCCTCCTCTAGCTTAGATCCATTCCCCCTAGTCCTATAATTTCCTGACACCCTAAAAAGTCCCTCATCAGCTTTCTTGTAGGCTCCCTTCAGATACTGGAAGGCCACAGTAAGTTCTCCTCAGAGCTGCCTTCTCTCCAATCTGAACAACCCCAACTCCGACAGCCATTTCTGGGCCTGAAGTTGGGTAGACGTGGTAGTTCCTGGCCTGGAAAGAGGTGGACCTGCCTGACAAGAACCTCAAGAAGTTCAACAAGGACAATTACCAAATCCTGCAGGTGGGGAGAAACAGCCTCTTGCAATGCTAAAGGTCTGGGGACTGGCCATTTGGGCACAGCTGTGCTGAAAAGGCCCTGGGAGTCTGGGCTGACAGCAAGCTGGGCATTGGCTAGCAGCCTGCCTCAGCAGCAGAGAGGGCCATCAGTACCCTAGGCTGTCTGAACAAGAGCACAGCCAGCAGGTCAAGGGAAGGGATTTTTCCCCATTTACTTGGCTCTTGTTGGGCTGTATCTGGAATAATCCTTATTGTTTTGGCATTTGCTGTACAAGACATCAGTAAACCGGAGCAAGGTCAGGAAAGGGCCACAAATATGGTCAAAGCTGGAGCACTAATCTTGGGAGGAGAGGCAGAGAGAATGGGGCTTGTTCAGCCTTGAGAAAAAAAGGCTGTGCAGGGACCTAATAGCCATGTCCTGTTATCTACCAGGAAGTCATCAAAAAGATAGAGCTAGGCTTGTAACTGAGGTGTAGAATGGGAGAACAAGAGACAGCAGGAAGTACAGTAGGATCCAACATGATATAAAGGGAGGGGGAGTGAACAAAATAAACAAAATCCCAACCAAACACTGGAGCAGGCTCCCCAGAAGGATTGTGCAGGCTCCAGCCTTGGAGGTTTTTAAGACCTAACTGCAGAAAGCTCTGAGGAGCCTGGTCTGATGAAGATGAGCAAGCTTTTTCAAAATGTCAGTAGTCAAGCCTGCAGACACAAGTTTGTGTGAGACATGAGTCTCCCAATGCTCCCACCTATAATGTGAAGTTGCAACATCAACCTCTATGCAAGTCATAATTAATAAACACATTATCCACAAGTCCTCAGCAGAAAGATGAAATCATTTGGAAGACTGTAGGCCTCATCCTGTTTTTATTGAATGTCAACCTCTTGGACACTGTGATACAAAACTTCTTTAAAAATCACTAGAGTAGAAAAAAAAACAACTGTATTTCATATTTAGCATGTATGGCATGCACCTTTTGTAGTGTAGATGAAAGCAGCATACAAACAGAGCATGAGAAGAATCTAACAACCTTTAATAAACTGTGTTTTTACAAGTGATAGCATCTTCTGTTTTCACAGTGAGGTACATCAAAAGAAGGACCTTTCTTCCCTTGTGTCACAACATAGGAGAATGGAATGGAATGGAATGGAATAGAATAGAATAGAATAGAATAGAATAGAATAGAATAGAATAGAATAGAATAGAATAGAATAGAATAGAATAGAATAGAATAGAACAGAACAGGACCAGGTTGGAAGAGACCTTCAAGATCATCGCATCCAACCTACCAACCAATCCAACCCACCTAATCAACTAAACCATGGCACCAAGCACCCCATCAAGTCTCCTCCTGAACACCTCCAATGATGGTGACTCCACCACCTCCACCACCTCCACCACCTCCCCATAGCAACATGAGCAAGCAATGTAGTGCATCAAGGTGGATCAATCCTGGCTTTAGCCAAATGCCCTTACTGAGGTAAAAGCATCAGCAGTTTCCAGAGGGCTCTCAGGCATGCAAAGGTCAGGCATCACTTTTTATAAACCAGCAAATACCTTGTAATTTGAATGCCAGCAATTTTTACTCTGTATTTCCTACAGGGGCCTTGCTCCAGAGCACCTTTACCCTCCGGCACGTTGCCTCAGTGTTTTTTTCTAGGATGCTTCTACTTCATTTTCTTATGACTGCTTATGACTGCCCTGTCCTTACAAGAATCCAGCTGTTTTTTTCAAGCCAGTTAGTGCCAGCCTAGCTGTAGAGATTCTACTATTCAGTAGGTAGTCTCCTGCAACAGCAGTGTTGTAAAACATGATGCAAAACATTCTCCATGGATCATGCAGAAACAGCCACAATATTTAAAGATGTGGTTGACAGTCACTTTGTGCTTCTCCTCAGTTGTGGCTTAAAATTTCCAGTTACTCCTGCCAGTTGGGTTATCAGGCTTTCAAAGTGGACTTGAGAGGTTTATATTTTAAGCCTACACACAAAGCCCCCCAAAAGTGGGCAGAGCAGAATGTGTCCCATGAGGACAGTCATAGGGCTCCTCAAGTGGAGGACCTGCGCAGTACTGGGGGGGAGCAGAGCATGCCTGAGGTCCCATCTCCCTCCCTGCACACCACGCTGGTCATCCCCTTGCACACAGGAGTCACCAGCTCCCACAGCCCGGCTACACCCCAGCTCCCCTTCTAGAGCAATCAGGGTGGCCCTTCTGTCACCTCCAAGCATTTCCAGGAAGTCCCTTGGTGTCCGACGGCACACCTGAGCCTGCGGGAGCCGAGGTAACGAAGGCAGGGATCCTGCCGCGGTGGTATTAACGATAGGGGCAGACCTTGGGCCTCTCTCCCGGTTGTCAGGGGAACGGCATGGGTTGCCGGCCCCGCGAAAACATAAAAGAGCAGCAGCGAGTGGGAGAGGAGGCACAGCCGGCTGCCCCGCAGGCTCATCCCGCTCGCAGCCCCAGCCGAGCATCCCTGCCTCCGCAAGCTCAGCCAGGCGGGAAGCCGGGTGGTGAACAATCCATCCGCCAGCATCTGAAGAGAAAGTAAGTCCCTGTCTTTGTTTCAGCTCGAGAAGCAGGGGGGTACGTAACAGCAGAACGTTTAATAGCCTCTATTTTTTTGAATTAAGCTGTTTCTCTTACAGCACAATTATTTCCTTGCCAGTAACTCTGTTTCCGGCAGGTTTTTTTTGTTTGGTGTCCCCCCCCCCCAACTCCCCCCCTCCCCCCCCACTCTTCTCCCCCTCCCCCCCCATCCAGTTTCGTTGTTTTGTAATTATGGTGAAATAACAGATTCTGGAAAGTTTGTCTTTCATATGTTGCAATTGTTTATACACTTTATCTGTATCCCTTGGTAATAATTAATAACTCTATGAATAATAACCAGAGAATGGGGGAATGATTTTGCTCCATTTTGCAAATACTTATTTAGGCAACTCTTTGAAGCTGACAAGTCTTGGTGGGAATTATTCCAGCTGACAGTTAAAACTGCCTTGAGAATAAGACTGGAAAAGGAGGATTGGAGAAAGCTGCTGGGACCTGTGTTTTATTCTGCCATTTAATTTCTAAATCGAGCCAGTGACACAGTAGGGACAAAAAAAAACCCTAAAACCCACTGATTTCAATCCAGTTGCATAGGTGTAATGACAAATCCTGCCTGTGCTGCTCAAGTGGGCAAGGTAAATTTGATCTGCTGATGCTTTAGAAAGCTGCACAGAACAGTGGTCTCCTTACAAGCCTTCTACCACTTTCTCTTCACATTTCATTTATGTAAGTGCTTATCGTGGTGCAATTCAAAGGTGAACACCCAGATCACTGTGTGTCACCTGTCCCGGACAGCATGTACTGTGCAGCCCTCTAAGATGGATTAGCTCCAGGTCTGTCCTGGCAAAGCAAGTCCTGCCATTCATTTCGGCCCCCATCTCTACTATGAAAAATGCGGACTTCAGACTTGAAGCAAAGCATGAAAATGAAGGCTTTGCACACATGCATCCTTTCTGCTCTCTGGGAATAATCAGGCTGTACCTGAAAAGGGTGACCTTCATCAAGAGGAAAAAGGCAGTTCTTTGGGAAGACAAGCCTCCCCCCTTTCCCTTAAGTTTTCTCCTATTAATCTGTCTCTCTTGCAGCCTTCCCACCTGTATGTTTGCCTCCAGTGTGGACAGAATTTTTGCATGGGATGGACAGGCTCGATGATTTTGCCAAAGTGTTTTTAGATGAATTGTCTGTCCCAGAGTTTGTGTGCATCTGAATACCAAAATACTTATATGGGAACATTTTTAAAGGTGTGTTCAAGTTCAGTGCAACATAATTGCCTCTTTTATCTGGTACTTTTATCACTGGTGGGAAGGAATTTGTTCTGCTACACTTGACAGCATCACTGCTACAGCACTGGTTGCTCAGTTTAGTAACAGCAGCCCAGGCTTCTGCTGCACGATACAAATGCAAACACAGTTTTGAAGTTACTGCAAGTAAGTATGGATCATGCTGCAGCCTGGAAGCCTGCAGAACATCAGCTTTTATCATAAAGCTATTCTCCTACATTTATCTCTGGGGTAACTAAATAAGTATGGTAATTGTTTAAACAAAGACAGAAAACAAAATACCTCTCTCTCTGCAATCAGCCCTCTTAGGGAACTCCCGAAACTCCCACAGTGTAGAAAGGTCAGATCCAGCATTTTGTTTATCTCAAGGCCTGAGCCTCCCTGGGCTTTCTGGTCAGATAATGCTCTGCAGTGAAGACTAAGACTAGATTTATGAAGAGACTGACTCTGTGTTTTACGTAACTCTTTACACTTTCGTGTAATCTTGTGCTTTAACGCCTGCTTAGTTCAGCAGATGTTAAAAACCAACCTCAGTCTTTTTCATGTGCAAATCAGAGGCATTTTTGTTCAGTTACAATTTAACACTAGAAGGGTTTGTTGGGGTTTTTTTTCAGCTCTGATAGGCTCTCAAGCAACATTCCAGTTAGTTATGATGCGAACACATCACAGCCACCCAATAATTGCCCTGTGTAGCCTTAAGAAAGTTTTTTTCAACAAACATTTTACCAGTTAGACTGCTATTAAATACCACCAAAGGAGTACATAGATAAGGCAAAGCCTGAGGTGTGCTTTGCTCCTTAGAGTAATGGGAGCTTGTCCGAGCTCCATCTTCCCCTGCCTCCTGTTTGAGGTTTTTGTGTGGCAGGAGAGCAATGCATTGCCCCCAATGAGATCAGCCCAGTTAAGCTTCTCTACCTATCTCCTTGCTGTCACCTTCTCCCTGAAATGCAATGTATTTTTTCACACATCCCTCCCATACCTGCATACAAGCAGGAAAAGAAAGAGGCAGTGTTCATAGTTCCTCTAAATGCTTTTTTTGTTGCCCAGCCCTTCACGCTATTTTGATCTAAATTGGGTGGTTTAGGTATTCACCCTGTGTACATTACTCAAGCTGCACAAGATTATGTGGCTTTAAGCTCCTCTTTGCTTAATACAACACTTTCACATAGGCACATGTTAACACAAGTAATCAATGAGGGGGTTTAATTAGTGTTTTTTTTTCTGAATACAGAATGGAAGAAAGCGCCCTGTGAAGAAATTAATTGTATAGACTTGGGACTTCCATTGAATAGGATTAACTTTCTTTGAGACAGTAGCATTCTCACACAACAGTCAAAGGCTTTTTATTGCCTTCTTTTTCTTTTTCAGTTTTCTTAATACACAGATCTGTAATTACAAAAAGGGAAAAAAAAAAAAAAAGAAGGAAAAAAAAATCTAATTATGGAAGTAAATTCAGATACCTGACATTTTTATTGAATAAGCATTGAAAATCTCCTTTAGCTATCAAAACACGTGAAGAAAAAGGAGTGGGGCTACAAACTTGCACTAGAAAACTTGATAACGTGATAAAGCAGAAGTTTCAATGCTGGGGAGAGTTCATATCTAACAATGTGCATGGCTGAAGCAATTAAACTGCAATCATTTTCTGATGGTATCTATGCCTAGTCTGATTTTCACTTGAAAGGCCCACATCTCAGGACCAAAATTAACAAATTATTAACTAGATTTAGATGATCCAAAATGAATTTTCTTTTCTTTCAGAAGCAGGTAATTGCTGCTGGAAGCAAGTAAAATTTCCTTAAAATAATCAGGATTTTGGTTTGCTGCTAAGCAGAGAATTCACTTCTCTTCTCCATTCCCTAACACAGAGACCCAAGCTCCAAAGCAGTGGATGCTTTTCCACTACGCACTGCAGGCTGAAGGGCCTGGGAAGCAGCTGCTGGGATCTGCTTTTTCTCCAGGTTCTGTGTGGAAGGAACAACTCATTACTGAACAAGAAATATTGGATTGGATATAAACCACAGAAACCAGGAGCCAAAAGAGCAGCAGAATTGGTAGGTCTTCTAGAGAAATGTCATTCCTGTACTTTACTTTCTGGAAGGCATGTTTGAAAAGTTAGCAAAACATCTTCCCTAGGACCTCAGTTTTGTACTCTTTCTGTATGTTCTGCCCTATTAAAGAGCTTTCCCATTTCTTGAGGAAGGATTTCTTCCTTCCTTCTTCATTCCTCCATCCCTGGGTTGAATTTGCCTCTGCTCCACATGGCCCTTTTCCTCCTTCTTCTCTCTATAGCTCCCTCCTTCACCCTTCTTATTTCACCATACCAGGGTCTTGTGGTTTCCTCCTCATCCCCCTGTGTATGCCAAGTCTGTACTCTGGGATTCAGGTACTTTGTCCAGATACTCCTCAACAGGCTTTACTACAGACTTAGGTAGTTGTTATGGAGTTGCTGTTGCTGCTTAGAGCTGGCCATTCTTCCTTGTTCAGCTAAACAGATCTGTATATAACAAAAAGTCCTACAATTTGTGGTGATGCAAGAGCTTCACCTCAGTGAATTCTCTAAAGGAGTCTGTGAGGAAAACTGGATGGTAGCTTTTGAATTCAGGAAGCCTATTTACCAGATGAAAATCAAGAAAATCATACCAATCACTAAAGCTTTCTTGATCATTAACATCTTCAGGACACTTTATCATCTCTCAGTTCTCAATTCCATTGAATTGTGAAGCAGTGGCATTATTACAGCTTCCTGATTTATCACAACTGTTAGCTACAAACCCCTGGTTAAGGGCCCAGGTGGAGGTTTTGCAATAGGGTTTTCATTGTGATGTGTGGTTAGATGCTTACATACTGTAGACCAAGTTAATCTAGCAGTAATGATACCAGAACAGCTTCATCTTAGATGAGCCTGACCTTTGAAGTTAAACATTAGCTAACAGTTGGACTGGTATTTCTGGTATGTGTAACATTGATTAAATACTTCAGTACTAAAATGTCTGTATCCTTCATTTAAGGAAGCAACACACTAAATTCAGAGGGTATATACAGAATTAAATGATTTTTGAGTCAGTTTGCATACATTTACACTATATAGGCCATAATCTGTCAGACCAAAGATCATCCAGTTAAATAGCCATCTCCATAAGCAGCCATAAGAAGGTGCATAGGAGGAAATTCAAACAGTACAAGAACATGTGATACTTACTGCTGTAACTTTCTTTAATTTTTTCCATCACAGGGCCTTCTACAGCCTGGTGTGGTACCTGTGTACATGATGACTAAAGAGGACTTCTCACTGAACTTATCCAGTCCTGCTTGAACTTCTGAAACTCCAACTTCCTTTGCTAAATGTCAACACATCAGCTGCAACTCTAGGCTTTTTATTCCAAATGTCTTGCTCTTGTTCCTGGAAGAAGCAGTGAAAAACTCATCTTTTTCAACTATCTTCATATTATTTGTGCTGTTATAGGTCACCACCATATCCTGCCTCAACCATCTCTTTTCCCACTTACCTTACCTAATTCCACTGTACTTAAAGGAAAATCCTTCCATAGCTCATCACCCCTGTTGCTCTTCTCTGAACTCCAGTCCTATCGTATCGTTACTGAAATGGTGGAATCCAAAACTGCACATAAGAGGTATGTGTCAGCAAACAATTGATTCATGCCTGTAATTCAACAGCACAGTTTCCTTTGTTTTTTCAATTATTTTCCTATTACATCTTGGTCTCCAAAACTTACAGGCTAAGGCTGGAGCAGACATAGCTTCACGTGGCTCAGAACTAGGTTGTATTAGCATACCACATAACTCTGAAGGATATGTGCTGCATCCAGCAGTGCTTCTCCCCTTAACGACTCCTTCTTCCTTTCCTTTTGCCTGGTATATCTCACACTCGCTTTAAATGGAAGGTTATTGCAACTCTTACTTGGAAATTCAGATGTAGAACACAACACTTGTCTTTAGCCCTTCTCAGGCTGCCTCACAAGTGAAGTGGAGAACTGTGTCGTTTGTCACCTGTATCTGTTGGGAAGCAGACAAAGCAAAAAGGAGAAATGAGCAGCAGGAGTCCTGCCCTTACCTTCACACTGGCAGGCTGAGATGCTGCCTGGATAAGGAAGAGGGTTTCCAAGCTGTCCCATAAGCAAATTAAACCATTAAGAGCAAAAGAGGAGTGAAAGAAGAATCACAAACCTGAGTCAAGATTAATTTTTCCGAACCAGTGTATCTGTGTTTCTCTTCTAATACAGGGCAGCCTGCAAAACTGCAGTATGCTTCTGAATAGGTGAGAGAGATAATGAGTGGGAAAAGCAAAGCAATATTAACTGCTGAGTGGTCTTCAGTATAATAAAGAAATTGCTTTTCCTCAGTAGGTAAAGTCAGATGATATAATTCACTGAGTAAAAAGAGGAGACATTTGGCAGCTTGGCACCGGTACTAATGAAGCCAATAGCCTTCTCTGCTTTCTCCTTTTGGCTGGCTCTCCTTTTGGCTGGTTTCTTTGGCACACAAATCACTGGCAGGTTTGTGAGAAGTCAGAAGAACCATACGCTAATTTTCACCAAGGAGAACACAATTCGCAACTGCACCTGCGCGACAGATATTCGCGACTGCGATTACTGCCTGGCAAACTTGATGTGCAACTGCAAAACAGTGCTGCCTTCTACCATGGTAAAAACTACCTACAGCAGCCACCTGACCATTTGGTTCACAGACACCTCTGTGCTAGAGATGCTCCTGAACTTCACAAAGGTGTGGGATTTGAAACTGTCCTTCTGTGGCACTACTCCTCTCCCTACTGAATACTTGGCCATTTGGGGACTTCGAAAGCTCCGAGTAAAGAAGGTCAAGGGACATTTTCCAGAGCAAAGTGTCACCATCTACAGCAGCAGCAAAAGTGAACAAGACAACTCACTTGCAGTGCACAACAAAGACAGACAAATGCTTGTGTATCTTTCTTTTCTGGATACCTCGCTTTTCAATGGATATTCTTTGCTGAAGTCGTACAGCGTGGAGAACATCTCCAGTATCACAGAGCATTTTCCAAGCCTGATGTACTCTGATGTTTCCTCAACCTCAGACAACAACAGCTATGTTGTAACATTCATTTACTGAGTTATTTAACATACTCAGTAGTCAGAGGCATGTCAAAAACTCAGAAAGAGATGGGATTTCTTTCAATTCTGTCTGGTTTGGTCAAGAGAAACGGTTACAGGATAGACACTTCTGACTGTGGTAACACTTTACAAGGCAATTTTTAAAGTAAGAGATTCATCAGACTACATCAGCAAATACTTTCTTAAAGAACAAAGACAATGTGAAATTACTGTTTTAAAAAGCATCAGTACATATTCTTTTTAGATATTGTAAGCTAAGAATTGAAATCTGCAAAAAGTTTTGTTGTGCCTCAGACAGATAAAGATATAACCATGTACCTCCAGTTGTGTTAGAACCTGAGCCTTCTGGGTAATCACTTGGCTAATATGGTAGCTCAAGAAATCCAGTCCAACTCCCTGCTCCAAATGTGGCCACCTCTGGGATCAGACCAGATAGCTCAAGGTTTTCTGCAGTTGGGTCCAAAGAGCACCCAAGAGCCTGCACAACCTCAATAGGCAACCTGCTCCACTGCCTGCCAGCTCTCATGGGGAAACTTTTTTTCCCCATATATTAACCCCAGCCTTCCCTTCTCAAAGCTAAGCAAGCACAGATCCCTCACATTTTTCTCAGCCACATCTGTCAGCCTCTGACCATCTTGGTGGCTCTCCACTGGACCACTTTAGTTGGTCCATATCCTTCTCGCACTAGGAGGGGCAAAACTGCATGCAGTACTCCGTATGCAGCCTAGTAAAAGCTGGGACAGGGGAATAATTCCTTCCCTCCATCTGCTGTATATACCTCTGTTGATACAGCCCACTACTGTCAGGTTCAAGGGGTGGGAGATGGTTACAGATTACCCAAACTGTGAGTTCTGAGTTGTCCTTGCCTTCTGGTACTTGCTCAGAGCTGGGAACCCTATGCTTGGGCTGGGTGACACAGTCTCTTACAAAGCAGGGACAGGACACGCAGGCAGATTCCAACCTCAGTGCACAACTGAGGATGTGTTTAGGATACAACCAGGAAAGTGTGTTCTCTGCCAAGCCATGGCACATCTTTGGAAAGCACTAGGCAAGAGGCCACCTGACAGGTGAGACACCATGCTCACAAAGGTGTTTTTCCCAGGTAAAGGGCTGTCTGTTCTACATTGGGTGTGCTGGCACTCATAATTTCCCCAAATGCAGGTAACCTGACTTCATCCCTTGTGATAATGGCAAGTTCTGCTCATGTTCTCCCCTATGAGAAAGGAGAAAGACCCCAATTCAACAACTCATTTGATAAGAGAGACAAGGCTGCTGGCAAACATGTGGCAAAAAATTTTCAAATGCATTGCAGGAGCAAGATTATCATCCCCTGAAAAACATATGTCATGACTATTTACATGGCCCAAAGTCTGCTCCCTGCCCATGTCTGCTGTCTGCATTCTATCAAGGTCAGCATCCATCCATATAGCCCAATAAGGGTTCTGGAATAGCAAGTTCTAACAGACTTGTATTGCCAGCAAGGGATTACATGAAACTGGGATAAAATATGTGTACTGAGGGGAAGGGCTATCAAGATTCTGAGAAAGCAATGAAATTGCTTCAAGACTTTAAAGACTTTTTCTGTGATTGCAATCAATGACAGAACAGTTTTGCTAGGAAGAAAAAAGTAATTTTCAGAATACTGAAAAGGTGTTTTTTCATCACCCTTTCCACTGCTGTGAGCTTTTCCACTGAAATCAACAATGCAGTAACTATTTAATCAATGGGATCGATCTGCAATTGAAAATTAACAGATTTAAGCACCAGGGGGTTTGAAGGCTGGGACGTGAACTCAAATTAACTCAAGCAGAGAACTATTAAATCAGTTGTTGTAAAGATGTTCTTTCCTTTGTCAGCACCTCGACAACAAGCTGTAAACCTTCTCTCCAAATCACAAATATTTCTGGTGAAACCTCAACACAATTGTGTTACAGGTTACAAAATGGTTAGGAGATGGGGCTGGGCTGAGAAGGATTAGCAGTGGAGGGGTGTGTGTGTGTGTTGTGTGTGTTCTGAGCCTTAAATGTATCACAGACATGGGGAAATAATTCATATTGAATGCCCAGGAAGCCCATGCTCCAACTGCCTGTGGAAGGGTACTAATGTTGCCTTCACAAAGTCACCGTCCCTGGAGGTGTTCAAGAGGAGACTGGACGTGGCACTTGGTGCCATGGTCTAGTCATGGGGTCTGTGTTGATAGGTTGGACTTGATGATCCTCGAGGTCTCTTCCAACCTTAGTTATACTGTGATACTGTGAAACATACTAGCTAGTCATTAATCCTCCACAACATAGTGGCACAGCATAGTAAGAAAAACAAAGCAAAACACACACACACATAACCTGGCACACACAAATACACTGATTTCTGTTTCCAACTCTCTCTCTAAAATCTGGGATAACCAAACTCAAATGATCTTCAGCAAATTCACTGAGGCTCTGCTGCCCCCTAGTAAAAGAAGTGCTGAATAAGGCAGTACTTAGTGCTCTGACATCAGTAGTTGGCTGCTGTTACTTTTCAAAACTCACTTGTGCAGCAGTAAGTGAGAATGCACATATTCTGGTCTTGCTGGGAAGAAACCAAGAGATTAATAAATCCATGGGCTTTCCAACACTGCAATTTACAGTTTCAGTCACTTGCCACTGTAGTGTCCTGAAAAAGGTTGACATTAAAGATCTCTTATTCATAGAATAGAATCATAGAATCAGTAAGGTTGGAAAAGACCTCAAAGATCATCAAGTCCAACCTGTCACCCAAGACGTCATGACTACTAAACCAGGGCACCAAGTGCTACATCCAGTTCCCTCTTCCTGTGTGCAAGTAAGCACTGCAGACTCCCTGTACTCTGCACTGGTTAGGCCACACCTTGAGTACTCTGTCCAGTTCTAGGCCCTTCAGTTTAAGAAGGACATTGAGACACTTAACATGTCCAAAGAAGGGCAACAAGGCTGATGAGAGGCCTTGAGCACAAGCCCTATGAGAAGAGGCTGAGGGAGCTGGGATTGTTTAGCCTGGAGAAGAGGAGGCTCAGGGGTGACCTCATTGCTGTCTACAACTACCTGAAGGGTGGTTGTAGCCAGGAGAGTTGGTCTCTTCTCCCAAGCAACCAGCACCAGAACAAGAGGACACAGTCTTAAGCTGCACCAGGGGACGTTTAGGCTCGATGTGAGGAGAAAGTCCTTCACTGAGGGAGTTCTTAGCTATTGGAATGTGCTGCCCAGGGAGGTGGTAGAGTCAGCATCCCTGGAAGTGTTCAAGAGGGGATTGCACGTGGCACTTGGTGCCATGGTTTAGTCATGGGGTCTGTGGTGACAGTTTGGACTTGATGATCTTTGAGGTCTCTTTCAACCTTGGTGATTCTGTGATTCTATGACTCTTGCCTGGTATAAAGGGGAAAAAAATGCTCCCAATTGCATGTGCAGCAGAAATCCACAGCATCAGTGTTGCAGTGATCTTTCCAGCTCCCCTGATCTTAACCAGCAAACAACCTGCTTCTCCCCATTTCAATTTTATATGGCTTTGCCATATCAAAGTCCTGCATCAGAAGCTTGCAGTTTCTTTGGAACAATGTATACAAAGTGTATCTCACACATGTTATGAGTTTTATTAGTTTTGCTGGTTGGTTGAATATAACCTATGCTCAGTGGTACATTAAGCATCATCCTGCAGGAATAACTGTGATTTTGTGAGCTGAACTGCCAGTGTAAGAGACACTTAAACCACACTCAACACCCTATACATTTATAGCAATTCATATTTATGTACAAAATGGCTTAATCTCAGTGTGTCAGGTCCAACCTGTCTGTATTTTCCAGTCTTTAACATCGATGCATGGTTATTGGATATGCCAATCAACAGAATCTGAGCCCTTTTTTTAAATCAGAAAAAAAATGAGATGAGAGACGTACATTTAGGTCTCTTACCTACTAGTAATACTGGCATGACTTTGGGAAGCCAACACAGGTTGAGAACAGCACTGAAGTACTGTCGTGTTTTTATGAGGTACCTTACTGTGCTGGCACAGAGGAAGGCTGCAAGAGGCCAGCGAGACCGCCTGCAGCTCCTCCTGGGCAGACTCCCCCGAGCAGCTGGCAAGGACAGCTGCAGGGCAGCCTGGCCCTCCTGCTATGACCGAAGGCTGAGAAGGGGTCCTCCAGCTCCCGACACTTGCACTCGGCAAGGCTGCCTTTGAAGGCCAGTGATCTCTCAGTCTGCCACCAAACGCGCATTTCCAGTTCCCCTCAACTGAGCGGCTCGACCGATTTGAGGATACCCTCAGCCTAAACGAAGCCGAAACCCCAAGGGTCCTCCACATACAGGCACTAGTATCTAGCGTTGGCGAAAAGGATTACCACAGCATTTCCGCCCTTCAAGCCAGAAGCGAGGATTTCCTCAAGGAGGGCGGGAATTTTGTGGCAGAAGTCGGACACAGACGGGTAACATGAAGTGACGGAGACTGAGCGCTCCGGGGCATTTGCGCCGTCTCTGGATGAGCGCTGCCCCCGTTCCCAGGTTGACTGAAAAGCCAGCGGGGGCGGGGATGGGAAGGCCAAGGCTCGGCGTCACCTTGGTCCCGAGGGTACAACAACCACGGCACACGCCGCAGCAGCACACTTCCCCTGCCGCTGCACGACTCTCCTTCCTTCCTTCCTTCCTGCCTCGCCAGCCTCGTAACGCCCAGAACAGTCTCCCGCTACTTTCTCAACACAAGATGGCGGCAGCCGCTGGGAAAGGGGGGAGTGGAGTGGCTAGGCGGCGAGACGGCTGCTCTAGCCTCGTCTCTCTACGCTCCCTGCTGAGAACACTCTATTCTCCTCCCTTGATGAGTCTCTATGATCGGGAGGCCGAGCGCCGTTGGCGGGCGGGAGGCAGCGGGAGGCGGGCGGCAGGGGGCGCTGTGGCCGCCGGCGCGGCGGCTATCATGCTCGGGGAGCCGGGCCTAGGACGCGGCGTGGGGTGGCGGGAGCGGGCGGTTGCCGGAGCGGCGCGTAGGTGCCCGGCGGCATGTTCCGCAAGGCGCGGAGGGTGAATGTGCGGAAGCGGAACGACTCGGAGGAGGAGGATGAGGAGCGTGATGAAGAGCCACCTCAGGAGCCGGCGGCGGCGGCCGGGGCGGTGGGGGAAGGGCCCGGCGAGGCCTCCATGGCGCTGCCGGGGGGCCCCGGGCTCCTGCCGCTGCCCGCCGGCTGCGTGCCCCTCGCTCTGCCCGGCAGTCCGGCGGCATTCGCTTGCGCCGCGAGCTACGGTGCGGCTCTCGGCTTGGGGCTGGGTTTAGTAGGAGGCGACAGGGCAAGCCTGGGGGCTCTGCCGGCGCCCGTGCTCCTGCCGCCACCGCCGCCACCGCCGCCGCAGCAGCAAGGCAACGGGCTCCCGGGAGCCGGGCGCCCCAAGGAGAAGAAGCGGTCACGGGAGAACAAAGAGGTGCCGCGGGCCAGTCTGCTGAGCTTCCAGGACGAAGAGGAGGGTGAGGCGGGGAGTTGCCCATCCGCGGGCACTGGGGCAGCGCGGCCTTTGCAGGGGTGGAAGGGACCCGGAGCTGGGCACCCTGCACTGGGCCTTCTCCCGTCGTCTGCACACCTCTCCGTCCCTAAGAGAAACAACATCCTTGTTTGATTTATTTTTTACAGCAGTTGGGTTGCCCCGTGTGACACGGGGGTGATGGGAGGTCGCAGAAGAGCGGGTAGAGCCCTTGGGGGAGCGGTGGCGGGGGGCGAAGGATGCACGGGCAGGGAGAGCCCCATCGGCAGCCGCCTCTGGCCCCGCTCCCATCCCCGACCAGCGTGCTTCCAGCACCGGGGACCAGCGAGGGTGAAGGCTCGCGGGCTTAATTCTAGTTCAGCGAGGTAGATTGTCTCTGCTTTTGTGTTGCAGGTGCCTGACTGTTGTGCACACTCCAGCTGGGTGAATTGCTGGTCAGAGCATAGGATTTAGTCTGATGTGGGTTTGTTTGGTAGCAGGTAGTAAGCCCAGCACCTGTGTAGCTCCCCATGTCTCGCCTCAACCACGAGTAATGGTTGAGGGGCATCTTTCCTTCGGCTTTGTGTGGTTCGTTTTCATCTGATGTGGCTGGTGTTAACAGGCCACGTTGGACCGCCTGTTGTCCTTGCAAAGTATGTGAAGGCACTGGTATTTTGTCGGAGAGTAAGTTCATCTAGCTGTCCACAAGGTTTGTTAGATTAAGCTCCACAAATAGTGGGAAAAATGGTTGAGCAGTTTCTACACCTTAGGTTTTAGAAAAATTCAACAGCTGTGCTTGTACAGGACTTCAGATAATACTTCATCAGGATCACAGCAGCTACTGCAGCCACAAATTGGTCCATTCACACTTAAATAATCTGTTTATGGATGATAGCTGCTATGTATTAAAAATTAGTTTAAAATATCAAAATCCCCTCCTCAGACTCCCAAAAGTTCAGGTTGAGTAAAACGAGCTTATTTTTGTGACCCCTTTTCTCAGCAATAGAGTTAGTGTGCATTTTGAATTTTCTTTGGAGGAATTTTCTTGTCATCACTGGAACTTGCATTCTAAGGCTAGTCACTTGAGATCTTGACAGAAATACTGGACATGTGGAATTGCACTCCAGACTTGAACCCCAAACACTTGTGGATTTCCTACGTAATTTTGTTTTGATTCTTTAACTTGCTGTGTACCTTTTGGTAGGTTGCAGGCATTTCAACTGGTAGTACAACCAAAAGCAGCCATTCCCTTACTCACTAGTTGTTCACTGGTTGGATATATGTTTGGCTGGGAGAAAACTGGGCTCCTGGTTTTCTTCCAAATTCCTGGTCACAGTGAAGGATCAGCTGGTTTTTGTTTGGTTTGGTTGGTTCTGTTTTGTTTGTTTGTTTGTTTGTTTTTTAATACTGCAATCAGATAAAAGCAGGCCACGTGTGTACACATGATGGTGCTGTGAGTGGGATGAATACACTTGAAAGTGACTACCAGAAAATGATGTAGACATGGGTCCAGATGAAGGGATATGGGACTGGTTTTGTTGCAGCAATGCAGATGTTGCATTAAATTGTGTTGTTAATGGCTTTCAGTAAGTTCTAGGTGCAGAATTGGGAGATTTGATAGGTAAGTGGACTTCTTGGCAGGTCTAATGTAATGTTTTCCAACTTCTCTTTTAAAGAAACTGAAGAAGTTTTTAAAGTGAAGAAATCAAGTTACAGCAAAAAGATTGTAAAGCAATTGAAGAAAGAATACAAAGAAGACCTTGAAAAATCCAAAGTTAGGACAGAGGTCAATTCTCCAACAGATGGTAACTGCAGAACTAACTTACTTTTGTAATGGAAAAGATTAAGTATTTTAAATACAAATTGCTTCTATTCAGGATGAATTGTTAGTCTTTTTAGAGGGTTTAGCAATTAGAACTTAAATGTGTTCATTTGAACCTTACAAATGTTGTTCACAAGCTGGTAGAGAGTGTTTTGATCCTTTCTCATGTGAAAAAGATATGGAAGGATGAAACTTCTCAGCTATGTATACAGTTGTCAGTAGATGTCAGTAGTTCCTGTATTTCTGCTCTGTTTATGAGCTGAACTGAGACAAGTTTCTTCCTATTAAATCAGGAAGTAATTAAATTGGTTTAGAAATGTGGTGCTTATCAGACAGGGTGTGTCCTTGTGACATATCGAAGAGGAAGAATGTGGAATGGGCAGAGCAGGGTTCTTGCCTATTAAATAGATTATTCAAAAACTGTTTCAGGACCTCAGCCTTAGAGCAGACTTGATTATTAAGGTGACAGGAGGAAGGTTTTGCAGCAGAAGGATCTTGTAACAATGTTTAGTTCTCCAGGTCTTGGAAAAGAGCCTGGGAATTGCACTTCTGCTGGGTTTTGAGAAACTCATTGTTAAAGTGTAATGATTTCTTTTCTAGTTAGGATTTGGTTTGGAGTAGTAACCTCCAGTGCTATGAGCACAAGCTGAGAGACCTATGATATGGAGATTGCAAGGGTATAGCTGTAATGTGTGAGAGTTGAACATTTTCCTATGCAGAAAATTGCCCTTGTTAGAGTTAATTAAGTTAGTCTTTTAAATATCTTAAAAGATTTTAAAGAGGTCTTTTCTGCATTAAAAACCCCACAGATTCTTAGTCAAATCTTTCAAGTTGCCTGTGCAATGGATGTGGGGCATGGGCAAACCCAGAAATGCTTGCTTCTGTCACAGAGATCCTTTAAAAATTGAATTTTGCACATGGCTGCCATGTGCTTATTTCCTGCTTGTCCACTTTGCAATTTCTGTAGTTTACTTGCTTCCAGTGCAAAGACCTCACAGAACTACAGTCTCATTAGTCTGGATTTTCTAAAGAAATGCCCAAGTCTGAAAACTCAGATACGTGCAGCTTGGATTGGGTAGTTGGATCTAACATACATTTTTTAACATAAGATTTACACCTGTTGCTTGTTTATGTTACCCACCCAATGTAGGGTAATATTGCACCCATCCCAAGAGGAAAACCAAAGGGATATTTTGAAATGAGTTTTTTCTTCCGGAAAGATTTGGTGTGGTACAGGCAATACTTTCTAATTACTTCTGTAAGAAGCTGTTTGAGGGCTGCACATGTGATCTAAATGATTGAGTTCCCTCACTTTTTACATACTTGGCAATATATAAAATAATCAGTGGTTGTTGAGCTGTCTGCTTTGTCAGGTTTTATTATGTGAGGATGTCAGTAACTTCACAATTAAGAAGGCATCTTTTACTAGATCTCTCACAATAATATGATCATTTAACATTTGCATTTTACTTTACTCTTGGTTGTTAGACCTTAAAATTACTTCCAAGGGATCCTCATAAAAAGACTAAAACCTGAGCTTTGTTGTCTTGCCAGTCGAATCACCGCTAGAAAAGACAGGACAGATTAAGGATATAGGTCAAGAAGATGGAACTGCAAACAGTGAGCACGGTGAAGAAGAAATGGAAGTTGAAAGTGAGAAGGAAGAGGAAAAACCAAAAGCTGGTGGGGCTTTTTCAAGTGCACTGTCATCCCTGAATGTTCTCCGCCCAGGTTGGTTATTGTAAGACGTTTGATGTGTTAACAAATGCTTTTTTCAGCATGTACAGCAGATTAATGTGTTTGAGAGATTAGGAAACATTTCCCAGTGGTGCATCCAGCATCTGAGAATTCAGGAAACTGCTATTTTGCAAAGCTGTTCAATATTACAGTCTGAAAGAAAATGTTTTACTGCAGAATAATTTGTCTCTGAGTGATGACAAACTGTAAGAATATCTAGATAGGCTGGGGAGAGGCCTCCAGCACAAGCCCTGTGAGGAGAGGCTGAGGGAGCTGGAATTGTTTAGCCTGGAGAAGAGGAGGCTCAGGGGAGACCTTTTTGCCCTCTACAACTACCTGAAGGGAGGTTGTAGCCAGGTGGGGGTTGGTCTCTTCTCCCAGGCAACCAGCACCAGAACAAGAGGACACAGTCTTGAGCTGTGCCAGGGGAAGTTTAGGCTGGAGGTGAGGAGAATGTTCTTCACTGAGAGCACAGAGAGCACCTCCCTGTGCTGCCCAGGGAGATGGTAGAGTCCCTGTCCCTGGAGGTGTTCAAAAAGGGATCGGACGTGGCACTTAAAGCCGTGGTTTAGTTGTCATGAAGTGTTGGGTGACAGGTTGGACTCGATGATCTCTGAGGTCTTTTCCAACCTTACTGATTCTATGATTCTAGATCTAGAATAGGTTAATTCACATGAATTTTCACTGCTTTCAGTTAAAATGCTCTCTTCATTGTGAATGTCTCAGCTACCCATCTGCAATGCATCTTAAATGTTTTCTTATCTCATTTTGTCTAATGAGGCTCTGGTCAGACACTGAGGACAAAGAAATCAGTCTGAGGAAGTATTTTTGTAACTAATTTACTTATTGTTAGCTAGCTCCTGGTAGCTTGCTCCCCAAATATAAGATGGATATCCTGGTTCCACAGACATGGCCATATTTCATGGGAGAAAGAACTTCCTAGTTGACTCCCAAAACATTTTCCCTTTTAGGGCAATATTGCTAATTGTGAAGTGGTGTGATAGGTGCTGGCTTCAATAGAGGATCTCATGCCAAGTATGAAGAAAATCTGAAATTTGACCTTTTGTGCATAGCTGATCAAAGTAGTGGTAAAAATTATTCCTGTTTCAGCAATTTTGGTTTGGGGGACTGTTGTTTTTATGACTTGGGTGATCTGCATTAATTTTGTACTAGGGATTTTAGATTTTTTTTCTCATTAGGTCTGCTTTTCTTGTTTCCCTTTCATTGCACAGTCCTCTCACATGAGCTTTGTCCAGTTTGTGGTTTTTGTAATCTCTGAGCTGTCATCATCTGTTGAAACAGCCAATGGTTTTTGCTACCCCCAAATCAGAAGAGTTGGGAACAATATCAGGACAGGAAGTGACACAATCAAGAACCTTGTTTTATTCCTCCCTTTGCAATAATTAGCTCCTGTTTAAGGGCTTGCTCTTGGTTAGGAATATTTCCTCTAGGAACATCAGGCATTTGCTCTTACAGCATGTGAGCTGCTGGAAGCAGAGCCAAATTTGGGAAAGATCCCAGTTTCAGGAGTTTCTTTTCAGCAAGTTTGCATGTGCAGCTTCTAAGTTGCTAGCAAATGTTTCTGAGAGCGTGGAATTTTTTTGTCTCTCTTTTTGGTTTTTTTTTCCCCCCCTTTTTGCAGAGATGATTTGTTAGGGTGGCAGAGATGAGTAATAGGAATTTGTAATACTTGGTTTGTTGCAGTGGTTGTTTAACGGTGCTAACATCTACCTCTAGGAGAAATTCCAGATGCTGCTTTTATTCATGCCGCTAGGAAAAAGCGACAAATGGCTCGCGAGCTTGGAGACTTTACCCCCGTTGACAGTGAGCCAGGCAAAGGCCGCCTCGTGCGAGAAGATGAGAATGATGCCAGTGATGATGAAGATGATGACGAGAAGAGGAGGATAGTTTTTACAGTGAAGGAAAAATCCCAAAGGCAAAAGATTGCTGAGGAAATAGGTAAAAGCTTTTTTCAAGGGGGACGGCTGACAAACGTTCGCATTGTTTGCACTGCAAGTGCTCCCATTCAACGTTTTGAAACAATACGTTTTTTCAGAGAGGGATGAATCTGTACTTGTGTTCTGTTTTGAAGGAAAAACTGCTGTGTAATGGAATCTGCCTGTAAAATTTCGAGTGCAGACTGTGTTCCTGTGCTTAGAAGCACACAATGCTCCTGAATCGGGTAGCAATCTACACTAAGCCTTTGTTAGTATTGTTTCTGTGCTTTGTTTTTCAGGAAGTAGTTGTGAAAAGAAAAACATTAGGTTTTTTTTGGTATTGCTTTCTCCTTGCTGACAAGCAGGTTACATTTGGAAAAGGAGAATTAGCAAGACATAGAACTTTAACATTAGAGAGCTTTACCAGCAGTTAATTGCACATTTGCTTATTGGATGTTTCTATATAGAACTTCTGTGATAGTAGTTCTCCTTTAACACCTCGTGAAGAGGGAAGGAGGGTGAATTCAGGTGTTCCCACCAAAGCATGGTCTCTCAGGTTTTTGACCTCTTGGCCCTTACTATGAGTATATTAATTTTCTTTTTGCTACCTCTTTTACTCATCTTAAGGTATTGAGGGAAGCGATGATGAAGCACTGGTGGCAGGGGAACAAGATGAAGAACTCAGTAGATGGGAGCAAGAGCAGATACGGAAAGGAATCAACATACCTCAGGCATGTATTTAGTTGTGAACTCTTTTTGGTTTGTTTCTCTGTGTGTTGGTTAAATCTATTACAAATTTGAATAGCTTACAGAAGGCTGTTTCACCTGGGTTCAGTGTGTAGCTTCTAATGTTCCTTAAAGTGAAATGAGATGTAAGATTTTTAAGTATCCAGTAGTATCCATTTCATCCATATTTGTTCTGGGTAGATACTAGTTGTTTTTCATGCTATTACCAGCATTTATTTTTAGCCTTAATGTGGCGGTAGAATGATGCTGCTTTGAACAGGCCTCTCTTCTTGTATGTCATTGGTCTGGTAGAGTCTGTGTAAACAGTGCATGTTTCGTCGCTGTTTCTGTGCAGCAGAAACAGGGGTGCAGCATAGAGTTGGAATTCATAGCAGGTTGTACCTGTGCATTCATTGTGAAGTTGCTCTTCAGCCAAAGAGGATAGTTGTGGGTGTTTGGGGTTTTTTTTCCAATTAAATTTCAGCAAAATCACAACCAAATACACTGACTCTTAAGAATTTATGTTATCCTTCAAATGGTGTTATACTAAATTTTGCTAAGACCAAGGGCTTGGCTGTTGTAGGAGTTTAGGGGCTGGTTAAAATTGTCATTTAATAACTTGCTGTATGTATCAATACTTAAAATTCCAGTGATACTAGGAGTTTGTCCGCTTCAGAAGGTGTTTCTGAGGGAATTTGCTTCTTCTAGCTTTCATCTAGGAAGTTGTACACTTAAACCCACTTGATAAGTGCATTTTGTAAACGTACTTGTTATAAAGTGAAGAATGTAGGCATTTGAGGTGTGAAGAAAAGTAAGTTGTCCTTTCTTTATAGTCTAATGTGGTCCAATTACATTTCCATTAGGTTCAACCAAGTCAGCCTGCTGAAGTGAATAATCTGTACTACCAGAACACTTACCAGACACTGTCTTATGGTTCATCATATGGCATTCCATACAGTTACGCTGCATATGGATCATCAGAAACCAAGTCTCAAAAAACAGATAACACAGTTCCTTTCAAAACTCCCAGTAATGAGATGACTCCTGTTACTATTGATTTGGTAAAGAAACAGCTTAAAGACAGGTAGGACAGACCGTCTTTTTAGACTTAAAGACCTGTCCCCTAGCTTTCTGTTCCTCAGGCGTCTGTTAGTCTCGGTGAGCAAACAGAGTTTCATCGCTGGAAAAATACTGACTGCCACATCCATTAAAAAATAAAAATAAAAAGGCAAACAAAAAAAGCTCAAAGTTGAAGATGACATTGACACTTTGTTCGAAAATCTCCTTGGATTGCTTCTATGGAAGTGAAGCGTTAAAAATGAGGCCATTGATCTTGTTGAAGACAGGTCTGAGTTTCATCTTCTGGACGCTGCACAGTCTTATAGTCAAGAATTGAAAGCCCAGTGAGGTGTTTAGCTTGTCAAGTTATGTTCTCCTAAAGTGTGAAGCAGGTGTTTCCTCTTCAGTAGATAAAGTGTATACAGGTTTTGGGTTCTTTTAGTTCAAATGCCGTAATCTGCTTGTCAGTTACGCAAAAGGTTCTACTGAATGATCAACCCAATTGCAGTGAGAAATCATTTCTAGTGAACGACTTGCACTTTACACGTCTTCAAACTTGGTTTGTATGCCCCTTGTAGTGTTACAGCTTTTGACAGCAAATCAAATTTAGTAGAGCAATAAGGCTGCTTTGCATACGATAAAGTTCTTCCCTGCCCCCTTTTCTCCCAGATTTAGTTTAGGGGCCAGCCTTGCGCTATTCTAAGTGCTGTCAGCTCCTGTAAAAACTCGTTGACTGGGCAATGCCATGCACTCAGCGTAGTCTAGCAAATTAATTTGAGCCATTAGCCTTGCTGTTTATGAAGAGAGGAGAGAAAGTGAGAAATGAAAGTCAGAGGCTGTGTCTTTGTAGTATATCCTCTATATAGGCTTGGTACTTGCACTGTCTGTTTAATATCTCAATGGTCTGAAATATACAGACTTTTGGATGTAAATTTGCTATTTATCCGTTGCCCTTCAGGTTGGACTCTATGAAAGAATTGCACAAAGCTAATCGGCAGCAATATGAGAAACATCAGCAAAGCCGAGAGGACTCTACCAAGGCAATTGAAAGATTAGAAGGGTCTTCTGGGGGTATTGGTGAACAGTATAAGTTTTTGCAAGAAATGCGAGGGTATGTCCAAGACTTGCTTGAGTGTTTCAGTGAAAAGGTAAGGATGCAAAAACATTCTTTTTTTTTTTTTTTAATTAAAAAAAAAAAAAAAAAGGGGGACTCTTAGTACATGCCAACCACCACATCTCCTTGTGCTTGCAAACCAAAGTATTTCCTTGAGAACATGTTCTTCTGAAGGTTTGGTTATTCGAAGGTTGAAGAAGTAACTGTTCGTCATGCTCAGCTGGTTATCAGGAACCTCTCTTTCACAGTGTGAGAAATCACTGACTTTAGGCTACCTAAAAACTTTGGGATTATGTCTTTAGGATTTTAGTAGATAGCCTGGCATTTCAACTTTCCTTAGAGGCTGCTTTTCACTTGTGTTGGCTATCAGGGTCAACAGAAGTAAGGTCTGAATTACAAGTTTGCTAGTTTCTGGAGTGCTTTATGAACACTTCAAGACGACTTGTATTTTGTGTGTTACTGTCAACTTCTTCCTCCCAGGCATTTTCACATACTTGGTATTGCTTTAGTGTATGAAGGAGAAAAGTTACAAAACTAGTGTAGCTGTCTGAGGACATTCAAGCTTAGAAATATGCTCCTTTCTTGTAGTTGTGATTCCTTTGTATATGTATAAGAAAATCTAGTCTTTCTTTTCTTGCTCATTGTGCTTCAACTACTTTGCTGTAAATATAATAGGGAGCTCCTGAATACGTGTGTGTGTATATATATATGCATACACATGCATAGAAATATATATACAAACAGAGGAGATGTAAAATTCAGTTAGTGATACATAGGCTATTTCTTTATTGTCTTCTGACTTGAATACAATAACGTAGTATCTTAATACTTTAGCTATCATAACTACCTATATGGTTGAAGCTGCTGCCTACCTAGCTTGCTAAGCGTGGGAGAGAAGTATAAAAGCATTCTGGTTGCTAATCAGTTAGGCATTAGTTGTTCAGGGTTAGTGGTATTGGGAGAACCCCATCTTCAATCCTGTAGGCTGAAGAATAGCTATGTCATGAATAAACCCAGGAAGTATGGACCAGATAATTCACCCGGCTAGTTGATTAATTACAATAGATTCTGCTCATTGAAGAAGCTCAGGATTCCTGTGTCTGTTTGCAGTAGCTGTTTCAGGGTGGTAACGGTGCCTTCTTTTGCTGCATTGTTAGAGCTTGTTACCCAGATGCCTAAATTCCTGCTAAAGATAACTTCTTACATTTTTGTCTCTGTGGTAAAAGAGATAATTCAGAACATCTCTTCTGTATTTCAGAAGAGAACTTAAACACCTGTATCTTTATTCAGCATCTTCTTTCTGAAGACTTCCTGTTAAATTTCTTTTGTGGTAACTATAGGCAGTGTCTGGAGGCTCTCTTTTAATAACCCATGCTGTCTTGTTCACATATTTTTTTGCAACAAATTGTTTCAGAATGCACTATTTTAAGTATAAACCAAGCTTTTTAGTCTCCTAAATTTTGTATAAACCAGGAGAACTTACTGACAAGTAAGAGTGTAACCATTTCAGTTCAGTCTGTAAGAAGGCTTGTTGCCCTATCTGGCTATGCTAGTAAATGAACCCAGCTGTTACACAGTAATTAAAAAAAGCCCAGTTTGTTAAAGTTGTTTTCTTAAAATATACCTTTGCATTCCTGGTAGTTGGCCTGTTAAGGGTTTTACACCTGGACACCTTTCTCCCCCTTCTCTGTCCCCATAGCCCACCTGTCATGCTAGTCCATTGAATTTATAAGATGTGATTTTTTTTACCATCTCATGCTTCTTAGGGACGTTCACAGAGTTTTGCTGTTTTCAGTTGGAGGCTGGTGCAGTTATCTGTGTGTGCAACTGAGTTACAAAATTAGGAGGTGACACGGTCAGTTTAACAGAAACATTTCATTTATTATGAGACCCTCTATATTGCTCCCTTTTTCTGGCCAGACAATCTGTTTTGGAATTAGGTGCTTTCAGTGTGATGAAAGTACTATCCAATTCAAAAACAGACTCTGCAGGACACTGTAATGTTTTCTAAAGAGGAGGTGGAGGGGAGGAGGGGAAAAAATAAAGTAATAAAATCAATATCAGTTTTTATTTAAATGAAATAACAAAATGTAGCAGGACAGTGAATTCATCTTATCTGTTGAGTGTAGAGATAAATTACCTTCAACCTTTTTGTAAGACCTGTGGCCCCGACTACATCATACTCAAAATGTGTGTGTTTATAACATATAATGTATGTAGTTGTTGTACATAAGCATATAAAATGTGTATACATGTGTGTAATAACAGTATTGCCTGTGGTTCTATGTATGTGTATATTTACATACACATACATGAACACACATATATATGTAGAAAGCCAGGTCCCTCCCTATCCTTCCAGATACGGTTCTCTGATGCGTTATTTTGCTAGAACTAGCCATGGTTGTTAATCAAATTCACCCTGGTACTGATCAGAATGAGAATGTGGTTTGCTGCAGAAGTGCTAATGGGTTCACAATATCCTTGTCCACTTGAAGAGTTCATTCCAATTTTCCCGTGTCTCTATTGACTTCGTTTTGGAGAGCAAAAAACATCATCATCAATTAGGCTTTCTTCCCTCTGCCATTTCATTCACTGTGCTCAAACCTTTGTGATCCCCAACCAAGCAAAACCATTTTGTTTGCGTTCGGTTTTGAGGAGATTCTGGATGTTAGAAACATTGGTAAGGTGCAGAGGAGAGGTAGCTATTATACCTATCTTAGCAACAAACAATGTAAATGTCAGACCTTCTGTTTATTTTTTGTTATTGTTGTTCCCATCAATGATAAAGTCAATGGAGGGTAAGGTGCTTGTATGACTTTTCTTCACAAGCAATTACTGTCAAAACTTCACTTTCTGAGCAGGCTAGAAAATGGTAGCAGTGTCATTACATTTTGAATGTAGGAATATGCAAGGGATACAGAAAGATTAAATTGTTCTGGGCCTGTCTTTGACAGCACAGTTAGGTGAGCCACTATTTTACCTACAAAAGCAAATTCTCAAATGACTCTTGTGTTTGTCAGGGCCTGGTACTGTAGGTTAAAATTATCCTTGCAATCTGTATGTTCAGTGAGCGTTAAACTTTTCCTCTTGCACTGTTTACAGTGAAAGTGGAAAAAAAACCAACCACAACCCAAACCAGAATTTAAAGTGTTGAATAAGAAACCCACAATGAGTGAGAGCTGTAGCTTTATAAAGGCTAGTGAAATTGTCAGTCACTAATCAACCATAGTATTGATTGCAGAAGAGTAACAACTCGTAAGACTTCTGTGTTTTAGGGGGCAAATATTTTGAGCAGATTCGTATATCTGAATACATATCTGGGGGGGGGGGGGTTTGTTTGTTTTGTTTGGCTGGTTTTGTTTTGTGTTTTTTAATCCTGAGGCAATTATAGAAAGAACCTCAGGGGATGCTTTGAAAATTTTTCATTTAAGTGTTGGTCAGGCATTGGAAGAGGCTGCTGAGGGAGGGGATGGTGTCACCCTCCCTGGAGGTGTTAAAAAAATGTGCAGACATGGCACTTTGGGACGTGGTTTAATGGCCTTGGTAGTGTCAGGTTGATGGCTGGGCTCAATCTTAGAGTTCTTTTCCAACCAAAACGATTCCATGGTTCTATAACTTCTAAATTGTAGAATTCCCTTTGTGTGCTGAAGATGCTCTATTTTCAATGGTAAACTGACATCAAGCTGGTGGTTTTTAAACATTTCTATTCTTTTTTTTCCAAATAGTCTTCAATTCTGAATATACATTTCCCAGCTCTGAGATATTCCCTCCTCCTATTTCTCTGTCTTGCTTTCTCCAAAAGAAAGTTGGATTTATTTTGAGTTGGTACAGAATTATTTTCATTTTAATGCCTGTAGCCCAGTTTATATTACAAAGAACTAAACCTGCTCTCTGTCTGATATTACCTCTGATGTGTGTGTCATTCTCAGACAGCTATAATGGCCCTGTAGCTATTATTTCATAATCCTGTATTTTACTGGAGGAGGTTCTTTAGTAGCTGCTGAGTCACATTCTAAATTACATCAGGAAAGACATTCTGATTTTATCTTTGTTTTGAGAAAAAAAAAATGTAATCCTGGATATTAGGCAGCAGTGAAATATCTGAGCTAAAAGGCTGGAAGACTCTGGACTAAGCATATGTTGTGGAGGTAAGGAGGATGTGGCTTCAGTGTTCATATTAAAGGGCTTGCCTGTCCTAATTAAGAGATTGTGAAAAGCTCTGTTTTCTATTTTAATATTTCTAATCTAATTTTAACTTGTGTCAGGAACTGAATTTTTGCAGAAGTGAGTAGTGAACCTGCTCTTTAATGTCAGGAAATTCTTAGCTGTTATAGCATCATCTATTTTTGTTATAGTTGCTGTTGAAATTTAGTCCACTTGAAGAGGAAAGAAAAAGTAGCAGGTCTGATCTGACTGAAGTCTGTATTGTTCAAACATTATACTCAATGCATAACACACATGAAGTGTACAACTTTAAATTTAATGGTAGGTTAGAGTAACATTTTACTGACTTGAACTACCTATGGGCATAACCTGCTTATGCAGTGTTTTATTGAATTTCACTAATAACATTTCAGCATATGCTACCAAGAGTGATAGCCAAACCAGTATCTGCTGGCTTCAGGAGGTTAGCTTCGTGCTTTGTTTTTTCACTTTATGCAGACAGATTGTTTTCTCATTAAATGAGTGTAAAGTACTACTACATTCTTGTTTAAAGATAGAGAGGAAAGAATGAGGTTTGAGAATTGTAAGGACTGCAATACAATGTGTAACTTACTTGGTAAAGTAAGCAAGATTACTGGAAATAATATCTCACGCTCTCTAAAGTGGTTGTCCTACTGTGTAGGCTCATTCAGTGAACAGCAGTTGTTTTCAGAAGGCTATTACTGTGGTTGAAAGCTGTCAGCATTGTTAAATGCATGCATTTTCTTCACATTAAGACAATTCACTGGCCCAAACCATACCTGCGGGTAAAAGGAAACCGTTTATGCTGCTAGAAGTACAAGTGAGAGCACTGTGCTTGGGAATAGTATGGTACCCCAGAAGCTAAGCACCTAAAGACCGTGGCATTACGTAGTGTGTTGTATTTTTACAGGTGCCTCTGATTAATGAACTTGAATCCGCAATGCACCAGCTGTACAAACAGCGAGCTTCCCGCCTTGTCCAAAGACGACAAGATGATATTAAAGATGAATCTTCGGAGTTTTCAAGCCATTCAAGTCAGTCCATCTTGAAGGTTTTTATTATTCATTAAACAACCTTGTTTACTTAGTATGGCTTAATTTAAATGTAAATGTTTGAAGTGTGCCTGTCTTGAAGTTTATCCTGACTCTTGAGATAGGCGGAAGGAAGCTTAGATAAAGTTCTTTAATCTGTTTTGTTTTAAACTCGAAGCCTCTCTAACTCTGACTTCATCTCTCCTTTCTGTTGCTCCTAACTATATTTTTTCTTTCCTAGCACTGAAACTATGCATGGTGGCAGTGGTAGCATGTGATTCATGATTTTCCTCTTAGTCAAGACTTTTCTTTTTCTCCCTTAACCTCCTCGAATCTATAAACTTCCCATAACCTGTAAAAATCTGAAGCACTGGGGTAGAACTAACTTCTTTCTAATGCTCTATTTGGGTAGGCAGTATAAGTATTTCATTCCAGAGGCTTACCTGGTACAGCTAAAAACTGGAAGACACTGGTGCCATTGTTTAAAACAATCACACTAATAAAAAGTAACCCTGAATTAGATACACCTTAAAGTTAGCAAGTTAAAATACCTGCTTACTACGATGAGCGTGGGGATGGGGGATTCCCATTGAGGCATTTTCTTGTGGTGATTACTCTTCAGTGCGTAAAAATTCTACACAAGCATAAATGTTAACTTGGGTGAAAATAGTTGCTCCTTGAAGGAGGTTCCCTTTAGTATGTCAATCAATGAGTGAAATACCAGGTTAGTAGTAATTGTCTTTCAGCTTTGGAAAGAGTTTCATTTTGAAAAAATTAATTTCTTGTCCTCCTTTCACTGACCTAAAATCCTATAATAAAAGCCATTTCCTGTTCTGTCACAGTGATGACTTTTTCACAGAGATTAAATGTTGTTAACACCACTAGATAGAACTCACTGAGGGTGATAACACATGAGAGCGTCGGGGTTGGTCATCCCTTTATGGAGTGATTAGCACAAATACTCCCTTTAGGACAGTATAGAATAGAATAAACCAGGTTGGAAGAGACCTTCAAGATCATTGCATCCAACCTATCATCCAACACCACCTAAACAACTAAACCATGGCACCTCCCTGGGCAGCACATTACAATGGGCAATCACTCTGTGAAGAATCTCTTCCTAACATCCAGTCTGAACCTCCCCTTGGTGCAGCTTGAGACTGTGTCCTCTTGTTCTGGGGCTGGTTGCCTGGGAGAAGTGACCAGCTCCCACCTGTCTACAACCTCCCTTGAGGTAGTTGTAGGGAGCAATAAGGTCTCCACTGAATCTCCTCTTCTCCAGGCTGAGCAGCCCCAGCTCCCTCAGTATTTGTAGCCCTGAGCCTCATATGTAGACATTACCATTTTACCATGAAATGCTGTTGTGAGAACTAGAAACCTAGTGTACTAGAAACAGATTTCCTAAAAGAAGCTTAAAATGGAGTTGTCAAGAGTGATTTTTAAAGAGAGGTCTTACTTAGAATCTGGGAATCTTGAGAATGAATTTCACTGCATCTACAAATAGTTCTGTTGTGTCCCTCACATTATCACAGTGACTAAGGATTGACGTCACCCTTCGATTTGATGTGTGTTGGAGACAGATCTGCTTTTCTTCATACTGTGACAGAACACTGAAGAGCTAGAAGTGAATTTAAGTCTGCCAACCTTTGCTTTAGTGCTGTGCAAAGACATGTAGCTTAGCTTTGAATAACATTTTTAAAAATGGGACAGATGATTTATTCATCTGTGTGTAAAGAGTCTTCTTAGTAGTTGTGGTATAGAATTGGAACACTGACATAGATTAATCATTAATGTTATAAATGACTTACTTGTAAATAGATTTATTTAGGACATGCAGATTGACTCCTGAAATTTGGGTAGGCTTTTGTTTAAACTTAGATGTTTTTATTTTAGTGGGTGCACTTGAGCAGTAGCTAACATGTAAAAGTCTGCTGATACCTGAAAAGGATGAACTGGAAACACTTCTGGGTCTGCATGCTGGTTGCTGATCAGCTTCACTAGTTAGCTACATTTCCTATAATCAGGAACATCTATAATAAACTGCAGCTTAAAAAGAGGAGAGAAGGTGATTTATTTTCCTGTAGATTTTCATGTGTTTTAAGCTTTAGGTGATCTAAAACACATAACTTAGAAACCACTATGACTTGAACTCTGAAATGATATATTCCTGCTCCAGTGACTCTTCTCTACCTTTCTTTTTGTTCATTTTCTTTCCAAAAGATAGATGGTGAACGTGTTTCTGTGAGGACCACTTTTGTCTCGGAATATTCAGTTCAAGCCATTTTTGTTAAAAAATGTCCACTTTCATATAGTTGGGCACTGTTGTGAGAGGGACAAGAGTGAAGTATGGTGAAAACTATTTGACATTTCAGTGGAGATTTTTCTAATCACTACTTCCTCTTTTAACCTCTTGCAAATTCAGGCTTCTGAGTACACCTTTTTGAAAACTTTGGCTTTCTACTTCAAATTACACTTAGTTTAAAGTTGGTAAAAGGCTCTTATGAAACTGCCTACAGCATATTTATATAATCCTAGATAAGCATTTTAATTTTCACCTATGTAATTTTACAGATAAAGCACTGATGGCACCAAATCTTGAGTCTTTTGGACGAGACAGAGTTATCTATCAAGAACAAGTAAAGCGCCGGACTGCAGAAAGAGAGGCTAGAAGGTAGAGTACTAAAATCTCTTGTCCTTTAGCAATCTTTGCCTGTTTGCAGAGTGCAGCTGACCTGTGTGCCATACTGCTGTAATTAGCAGTGTTTGTTCATTGTTCATTTCCTGCAAAGGGAATAAAACACTGAAGTTGGTATGCCCCACAGGGGGATTCTTAAGTCCCAACTTATCATGCAAGTGTACAAAACAAGGCACCATGACATGATACTGATTTTAAATCACTGAAGTAAAGCATAGTAAACCCATTCCATACCTACAGGATCTCTGCTGGTTTCTCTTCCCTCCATTGTTTCAGACATCAACAAAGGGGAATATTTGAGATGGTGACATAGTTGAAATTTTTGTTCAATGTGGACTTCCTTGCATTACAAATTATGATGAACTTAGATGGGTCTGTTCATTGTATAGGTGGGGTGAAATAAGCTGATTTATACTGGTGATCCCTTTCAGAACTCGTCGTAGACAAGCAAGAGAGCAAACTGGGAAGATGGCAGATCACCTGGAAGGCCTTTCCAGCGATGATGAGGAAACATCAACAGATATTACCAACTTCAACATGGAGCGAGGTTAGAAAAGCTACTGAAGCTTTAGATAAACACAGAAAATTGGCAGGGAAAGAAGTAAAGGATCCAAATGCAGCCTATCCATGTATTTCACCATATTCTGGAGAATGTTTAGGAACTGCTCCTTCTTGGATCACCAATGTGACCAAAACAGTCTCTTTTTCCAACCTGTTGTGCTGCTTGCTGCTAACTAAATACCCCATCCTTAGTGAGATTCTCTATTTAATTCAGGCATCCTAGCAGTACATTTTTATGCCTTCAGCAGACACTAAGTATTCCTTCTAATTTGTAATGTAGTTTATCATTCTTCAAATATCTGTTGGTTTTACTTGTGAAAGTCTGAGGACATCAGTGCTGTGGAAACCTTTCTTTGCTTCATAGGAAGCATTTTCTGGAGTTTTGCATAAGCATCTGGAAATACAGTGACAAAAGTTGTGTAGTCTCTTGCTACAGCCTGGCACGTTTTGCACATGATAGAAAACGTTGAATGTAGTAAGCATTGCAGAAAGACCTTGTGGTGCTGACTTGACTTGAATCTTATCTGCAGTTTTATGATGGATATGGATTATTATGCAATTTTGCATAACCATTATTATGCACTGGGAGAACCAATAGAAACCTGAGGTTTGGGGAAGTATGGATGGTTTGATGGAACAATCATGTTTTACAGTAGCAGTTAACAGGCTATTCCAATGGTTACTCTGAAAACAGTAGCAAAGAAAGTAGAGCATCACTGTGGGAATCCTATCTCATTTTGAACCTGAGTAAAATCATCATTCTTTCTGACCAAAGAGAATTTAATCAGTTTAGAAGAAATGTGGAGAGTAAGAGCAGCAAGGGTCATGTGTGTAGACTTATGCTGTGTATGAGCTTTAGACTCTTCAGCTAGGAGAATGATGTTGACTTTTCACAGTGTGAGAGCCTAAGGGGCATGAAAGGAAGTAGTAGAATAGATTTAAAGCAAACAAGTCATTTCCCAGTGTCGAGGGTTGGGGGGAAGGGCAAGCCTTATCCTCCCCTGCCGCTGTCCCTGGAGCTGGGTGCTTGGCACCAGAAGCGAGAGCCACCTCAAACGGTCACACCCAGAGAGAGTGTAGTAAAAATGCCAAAGTCATTGCTATAGGTGGTTGTGGAGCCCCAAAGTATGGACAGATTTAAAAAGCAGTTAACTGTCTAGCATTTGGATCCTTCAGAAGTGCAAACACTTTCTCTCCCTTTAGTTGCTGACTGCTTTACCAAAATTGTGGATGGAGAGAATTCTTTGATAAATAAAGCAGCCCGTTTAAGATTGTTAGGTGCTATAATTAACTGTGCTGAAGTTAAATTACCTGGATTAAAATGCAGTGTGGCCCAGTTGCTCTTTATAACGTGCTACTTTCATGTGCATAAAAGCCTTTTGTAGGAATTTCATCACTTTGAGTGAGCATAGTATTTCTAAAGCTTTTTTGTCATGTGTGGCTCTCGTGTTAGTCCAGAATCAGCAGTGAGCTATATACAACAGAGGGATGTACTTTGGAGCTGCTAACTTTATTTGTAGCATCTTTTTTTAATCCCAGTGTGGGAAGTGTGTTTATAGGATATAATCTCCATGTTCCCTCAGCCCTGTCTCTACCTGCAGTGTGTACTAGTTATATTAGGTATGTACAGGCTACTACTGTAAGTGAATGTTTAAAACGTTGGCTGCAAAAAAAACCCCAACTGATTAAAATAAAACTAAGCCTGAGAAGTAGACAAGATGAAGGGAAATAGTACATAGATGAAATGTTTTGGCCTGCATAGACTACTAGTGCTGTAAATATAACATTCTCAGCAAGCTGCTAAGGGATTGTAATGGTTGCCAGGTGCTAACAGCCATGGTATGTTCAGCAGCTCAGTGTGGTTCATCAGGACCTGCTCTGTCTGAAGTGTTGATACAGCTGGCTTGTGTGAGATGCCTTCTTGTACACTTTCATGAGCAAAGTTGTAGATTCATTTGGGCTGGAAGGGACATGGAAATCAGCTGTTTCAAACTTCTGTGCAGAAGAAGGCCAGCTCTGAAGTTAGATCTACAATAAATACAGCCCAATGTATTGCCAGTCCAATATCTGGTAACTGCAAATCCTGGCATGAAATGTTTGAAGCAAGCCCTGTGATAAAAGGGTGTATCGTTGAGTACTCCTATGCTCATACTTCTAAAGGAGATGGCTTTTTTGGTTTTACTCATAGGAGTTAGGTGCTGACAGTGAGCATCTAAGTCTGCCTTGGAATAGGTGCTATGTGGAACAGGTGATGAACTTAATGCTGTATTTCTCCCCCACCAGATCGTATATTGAAAGAATCCAGCAAAGTTTTTGAAGATGTTCTGGAAAGCTTTTACTCAATTGATTGCATTAAGTCACAGTTTGAAGCTTGGCGCTCAAAATACTTTGCTTCCTACAAGGATGCTTATATTGGCCTCTGTTTACCAAAGCTGTTTAACCCTTTAATCAGACTTCAGCTGCTTATCTGGACTCCTTTGGAGGTAAGGTCCTCTGCAAGCAACTTCTATGTAAACTTCTGATTAGTGGTTCTTTCACACCTCTGCAGAGCAGACTAAATTACACTTTTGATGTGTGCTTCTCATAAATGGGTGAAGCTGGGGTTGGAGTAGCTGGAGAGCAGCCAGGCAGAAAGGGACCTGGGGCTACTGGTTGACAGCCGGCTGAATATGAACTAGCAGTGTGGCCAGGTGGCCAAGAAGGCCAACGGCATCCTGGCCTGCATCAAGAATAGTGTGGCCAGCAGGAGCAGGGAAGTCATTCTGCCCCTGTACTCAGCACTGGTTAGGCCATGCCTTGAGTACTGTTTCGAGTTCTGGGCCCCTCAATTTAAGAAAGACATCGAGACACTTGAACATGTCCAGAGAAGGGCAGTGAGGCGGGGAGAGGTCTTCAGCACAAGCCCTATGAGGCGAGTCTGAGGGAGCTGGGGTTGTTTAGCCTGGAGGAGGCTCAGGGGAGACCTTATTAAAGGAGGTTGTATCCAAGTGGTAGTTGGTCTCTTCTCCCAGGCAACCAGCACCAGAACAAGAGGACACAGTCTCAAGCTGCACCAGGGGAATTTTAAGCTTGAGGTGAGGAGAAAGTTCTTCACTGAAAGAGTTATTGGCTATTGAAATGTGCTGCCCAGGGAGGTGGTGGAGTCACCATCCCTGGAGGTGCTCAAAAGAGGATTGGATGTGGCACTTGAAGCCATGGTTTAGTTAGTGTTAGGTGGACTGGGTGATCTCTGAGGTCCTTTTCAATCTTAGTGATTCTATGATTCTATAAGCTTTTATGGGGAGTTTCTGGATTGTTGTGTTCTTAGCAGGTGAGAGTGCAGTTCAGCATGTGCCAATACCTTCTCATTGAATAGCATAGACCAAAAAGCCAAACAGTTTCTTAAATAATATATTTAGATTTTAAAGTATTTAAGGGAAAGTTGTGATTCTAGAGATGTTTCTTCAGAAGAGGAACAAAGATGCCTGTTTCTATGTTGACCTATGACTTAAGTCTCTGTTACACATTTCTTTCTCTCACAACTTCATACCATGTAGAACTCTGGCTAGCAACTTCCAAGTCTTCCTTGTAGTAGTCATTGGCCAATTATTAGGTAAGGAACATGGGAAAAGCAGGACAGCATTGTTGCAGCCCTATATCCTTGGCACATGTTCATTGTCCAGCTTGCATATGTATGCTGACATGAGAATCTATCAGGACAGTTCAGGTAGCTTTTGCCTCCCACTCTGTTCTTCCTACCAGTGAAATCTCTTGTGAGGTATTTCTGCTGTGGTCAGGTGTTTCACAGTACTGGTGGGCACTTGCTTTTTCTGTTACGTTGGCTTTTACTAGAGAATGGGAGTGGGTCAAGGCACAGAGTGAGTGCAGTTGCATAAGCTTGGGGTATATTTAGGAAACTAGGCTAATAAGGCAGATTGTCTTCTTCCCTTTCAAAACTTAGCTCACCCTGCAGTACAGTCTCACAAATGACTGAATGTCCTTATTCAGAAGGATTTTATGTTTTTTCTTTTCCAAACTACTAAGGGACTATTTGTAGAAGGGGATCTTCCATCACCTCTGCTCTGATTGCAGAGGAAGGGAAGCATGAATCCTCTTTAGAGAGCATTCATAGTATTTAATTTGAATAAAGGAAGGGGAGGAAAAAAACATCTGTGGAAGATGTCCTCATTAAATTTAAAACTGTTTTTGTACTTTAGCCTTTCCCCCTGGCTATTTCTGTTTGAGTTCCCAGGCCGGCAAAACAAATCTCGGGTTAACTGGAGACATGGCACAGAATTCTCAAATCTAAGTGTTTCCAGTACTCTGTGTTGCTGGCACTGTTAAGCATGTTTTTTTTTAAGTTAGAAAAATTACAAGGCATTCAAAAAAAGAGGTGCTTAATGCAGAAAGCATCACTTTATAATGCAGCACAAATGAACTATAGTTGTCATTTCTGCCTAATCTGTGGGCTTTCGTTTGGCTCAGGTGTAATTGGAAGTTTAAATCTGCAGGGTGATGACTACCAAAAAAGCCCCCAACAGTCTTATTTCCACCCATTTTCACTTTCATTGAATCTAGCAATCTTTTGGTTGTAGAGTAAATTGGTTCATTTAGCTGGTTTATGAAAAATGGACTTTGCTTCTCATCCTCTCTGGTTTTGGTAGGGCTGGGTTGTCCATGTACATTAATCTGACCTGTGAAGGCGAAGAGGCAGAACATTGTCTTCACTTCTCACAAATCAGGCTAGCCTGTGTTTCTGAAAGAAGTAGTATCAGTGCTTCAGATGTAGGGGGGCCAGAGCAGATTAAGGGATTTGCCCATCCTTGTGCCAGATTAGGGACTGTTTGGTTTTGAGGCACTATTTTGGGTTTTTTTCTAATGTTTTTTTGTTTCCAGTGGAGATCAGCATCTGACACACAGGACAAGATTTTCAAGTTGTTATTGTGCTCAGTTGCTGCTTACCCTGCCTGCTTAGCACAGTTTGGAGACTGTTTCAAAGTAGTTTTGTTGTGTTTTGTGAATGTCAAACTTGAATATTCAATACTGGGGGTTTTTAATATGTTGACTTCAGATCTCTGTCTAGGAATCTAACCTCAAGTCTTTTTTTTTAGGGCAAGTGTCGAGATTTTGAGACTATGTTGTGGTTTGAATCATTGCTGTTCTATGGCTGTGAAGAACAGGAGCAAGTGAAAGATGATGCTGATATTTCACTATTGCCTACCATCGTAGAGAGAGTTATTCTTCCTAAATTAACAGGTAGAGCCACAGAAAATGGGAGGAAAAGGTGGATGTGTGGAAGCTAATGCTTGTCTGTGCTTTCAGATTGTAATGTTTTGTGAATTGTTGCCTGTCTTGGCACCTGTATTTAAGACTTTGCAAGGTGGAGTAATTCTTTCATTTCTTCCAGTAATTTCTGAAAATATATGGGATCCTTTTTCTACAACACAAACATCTAGGATGGTAGCAATTGTACAGAAACTAGTAGATGGATATCCCACAGTGGTGAATGCAGAAAACAAAAACACCCAAGTAAGTTTTTGGTTTTTTTTCTTAAATAGCTTGCATAAGTTAAGGAATTTGAATGCATTTTTTTAATGCACTACATTGGAGAAGACATCATGCTTGGTGAGGAGCAGGAAAGAGAATTTTGCAGTTATATTATAGTTACTGTAACTATATTATAAATATTTGATACTTATTTGCATAACTATAAAATGCCCTACAGCTGACTATGAAGAGTCAAGTACAGGAGGAGAAACTTGAAGACTCCCTGAATTAGATGCTAGAGACAAAAAGAGATCTGAAATGTACTAAGACTTGTTGGTCTGTAGTTTTGTTTTAGGAGTTAGCTACAAATAGTCAAGTTTTTCTTTTTTTTAGGTCTTTGTAACATTTTCAGGTGTGTTGCCTTGAGACGTGATCGCTTTCCTAAGTGCCTTATGAATACAAGAGCAAATGTCATGAGATCAGGTGCGGTAGCTACTGCAGTGTATGCACTGCCCTTAGAATAACAGGTGATAGGCTAAAGTGCAGGTCTGTGGGAAAGTCAGCAGGAGGTTAAAAAGGACAAAAGGAGGCTGGATGGGGTGCTTGGTGCCATGGTTTAGTTGATTAGATAGTGTTGGACTCGATGAACTCAAAGGTCTCTTCCAACCTGGTTAATTCTATTCTATATATTCTTTCTTCACAGAAGCTACTTGTGTAGCAAAGCTTGACCTTAAAACAATTCAGTAAAACTTGAAGGCAATGGAAACTGTCAAATTTCTTCTTTGTTAATGATTATAAACATCTCTTAAAGCTTTATTTATATGTGTGCTTCAGTATGTATGTCTTTTACTCTTAGGGTCACAAATGTTCCTTGCTGCTTTGAGAATCAGTCTCTGAGTGGTTAACTACTAAGCAGTGCTTTGGACACTTAAAAAACAAATTTGTCTGTTTCAGATGCTTTTAAAGGCATTGTTGCTAAGAATGAGGAGAACACTAGATGATGATGTATTCATGCCCTTATATCCAAAAAAGTAAGTTTGCTTTCAACTATGGTGTTAGACCTTTATTAACTATGGACAATGTCTTCTGTCCATAGTTAACAGGGGTTTTCTCCCCAATATGGTTCACTGGCTGGATGCAGGAGATTCATTGTTGTGCTGTGAGGATTTAGCCAAGACAAGCAGGATGGAAGGGCGTATTTATAGAAATGAAGTGTGTGTGGGAAGGAGGAAGCCAGCAAACTCCAGACAGAGGTGGTCTTGGTTGCTCATTAAAGAAATCTCTTACTTTCCAGCATCTTAGAAAACAAGAACTCTGGTCCATATTTGTTTTTCCAACGTCAGTTTTGGTCCTCTGTTAAGGTAAGTCAGTAAATACCTCTGGTAAACCTTTTGGTCTAGACAGTGTAGCAATAAAATCCTCATCACATTTGTGGAAAATGGTAGGTGGAAATTGCTTTAAATTCACGTAAAGGAATTCTAAGGATTCTTAGTGTTTGATAATTCACCATTCACTCTTCAAAAAGATTGCCATGTGAAAGCACCATCACTTTAACTTTTGCATTGTGGGTTTACATAGCATACTCAAGTCAGGGTTTTTTATAATATCATTGTGCTTGTCAGAATAAAATATGCTGCTTTCATTTAATTCATGTGGGAATGAGAGAACTTGGTTGGTTTGGTTTGGGCTTGGTTGGGGTTTTTTTTGGTAAATAGTGTTAGAATCCTCATGAAAATGACTTGGTCCCTTTTGAAAAGCTCACTGCTGTGTTTGGAGTATAAGGGCAGTTGTAATCTTAGTTTAATTGAAATGAAGAGCGTGAAAGAAAGTCTCTGTGTGTGGAAAACACACAACAGCCGTGACTGTTGTAGTTTATTTCCCATAAAAGGCTGTGAAGAAAATAAACTCACAACTAAACAGGAGAGTATGAGACCCGTGCTGATTGAACTGCTGATTTCCATGATCCTTCAAACAGAAGTCTTATCTGGAATTTTCTATTTAAATGGCAGCAGTGAGGGATACTGTATTCTAAGTGGATTTGCAGTCACTTCATTTATTTAAAGTGTTTGGCACTGGTATCTTACACTGTGAAAGGAATAAAAGTCAACTTTTTAAATGCTGTCTAGAGGAAAAATGCACAAAGCTCATTGATTAAAATGCTGTTCTTAAAAGTAAAACAGTTCACTTATTTAGGGCTTGTGTCTCTCTTAAGAGTGAAATTGTGTGCTTCTGGCAATATCTCTCAGAGCCTGGGAACTTTAGAAGTATGCACACTGTTAGCACTGCTTTATTTTAGGCAAGCATTAAAAATGCATCTGTCTTGCGCTAGCAAGTCAGTTATAGCATCACAGACGAGCAGAAATAGAAGCTAGGAGGAAAGCACTTGTACAATTTCCTCCTGATCTGCCTCAACAGTGAACCACTGCTTTGTCTTCACTTGTGTGAGGCTGGTAGCAATTCTCCACAAGCCATACCCCCATGGAGAGTTGCAGCTAGACGGTTGGCTTAGCACTCCCATGTGATGCTTTCTGCGTCTCCTGTCTCACCATGCCTTGGAAATAAGGGTATGGTGACAGAGTAGCTGGAGATTTCATTGTCTGGGATTGTGAATTTGCCCCTGTATGGCATATGCTAGGCCTCATGTGGCTTGGCATTGACATTAAGTTCTGATAACAAAGTGGCTTAACACTTCTTTTTTTGTTCTGATTTCTTGTGCAAAATATGAGCAAAGCTGTGGTGGTGGTTGTACAATAATTTGTAGCACTCTGGGTTGATACTGTATGGGTGCTGAATAGTTGTGAAGCTAACAGAAGGCATATGTGCACTGCTTACTTTGGTCATGCTCTTGCATTTGAAGAGGCTCTAGAGTGTTTGATCAGCTTCCTGCTTTCAGTACATTTTTTAACACTTTTTTTCCCCCCCGTGTGTTGTATTTTCAGTTATTAGGAAATTTTCTCCAGTGGTATGGAATCCTTTCAAACAAAACTCTCCAGGAACTGTCAATAGATGGTCTGTTAAACAGATACATTCTTATGGCTTTTCAAAACTCTGAGTATGGAGAGGAGAGCATTAAGAAAGCTCAAAGTGTAAGTAAAATCTCATTGTGTTTAAAATAATTTGTAATTCACAAATCTCATATGAAGGAAAAAAAAAAGCAGCTAAAAGTTGAGGCTACCTATAAAGTCTTAGTTTTATATCTCAAAGTTGTGATGTCTGTGAAAAATAGATGTATTTTTACATACACAAACTGAAGAGAGTGTAGATTTCAGAGTTACTGTTTGAATTTTGAGTATTTGTGAGAGTTGTTTTGGTGGGTTTCCCACTGTGTCACTCAGTTGGGCTTTGCTGCTGCAGTCTTCTAAAGAGAATACTCAAGTCATGTTAGGTAACTTCTATAATGTGGTTACATTGGGTTTTAATTTTCTTTTTCCTGTTATCTCTAGGTAATTGCTTGCTTTCCTAAACAGTGGTTTGCTAATCTGAAAGGAGATAAGACTATTCCTCAGCTAGAAAACTTCTGTAGATACCTTGTTCATCTGGCTGATACAATTTATAGAAACAGCATTGGTTGCTCTGATGTGGAGAAAAGAAATGCAAGGTAATTTGAGTTGCAGTTCTTAGGTTTTATATTGCTTAGTTACCCCTGTTGTTATGCATCAACAGTCTTTGTATGGCTCCATTCAAACTTAAGAAACAGTATGGTAGATAAGGAGATTTCTATGGTGTCTGAAAACATCACCTGCTGGAAATCTTTAAACATTCATAGTATCTTTTGCACTGCTGCTTACTGTCACTGATTCTGGCAAATTTTATAGCTACTGATTTTGGACTTTCCCCCTTGTGAGTCTGTTGCCAATTCCTGCATCATGGCTTTTAAATTGCAAACTGTGCTTTTGGGTATAGTACCAAAGCTCTGACTTTATTTACACACAACAAGGTGAACATGTTTTTCCCTATATTGAAGAGTCATTTTATTTGTACCTGATAACCAACAAAATTAGAAGTTTGGATTTGATGCACAAACATTGCTGCTGGCCAAGTCATGTGATATGCTATGGGTATATCATTATAAGCAACAATGAACATAAAACTGTTGCACTGATAAGCAGGAATATTAACAAGATTGGAAGATTTAGATGAGCTTGAAAGTCTTTTCCAACCAAATATATTCTGTGATTTTTTTTTTTTCTGTGCTGTTGCACAAGAAGGAGGGGTTTCAAGGTCAATAGTTCTGAACCTGAAACTTGGAAAGATGAACCCACTTGCTGCCTGCATTAGTCATTCTTGATAGCTGAACTTGCTTGAGCCATTGTTGAGTTACTCCTCAATTATTGAGGCTCTGTGGTGGATTAGATGCTTCTTCCATTTTGATCTTGGGCATAGCACCAAAACATAGGGATAGATGTTTCCTTTGAATTGTAGCAGAAGAGGCTTGGTTAAGAGATAAGGGATATTTTTTCTGGTATATATTTTTTTTTTCCAGTTTACCATGTTGGTTATTAGACATTTTTCTATCTTTAGGGTCACCTTTGGCTGTGCCATATGAATCATCTCCTTTGCAGAGAACACTGAGTTTTGTGCCACGCTGGGTTGTGTTCAAACAACTTTTTATCTGCTCTTAGGTTTTGCTGCAGCACTCTGTGTCCAAAGTAGAATAGTAGGCTCACATACCAATTTAAATTTCCTCATGATTCAGATTTAAATAGACTTGTTACTCCTCCTTTTCTGAAACCAAAATGCCTAGCCTAGCATGATGCCAACATTGAAATAAAAGCAGGGAGAGAGAATCCAGCAAAGATTAAACTTTCTTTTGGTAGCCTGTTTCTAAACTGAAAGAACTTTCTTTACCAGCTGAAATGATAACATGGTAAAACTGTGTAGTGAGAAATTACAGAGAAACATCCAGTTACTCCTTGTTTTCATACTGAGTTGTAATATAATTTCTATCTTCAGTCCTCCTGCTTTTCCCTAGATTTAACACATCTGTTGTCATTGCCTCCTGTAAGCAGATAAATCTGCAGTAGAAATACTACTTTTTTATAACTGAAGAATGTTACATCTTTTCATATAAAAACCTATTGCAGCTCTTTGTAATTAAAGTGCAGTAATTTCTCCTGAGAGGGAAGTGTATCTTCACCTGTGCCTGTTGGTGCTCATTTTCCAAACATTGGATGCTTTTTCACAGATGAGCTAGGCTCATTTGTAAGATTAATTTTGAGCTTCTAATATTTTTTTTTTTTATGATACTGGTCTAAATTTCACATCCATCCTCCTCTCAGGGTACCAAAATTATTGTTGGCACCTGAAGAAGTACAGTCCCCCTAGCAGTTTGTTCACTCTCTAAGCTTCCTAGAGTGACCTGAATTGTAATGCAGCTTATTGGTCCAAGCTTCATCATTTTTAAGGCATACATTAAAGCATACTTGCTGCTTTCCTTGATTATTTTTTTTATTGTTGCCAAGAGAACTGTGACTCATTGCACAGTACTATTAGTAATCTAAGACTTTTTCTTGAGCTCATACTGCACCTGCTGCACCTACTGCAGAGGGCCAATGGCATCCTGGCCTGCATCAGGAACAGTGTGGCCAGCAGGAGCAGGGAGGTCATTCTGCCCCTGTACACTGCACTGGTTAGGCCACACCTCGAGTCCTGTGTCCAGTTCTGGGCCCCTCAGTTTAGGAAGGATGTTGACTTGCTGGAGCGTGTCCAGAGAAGGGCAAGAAAGTTGGTGAGGGGCTTGGAACACAAGCCCTATGAGGAGAGGCTGAGGGAGCTGGGGCTGCTTAGGCTGGAGAAGAGGAAACTCAGGGGTGACCTTATTGCTCTCTACAACTACCTGAAGGGGGGAGGCTGTGCCAGGGGAGGTTCAGGCTGGAGGTCAGGAGGAAGTTTTACACAGAGAGAGTGATTGCCCAATGGAATGGGCTGCCCAGGGAGGTGGTGGAGTTGCCATCACTGGCGGTGTTCAGGAGGAGACTTGACAGGATGCTTGGTTGCATGGGTTAGTTGATTAGGTGGTGTTGGATGATGGGTTGGACGCAATGATCTTCAAGGTGTCTTCCAACGTGGTGTGGTGTGGTCTATTCTATTCTATGTTAAACTATATTGTGTGATTAATTCTTACTCCCAAAATAAATGTTTCGATTTCAGTACTAAACTTTATCGCACTAAGGAAGTAGGGAAGGAAATCAGGTGAAGTTACTGGAAACTCACTTGCTATATGGATTCGTAAGGTAGTCTTCTGTTGAAATATTAATTCTTGTACATGATTGTTCCTTTCCTGTCTTGACTTTACCTTCCTCACTTTCAGGGAGCACATAAAGCAGATCATAAAGCTGCTGGCAAGCGTCCGGGCGCTCGATCACGCTGTGACGGTTGCGAACGATCACAACGTAAAAGAGATCAAGATTTTAATAGAAGGAAAGTAGACTTTTCTGACGACTCGTTTTGAGCTTTAAAACCATTCCTGATGTGTAATTTATGTACATATGTAAAGTTTCTTAAACTGTAAAGTATTGATCTTTGTTTTAATACAAAGTGCATTCTTATATACCACATCCTTAAAAAAAAAAAGGAAAAAAAGAAGAAAAAAAAACCCCAACCCTTTAAAAAAAAAACAAAAATGGAGTCCCAAGATTGTCATCTTTTCAGAAGTCAGATTTTGTTTTTGTTTCCTTTCAAGTTTCTCAAGATCTTGTTTACAAAATGACTTTGTACCCATGATAAGACAGACATCTACTCCTGTTAATTGTTCCACGGCGAACTGGAATGTGTTACGATATATTATGTGTAATGCAGTGTATGCATATATTTATACCACCATCTTGCTTTCACACTGGATATGGAGACTTTGTACTGTTGGAATGAGGTTTTCATTTATTTTGAGGACAACCCGATCAGATTATTGCTCAAAAGGGCTGGCAGAACATTTTAAGTATCTCAAAGTCATTTGAGCTGGAGTAGACATATTCAAATGTAACCTGGCCTTTAAGAAGTAGCTGTGCTGCACTCAAATTAGAATAGCTAAACCAATTCTTTTTCATTCGGAAGATGGAACTCTTAAGACTGTTCTTAAAACACATTGGAAAACTACAATCAGTGCTTAATGAGTTGTTTGGGGGTTTTTTAATGCAGATATACAGTGAGAACTTGTGAGTATTGCACAAGTGTACATGACAGCACTTCCAACGTCCCAAACACCTTTCATTTTGTAGGAGTTAAGAGTTTGCCCATGAACTCTGAGCCTTCTTTCCTTGTGCAAGTTGATTAAGTTCTGTACTTGTCTTTTCTTTTGTTTCCTCTATTTTTTTTTTATACTTTGTACATGGAGCCTGTTTCTTCTGATTGGTATAGCTAAAGATGTCAAGCAAAAGGAAGGTGAAGAAAATTTTATATCCTATAATTTGAAGTATTTATATCATAGTAAATATTCAAATGTTCCCACTAAATAACATCTAAGAATAGTCTTGCAAGAAAAGCATTGGATTTCAATGTAAATCTAAAAGAAAACACGTTACAAAACCCTGCTGATTTATATCAGAACACTGGTCCCTTGATCTTGAAGCTCAAGGCATGAGAACAGCTGTAATAGCCTTGGATTGAGAGCTATTCCTAGGTGTGCCCTACTTTTGGGGGGAACTGTAGCAATAAATTGGCATATGGAATAACAGGAGAAATCATTGTATTTTATGCTCATGTCATGTGGTATAAATGAGTATATGAAAAGTGTACAATTTGTAACATGCACACTTCGTTTGGACACTGAACAACTGTTTTTCTGAGCTGTTGGGATTGATGGAGTACATTCAGAAATACCTGCTTTTAGAAATTGTTTCAATAAACTTGTCTATCAAGGAGCTGCTGCAGTGCAGCTTGTTGAGCTTTATTCCTTTACGAAGGCAGTAAGGAAATGATACACGTGCTGGCTGACTACTTCACAGCGTCAGAAAGAAGAAGAAGTCATCCTTAGAAGGTGGATTTTTGGAGTGAGCAGAAGTGTCTTTACTGTAAAAAGCAATAGGACAAATATGGAAATTCATATGGAGTTATTTAAAGTATTTTGAATTCTCATGCGGGTAGGTACATGATTTAATAGTGACAGATTTTACATTTGCTGTGCTTAAAATTTCACTGACTAATATTTTGTTAGACTGAAGAGGACACAATCCGTGCTGCCAACATTTCTGAGAGTATTTATACTCGAGTGACTTAATCATCAGAGAGATTCAGAGTTATGGAATGTTTGGTTGAGGGAGGGAGAAGGGAAAGGAGTAATCAAAAATAGGCAAAATGAGTTGGTTTTGCTGGTTTGAGTTTTGTTGGGTTTGGTTGGGTTTTTTTTGAACAATACTGTACAGAGACTTCCCTGCATCTTAGGGCGCCTTTACCTTATCTCCATAGTTCAGACACCCTTTGCACAGTCTAGTTTGGCTATACTTCCTAGTCTAGCCACTGCGGTATAAAGCTCAGTGAAGGTTAACTTCATGGCTTAAGGATAACGTCTTTAACACAAGCCTTTATAGCGCAACAAAACTACTGTCAACATTCAGAACAGCTGCTACAAAACTGAAATGTGGGTTTGTATCGGCCCAGGGAGGTGGAGTCACCATCACTGGAGGTGTTTTAAGAGGGGACTGGTTGAGGTACTTGGTGCCATGGTTTAATTGATTAGATGGAGTTGGGTGATAGGTTGGACTCCGGGTTGCTCAGCCTGGAGAAGAGGAGACTCAGGGGTGACCTTATCACTCTCTACAACTTCCTGAAGGGAGGTTGTAGCCAGGTGGGGATTGGTCTCTTCTCCCAGGCAGCCAGTACCAGAACAAGAGGACACAGTCTCAGGCTGCGCCAGGGGAGGTTCAGGTTGGATGTTAGGACGAAGTTCTATACAGAGAGAGTGATTGCCCATTGGAATGGGCTGCCCAAGGAGGTGGTGGAGTCACCATCATTGGAGGTGTTCAGGAGGAGACTTGATGGGGTGCTTGGTGCCATGGGTTAGTTGTTTAGGTGGGTTGGATTGGCTGATGGGTTGGACACGATGATATTGAAGGTCTCTTCCAACCTGGTTTGGTTTATTCTAAATAAAGGTTTATTCTAAATAAAGACTCAATGATCTTGAAGGTCTTTTCCAGCCTGGTTAATTCTATTAGAAACAGTAGTACTTTTTTTGCCCTCAGGCTTCTTATTACAGATTTTGCAGTGGTACTCTACAGTGCATCTGTACAGTGTTAATGAATTACCTTTGTCCAGCAAACAAAACACATAAGAACAGGAAGAAACTTGCAGCAAAGAACACTTCTGGGTGACAAGCAATCAGTAGGCAGTGCAGCACTTTCCTATTTATAAATGGTTAGAGTTACATCAATAATGTTGTCCAATTTTATTTATAAACAAAATAACCACTTTCACTTCTACTGCTTTATGTCATTTATGAATGCAAATTAAAGGTTAGTAGACAACTGTTGCTTGGCTGAGGTATATTCCAAGGCCAACTGCATTGATGTTATTCTCCCAGTTTGCTGTATCTCACTGCTATCAAAATTAACAATTAAAACTCCTTAAGAGACTGATGTCCTAGATGATGGTGAAGCCCCATGTGAGAAGGTACTAACACATTAGGTGATAGGGCAATCCTGGCCTCAGAACTCTAGGAGGGAATCTTGAGAAAGTCTAATGACCTCTGAAGTAGTCAGTGCCCTTTAGGGAAAGGAAATGTAGAACATGTAAGGAAAAAACTGCATGTAAAACTGGAGAAAAACTGTGCAGATGCAGAGAGCCACGTGATTCCTCTCTCTTCCTTTCACATACACCTCATTTTCTGCAAAAGTTTACTAATCAGTGGTTTTGCTTTCAGTTCTCCCTTAGGTACTCTATAAAAAGACATGTTTAGAAGGAACCCTAAATATATATACATAGAATCATAGAATTAATACGGTTGGAAAAGACCTCAAGGATCATCAAGTCCAACCTGTCACCCAATACCTCATGACTACTAAATCATGGCACTAAATGCCATGTCCAATCCCCTCTTGAACACCTCCAGGGACGGTGACTCTACCACCTCCCTGGGCAGCACATTCCAAAGGCTAGCAACTCTCTCTGTGAAGAACTTTCTCCTCACCTTGCACCTAAACTTCCCATACGTACATATATACAAGTACACATGAGGGGATATGCACCTGCAGATTTGATGTACTGTATGGCATTGACAGAATGACTTGGAGAGGTTTCATTTAACAGCCTGGACACGTACAGTAGTGCTTAGAAGCAGTATCCCTGTCATCTTAGGTTTATTAGTTGGCCAGTGAAGATTAAATGTTCTGTGATGAGTGCTCTACAAGGAAATAACAATACCTGTGATTTGACCATTAGGTTTCACCTGTGAAGTCACAAGCAAAACATTCCTGCAGTAGTTAGTAGTGCAGTACAGAAAAGAGAGCTCTGAGTAGGCTTCAAAAATGGTTGCTGCAAGAAAGACGATTGTGGTTCTTTGAGGAAGTCACATGCAACCAACAGGAGGGATCAGAGTTGAGCAGTTTTGCCCTGCCTGTGGTCCTCCAAAAATAAAACTTTAGTAGCCTTACACTTCTTAGTTGAATTAGTTTGTCTGCACTGTGAAATAACATAGGATTTTTTGTCCAAGAGTACTTAATTTCTGTATGTAACAAACCTATTTCCCTAAATATGACTAAATAAATGATTGGGGGTAAAATAATTGCATGGAGACAAAACAATACAGACTTGCCATTTAAAGCAATTTAAATTACATATTGCCATTTTACCCAAAAGGTCCAAGCAGCATTAAGACATTGGTTGAACTAAATGCACTAAAATTATAATGTATACATCATGGTTACTACCTCAGGGTTCTGAGAACCTGCATCTGCAGACAAATGGTGTATAGAACAAACTCAGCTTTAAAGATTTAATGACTGGCAGGGGGTTAGAGGAGTAAGGCCTATAACAAGTGCAAGGAAGGATACACTAACTAAATATAGTTTCAAAACTTTCATTTATTTGCATTTTATGTGCCAATTCAGCAATGCACAGCACCACAGATGTCCCTGAGAAAATGTGAACATTTAGTGGAATGGCCCCGCTGCCAGCAGTGCACATGCCAGAGCCTGGCAGCCAGGGCTGCTGCTGCTGCTGCCAAGGGGACAGGTGGCTGTGTGAAGCTGCTGACACTGCTGAGGCTGAGGCTACCTCTCTGCTCACTTTTGCACTCCTCCTAGATTTGCAGCAAGATCTGCAGGCCCACAATTTTTCCTCTTCCCCCTTCAGGCATCCTAATTCTGCCTTTACATCTGTCTTCCCAGTGACAGGCACAGCATGGCACTGGGCTTCCTCACCTTTTTGATACCAAAGGTAAATGTTGCCGAGGTCTCTGAGAAGCCTTGAGCCAACTCTGCTTTTGGACAGTAAAGGAAAGCATTGCTCTGAAGGCCAGTGAAGCTGTGGTGGATTGACCTTGGAATGCAGCCAGGTACCCAGCCAGATGTTTTTTCACTCTCCTTCGCAACAAGGCAGAGTGAGAAAATTGGATGAAAAGCTCATGGGTCATAATAAAGATGAGGAGATCACTTAAGAATCACCATTGGGGGAAACAGACTTCACTAGGGGAAATAACTTATTGCCAATTAAAATAGATTTGGATACCAAGAAATAAAGACAACACTTTTCGCCCACAACCATTATCCCTGGCTCAACTGTACCTCTTCATTTCTGCCTCCTCTGCCTCCTCCTTGCTCCATGAGCCCCAGTTACAGAGGTGTGTTTCAATCTTTCCATTATTTCAGGTTGGTGTGATTCTGAAATTCAGCTGGCAGGGGGACAAAAATTACCAAAACATTTTATTGCACAAAACTGAAGAATTAAACTTTGCTTGTAATATGCTTTGCTATATTATGCACTATATTACATTGGCAGTGAGAATCAAATATTCATTCTCATTTTCCATTAGCTTATAAGCAGAAGTATTTTTGCAGGTTGGTAACAGCTTTATCAAAGCTTACATGATTGGACAGCAACACATTTCTTTCATTCTCAGCTGATACTGACAAACTGGACATGAGCCAGCAATGTGCATTTGCAGCCCTGAAAGCTAGTTCTGTCCCTGAAAACAAGAAGTGTGGCCAGCATGCAAAGGTAAATGATTCTCCCCTTCTGCTCTGTTCTGGTGAGACCCCACCTGGAATACTGTGTTCATCTCTGGGGCCCCCAATGTAATAAAGACATGGACTTGATTGAGCAGATCCAGAGGAGGGCCACAAAGATCAGAGGGCAGGAACTCTTCCCTGTGAGGGCAGGCAGAGAAAGCTGAGGTTGTTTAGCCTGGAGAAGGCTCTGGGGAAAATTTACAGCAGTCTTCCAGCACTTACAGGAAAGCTGGGGAGGGACTCATTATCATGGATTGTAGTGACAGGACAAGGGGCAACAGAAGATAGATGTAGATTTGACATAAGGAATATCTTATTTACAGTGAGGGTACTGAGATGTTGGAACAGGTTGCTCAGAGAAGTTATAGATGTCCTGTCACTGAATGTTCAAGACCAGGCTGGACAGAGCTTTGAGCAACCTGGTCTAGCAAAAGATGTCCCTGCCTGTAACAGGGATTTGAAACTAGAAGACCTCTGAAGGTCCCCTTCAATCCAAACCATTCAATGATTCTATGATTGTATTTTCAACCAATACACTTCTCCAACATACTGGAAAGTCAGCAAGCAACTAGTGGAGTAGTCCATTTTCAATTGCATAATAACAATTAGCTATCATAAGGGGAAAAAAAAGTTTTGTCCTGAGGCAAAATGTGTTGGCAAGAAAACTACCTTACATGAAAAAACCACACATGCCATCTGAACCTACTCTATCATTGAAAAAATGTGAATGAAGTTGATACATCTATTGTTTTATGCTACATGTATCTATCAATTTAGCCTTGGGTGTATCTTGCAAGCCAAACTTCAAAGCACTGTTGTGTCTTTATCTGTGATGTTTAGCTGTCTTTATCTGTGATCTTTATGCATGGACAAAGCCATGACATGCTTGCTTGCTTCTGTAGCAGCCCCACTGTGGTTTTTTTTCTTACATTCTTAATAGTAAATATGTTTCATAAGTTTCTTTTTGATACTATGCTAGAATAGTCCAGCTGAGTATGTCAACTACTAGCAAGTGAGAAATAGCATAAACTGTTAGCAATTATGCATTCTAGTAACTGCAAGTCCCATGAAACTTAAATAAGTCTTTTTAAATGCTGTCTTTTTATTTTTCTAGGAAAAGAAAACATTTCTAGAATGTTTTCACCAGGGTCATCATAACACATGTAGGAAGTTGGCCAGCTAAAAATGCAGAGATTACTGATACTTATACTGTATTTCACATCACAAATATTTGCTCTGTGTTCTTTCCCACCAGTGTACTCCACTCAACTGGTACTTCCCCTGTGGTAGGTATGTAGGGTAAGACCATATTTAAGTATCAAAAGGTTATGTATACAATCTATTATTTATCTAGAAAAGATTGAAGCTATTTAATGAATATATATAAAACATAACCTTTTGTGTTTAAAGTTTCTAAGAAGCAGGAAAGGTCTTTCAGGCTTTAACTTTTACCCTTCGCAATGGGAATTGATGGTGGGCAAGAAGCTAGCGCAAAGAAGTGCTCCAATATAAAGTCAAAGATGGCCCAGCTTTTATCTCAGGAGGTAGCAATACTTCTCACATTTGCCCTTATGCATATTCTTCAGCTCAAATTATAGTCTCAGTGAAGAGAGTTTCTCCACACCTCTTCAGATTTTATCTTCAGCTCTCCAACCAAACTGCCATCTTGGCCCCAGCCTTATCTGATGTGGCAAAGCCCACTTCTCTCTTGATTTTAGCATGCAGCTCTCAAACCTGCCTTCTATAATCTGCTGAGCATCTTGTAATGTATCACTAACACAATACAGTAAAGCTCCTGTGAAGCTGTACTCCTCCTCCACTTAACAGCCTGCATAGGCTGAATGGAAATTTCCAAAGAGATGCTCGGTCTGCCTCTAAAACTCCTGAAGCCCATCAGAAAACGCCAGGCTTTAGCTGTGATTCAGTGCTCCCACCTGACTCAAGGCACTTGGAGAGCATTTGCACTGACAGCTTCCTGCCCATCAGATTTTGCACAGCAAGGTGTTTTCTTTTGCACTGCTCTTCCTGAGGCCATGCCTAAACCTTTCTGCCTGCTGCACTTCTAATGAATACACGACCAGAACTGGGACTGATGGGGTCAGTTTATTTAGCAGGACAAGGAGTAATGGCTTTAAACTAAAGGTGGACAGATTTAAGTAAGGTAAAAGGCAGACGTTCTTTACAGTAAGGGTGGTGAAATACTGTCACAGGTCGCCCAGAGAGGTGGTATGGTAGATGTCCCATCCTTGGGAACACTCCAGGTCAGGTTGGATGGGGCTTTGAGCAACCTGATCTGTTTCAAGACGTCCCTGTGCATTGCAAGGGGGTCACTCTAGATGACCTTTAAATGTCCCTTCCAACCCAATGATTCCATGGGATTGTGTTTACCACAGCCTCGCCATGCATCCATAGCACATTTTTCAGCTTCGAAGGCTGCAACTCGACACTTCTACAAGACAACTCGAAATGAGAACTTCTGCTCAGAGCTCTGCTCCCTTACTTTTCGTTAAGGAGCCAAGTTTTCTCAGGCTGAACTCCAGTCTGACAGCGGGTCTCCCCGACGACGCTCAGCGCTCTGGCTCAACGCGCCCCTGAGCGATCCTACAGGAGGAATGCCGCTCACAGGACCCCGGTGCTGAGCGCAGCCTCCGCCCCGCCCGCTGTCGCTGCTCCCGCGGGCCGATACCCCCTGCCCGCACACCCCCATGTCCTATCGACCAGCTGCCCTGCCTCTCCCCCGCGGCGGCCGACAACCGCGTCACAGCCGCTCTCCCGTCCACCTCAGGCCACCCCCGCAACCCTACGCCCAGGCCACAGCCGACGCCACCGCCTCTCACGCCCTCTAACGGCTTCCGGTGGCGGGAGGCGCAATGCGGAAGGGACGGCGGGGCTGGAGCGGAAGTGAGGTTCCGCCGGTTCCCGCGGCAGGGAGCGGAGCGGTGCGGCGCGGCTGCTGGTGGCAGGTGGCGCGGCCGGTGAGGGAGACGCTGGTACTGCTGTGGCTGTGAGGGCTGGGGAGGGGGTTGGCAGCGGCAGCAACACCGGGGGCGCTCGGCGCCTGTCAGTGCGCGGTGGAGCCGGCCTGGCTGTCGCCGTTGCGGGGCTCGGGCCGCGGGGGCGCCGCTGGCGCCAGACAAAATGGAGGTTCCAGCGCCGTAGGTACCGGCGGCACCGGGCTGCGGTGGATGGCTGCGCGCACCAGCTCTGGTGGCAGGTGGTAATGGGGCGGGGATCTGCCCGCTTGGTCCCGGCTCCGGGGCTGACCCTCGGCCGAGCGGTGGGAAACTCGCGGGTGTTTGGTGACCCCTTTTCCTCCTGCCTGGCAAGGAAGAGGGGTATCGGGTGAAGGCCGAACCGGCGCCGCTGGTTCCCGGTCGGTGCGCCGGAGGGTGGGGGCCAACACGTTCCTTACCGGCGGCATAAAGTCCGTGTCCGCCTTAGAGGTTACGGACACTGAGCTTAAGGGAAGGCAGAAAACCCTGCTCCAGGCTTTCAAGAAGAATCTTCCCTCGTTGTATGTTCCTGAGCTTAAGCCCATAAAATGTGGCCACTCTCGCGTTTGTTTATAGATTCTTATTGTTCTTTAGTGTTTTAACAGATCTCACCTCTGTGGCTTATAGGCAGTTTCCCTAGTACAATACTGCAATATTTCAGTCCTGAGCCACTGCAGGGGAGGGTTTAAAGCCGAGCAAAAAGCTGCATTCATCTGAAAAAGAAAACCAAAATAGACTGACGTTTTTGTATTGTCTTTTGAAAGCTCTTAACGGCCTGTGTGTTTAAAATATACTGTCCTTTTGTACAAGGTCAGGATCCGTAAGCCAGATCTAAACACTGAAGCCTGCCCAGGCTTCTGGTCCTCTGCATTCTTCATTATCATGTATATGATTAAAGTAGTTGCCACACTTAGATATTTGTGTTGGCTAGAGAACCTTGTTTTCATTCTCTTTTTGTTGTTTGGTTGTTGTTTGGGTTTTTGGTTTATTTTTCTTTTCCTAAGAAGTCTTATTTATTAAATATTGTGGAAGAAGCTTTTAAATAAGTCCTTTATTTTGAAAGATGTTTCTCTGGGTAGTTGTGTTTTTGAAACGTTACCTTTAGATAGTCCCTATATTTGTTTTGGAACATGAGATAAGCAATGTCTCACGAAGTAAAAAGAACCAGGGTGGGGTGGTTGGTTTTTTTTTTGGTTGCTTTTGTAAAACATGTAAAAAAGCCTTAGGAAAGGATGCAACTCAGCCCTGCTTTGCAGAAGGCATCTGGAGCCATAAGAAGGTTTCACTAACATAATCTTGTGTTGGACAGGACTGCCTCCGAAAAAGGCAAAATGGCTTTCAGTAAAGGATACCGCGTCTATCACAGGCTGGATCCAGTTCCATTCAGTGTGATAGTGGAAACCAGAAACAGAGAAGAATGTCTTATGTTTGAATCTGGAGCTGTGGCTGTCCTCTGTAAGTTGATAAGTTTTGATAACTACAGTGTAAAAAGTTGGCAGACTTGACTCTTTATTTATGGAATATAGAGGGGCAATGATTTTGTTTTCTGATGGAGGGGCTTCTGATTTAAATGAGAGGGGGGGAAAAAAAGAGACATTTTCATCTCTTCTTCTGTTGAGAGGAAAATTTTGCTCATTTAATTGCTTTTCATCATGCATGTATGTTTTCATGTATACTAAATTTTCTAATAGCTTCCAACATCTGCTTGTTTCTTGGTTCTGAACAGCCTTCTTTTGAATACACAGCTCATTCAAAAGCTACTTCTCTATGTTGTATTTCATAATAAAACCCACCTATATTCTTAAGTGATATATCATCCTAATTTACCTCATTTTGTATCATGATTTTTTGATTGCTTTTTGATTTTTTAGCCCTGGTTTTGTCCCTGTGTATTTTTAACCTGTTTTGAGACTCTGTATTGATTTGTCATGTAATAAAATGAGTAATATTTGGAGCAAGATGTCTTGCATTGCAAAGTTATTTTTACACATTTTCACTGTTAAAATGTTTCCCCAAAATTCTTTTTGCACCCTTCCTCTCTTTAAAACAAAATGTCATATTTGAAGGAGAACCCTTAAAAGAGAAGTATGTAAGAGGTCCATGAAGCCTATAGATGTCTTTTTCAAATGTAGTCTGAGCACCTCATTGCACATGGTTTCTAAGCTTGTTTTTGGCTCATAGAGAAGCTTCAGCTGTGGAAAAGTTGGGGGGTTTTTAGCCAATGATTTTCTGATTAATTTTTTATGATGCCTGTTTGTGGTTTTCTGGCCTAGCTATTCTGAGAACACGATCAGGAAATGGGAGGTTGGATTCACTGCCTGAAGCCTGAGTAGACTCAGAAACCTGCCTTCCAGGAGGATGCTTTGGCTTTGAGATTGTGGAGTGGGCTGAATGGGGAGTGTGTTTTCTTAAAAGACTAAAGAGTTAGAAATGTGATGCCCAAGAACCTGTCTTCCAGGAGGATGCTCTGGCTTTGAGATTGTGGAGTAGTCTGAATGGGGAATGTGTTTTCTTACAAGACTTAAGAGTTAGAAGTGTGATGTCCAAGAAGAGTAAGACGTGAAATGCTTTCCATATGTTTGGTATTTGCAATCTACTTTCCTATACCTGAGTGTGCTCCTTGGCAGTAGTGTGGTCTCTTTCTAAACAGGCACCTGACTCTCCCTGTGTCCAGTATGAGAGACTTGGGAGTCAGACCATAGAGTTATCTATACTGGACAGGCTGTATGAACTACATGCTCTGTAGCATACACCTTAAAGAGCATCTTTTAGGTATGGCTAGAACAGGCAGCCATTAGTTGTTAGATGCCTAGCAATGGGACATTCCAGCATGACTGACCTTACAACTGCAATTGTATGACCCTGGTGAAAAACACCAAGTGATTTCCCCCCCTGCCCCGTTCTTGGGAATTGTTGGTTGGTTTGTTTTGTGGTGTTTTGTTTCTGATACAGTTTATTCTTAATATATCTATAAGTAGTCTCATTGACATTGCCATCAGTATTTGAAAGGCATCTCTTCTCTGTGAGGGTAGTAAGATACTGAAAGAGGTTGCTCAGAGAAGTTGTGGATGCCCCCCCTCTGGAAGTGTTCAAGGCCAGGATGAAACTTTGAGCAACTTGATATAGTGGAAAGTGTCCCACCTCAGGGCTGGGTGTTTGGAAGGAGATGATCTTTAAGTACCCTTCCAACACAAACCTTTTTGTGATTCTATGATTGTGTAGTTTGGATTGAGTTGGGCACAAGTGCCCAGTCATCAAGCTAGTGGACAGTTTTAGTGAAATCCATAAAACAGGGAGGAAAAAATGCTTTGAAGATTTGTGAAAAACCTTAGAATGTGTTTAGTGATTGTGGAACAGGTTTAAGCTACTTAAGGAGCAACATATTAAAAAAAGTCCAGAAAGTAATGCTCAAAAAGCACAGTAAAGTAGTAGCTTCTTGTGCTGTGATACACTGCAGGCACCTGCATACATTTAAAAAGCCTATCAAAGTTCATGCCCTCTTCTATGCCTTGCATTGTTGCCAAACAGAAGTGGAACCTGAAGGAATTTTGAAAACCCCTCTCCTCTTGGGTTCTGTACTTAGTAGTAGCATGTTATTAATCTGTAAAGGTTTGCTGTTTGCATTCTAATTGGTAGATTACAGCATGGTAAACATTCATGCTTCTCTGGAAGTAATTAATCTGAATATGGTTTTGAGTAATCAGATTACTGGTTTAGGCTACTGGTTTTTCTGTCTGGTAAACAAGTGTATTTTCCCAATGCATATTTAGGTGTCACATTTTGCTTTCATTCCTTTTGTGTGCCTAAGCTCTTTAGCTTCTGAAACATGATTCTCTTGATAATGGTTGAAAGGTTACAATGATATCCTTCAACTGACAGCGAGAAAAAAAGGTAGTTTCCTAGCTCAGGATTTTTTATCCTCTTTTATTGCTTGCTGTTTGCTTCTGATAGATTTGGTTGGTTGGGTTTGTGTTTGGGGGAGTACAATTATTAATGTTTGGGGAAGGTTTCCAAAGTATTACTGCTCTATCACTTGTCATGGCACAGAAAGTGATTGGAAGATTCAACTCAGTAGCCTTACAAACTTTTGGATATTGATACAAATCTAAAAGCCACAGCTAATGAAAACCTGGTCTTTGGGGAAGACTCCAGAGATGTCTGTAAAATCCATGTGAACAGATAGGGAAATGGTTATATGAAATATATATACATTTAAATCCAAACCAGTCACTTTAAACTGTTGAACTATTTTGGTTTTGATAGTGCTGTAGACACATTTTAGACTCCACAGCAATTGACAGTGCTGGTCTCAAACTTAGACAGTCATTTAAACACTATTTTAATAAATACTGAAGATGAAATGAAGTGGTCAGCCCTATACCCCATCCTAGCTCTTAACCCAATGTAGAATGCATAATATAGACACAACCTGGCTAAATGCACTTCATCATTAAAAGTGATTCATGTGGTTCAGTTCAGAGAGCCTTTGTGAACTGCATCTTCTGAGATACCCACCTATAGACATTTGGATATAAATGTGCTGGAAGAAAGGGGTGAAAACTTACTGATCCTTTAAACATCATCTGTAAAAAAGTACATCTGTCGTTTTGCTGAGGGAAGGATAACAGTATTAACCTTCATGTGCTTTACATTCACTGAAGCTTTGCTGGCTGATTCAGGGGGTTTAGCTAGGCCTCTGTATGTAATGCTCTGCAACTCACATGTTGTATGATTTTCAGTGCATGTTGCATGTGCGCTGAATTTGTTATTTAAGTCAACAAAATAGGATGGAAGGAAGAGGATTGATGAGATGGTTCTTGCATAATCAGTCTTAGCGAGCAGCCCAAGCCAGGCCTCTGCTGGAAGTGTTCCATGCACTGCTTGAAAGGTGGGTTAGCTAATGTTTCTGTAGCCAAAACGTCTGAGAAATACTTTGCTTGTCTTTATATACATAACACCTAATTTTTTCCCTCACTCCTAGTGTTGGGTTAGCCCAAGGTACTGAATTCTGAGGGTAGCCTGCCAACTTGCTTCTCGAGGCATTGTGAAAGCATTTGGTTTTAAATGTCAGCAGCTTCACTGATGATTTGTTTAGAATTTAGTGGGAGGATGTCATGGATCTGTTTTTTTTATTACTTGACATATAAAATAGCCTATTTATGCTTTGAAATTGAACTCTTTAATGAGAGATCTTACCTGTAAAGATTTCATTGACTGAGCAGGAGGGTGTTCTCTCTCCCTGTGCCTCTCTGGTGAGTCATAAAACAAGTGGGAAGCTGTCTTTACTCTTGTTGTCTGTGATGAGTAAAGGAGAATGTTCTGTCGTCTGGGAAAGTACTGAGCCATGAGTGGAGAGAGCAGGAGCTTCCTGCACATCCTTTGACTGCAGTCTTATGCTAAAGCTGAGAAGAGAGCAGGTGTGAATGGGAAGAGGCACTGTGCCTATCCTGAGCTTTCTGCAGAGTTAAAGAGCTGTAATAACCTGTATGCAGCAGGCATCCTGATATTCATAGTCATGTTCATAGTCATAGCAGTGCTACTGTGTTGCCCATTCACACTCCACTTCTTTTTAAATATTCTTTCAGACTGCAGTTTTGGGGGTGGTGGTGGGAGGAAGAGCAGATACACTATTATCTATCCACGGTGGCAGATGAGATATAATAACTTTGCATGAGATTTTAAGTTGATACAGTGCTTGAGGAGGTGTAGGCACTCAGGAGAAAAAAAAAAGAGCCATACTGCTATAGCAGGTGCTCATCAAATGTCTCTGTGTACACATTTATTAAGGAGGGTAACATTCTGTATGCTTACAACTGGTTTATTTTTGATCTTTGATATTTGCTGCCGCTGTGTGATTCTTCCCACTACCCCAAAAATGTTGATAGAGAGTTTTGAGTGGAAACACATCCCCTTAACTAGGGAAGGAGAATGTTTCAAGTTAAATTACTACATTTTGGTTTTGTTATGGGATGCTATAGGATAAGTTTAATATTAAGGAAAATAATGTGGGTTTTATATATATAAAGGTACAATCATACAAATGAAAAGTCTTCAGTAATTATTCTCTGGAAAGAGTGTCTGAGTGTTACGGACTAGGATGCAAAGGCAGACTGCAATTTCATCTTCTTGTCTTTATTATTGTTTTGACTAAGTGTCGTCTTTAGGAGGACACCTTCCTATTAAAGAGTGTCTTACAACACTTAAACTTCAGGGAAACAACAGCTACAGGGCAGCTGTGCTAGTGGAGGAGGCTGGAACCCATCCTCCTATAATCAGATGCCTTTCTTGGGATTCTGGTACAATTCACTGTCCTTTCAAATCTACTGGGAAGATATTTTGCTTGTTGCTTTCCAGGCATTTCCAGCAAAATCACATACAATAAGGATCATGTATGCTAGCCTAGCACACCTTAAAAAGCACAAAAAGTACAGTAAGAATCTTCCCAGGAGGTTGATGGAGGCAGTAAATCCTGCCTGGGAGGACTATGACCTTTTTGCATGGGGTAATGGATCTGCAAGAATTCGGTCCACAGTTCTGCAAATATTAAGAAGTTACTTGCAACAGAATCTGAAATCTTTTTGCTCCTTAAGGTACAGCTACCTTTACAGGAATAGTAAAGGCTATTCTGTATCTGTACCACATCCCTTTGCATGATTTGACCAAGGGATTTCCCTGGCAACAAATAATTCTCTTTATGAGTGTCACCAATTCTGTGGATTTTTATTTCCATGGTGGCACATGTGACAGTAGAAGTCATGGTTTTACCCTCCTGGGCATCCAGTGTAAGGTAGCACTTGCTAAGTAAATGTTAAGAAGACTGCTTTGCATGCTTCTGACATAATTTAGCAAAACTAATTACAGTTTCTTCGTTTCACATAATTTGATAGCTTTTATTTGCATGCTGGCATCTTTAAATTGAAAAGGTTGTAATTTTTTGCAGACTGACTTGCACAGAGAAAAATTGTGACAGTTGACATTCATGTACAGTAACTATTTCAATCAAAGCATTTTGTATTGGAAGAAACTCTGTAGTTTATTGGTGCTGTAAAGTTTTGTTTTCAATGGAGAGCAAGCAACTGGGTCAGAAAGCGTGAATCTAATGGAAAGGCAACAATTGTGGGCTGTTGCATAGCTCTGCTTTGTTTTCATGTTTTTATTTCTCAGTTTGTTTATGTTTTTTTTTATTTGCTCCAGTGGTGTTAGTTGAAATGATGCACTTTTGTGAAATAAATTTACATAGAATAAAGCAGGTTGGAAGAGACCTTCAAGATCATCGTGTCCAACCTATTATCCAGCACCACCTAATCAACTAAATCATGCAACCAAGCACCCTATCAAGTCTCCTCCTAAACACCTCCAATGATGGTGACTCTACCACCTCCCTGGGCAGCCCATTCCAATGGGCAATCACTCTCTCTGGGTAGAATTTCTTCCTAACCTCCAGCCTAAACCTTCCCTGGCGCAGCTTGAGACTGTGTCCTCTGGTTCTGGTGCTGGTTGCCTGGGAGAAGAGAATAACCCCCACCTGTCCACAACCTCCCCTCAGGTAGTTGTAGAGAGGAATAAGGTCTCCCCTGAGCCTCCTCTTCTCCAGGCTAAGCAACCCCAGCTCCCTCAGCCTCTCCTCATAGGGCTTGTGTTCCAAGCCCCTCACCAACTTTATTGTCCTTCTCTGGACACGTTCCAGCAAGTCAACCTCCTTCCTAAACTGAGGGGCCCAGAACTGGACACAGTACTCAAGGTGTGGTCTAACCAGTGCAGTGTACAGGGGCAGAATGACCTCCCTGCTCCTGCTGGCCACACTGTTCTGATGCAGGCCAGGATGTCATTGGCCCTCCTGGCCCCCTTTGCTCATCTGTTACAAACATTGGTTGGTTTTGTTTTCATTTTTAGTTGTATTTTTTTGGGTGGGTAGTATTTAAATACAATTGCTAACTGCTAGAGGTGTCTGGGTTTTTGTTTTGTTTCCTTGCTGCATAAAGGTGATTTTGTTGTTTGAGGGTTTCTCCCCTTAGAATGGGCTGCCCTAGGAGGTGGTGGAGTCACCATCACTGGAGGTGTTCAGGAGGAGTCTTGACAGGGTACTTGGTTGCATGGTTTAGTTGATTAGGTGGTGTTGGATGATAGGTTGGACGCGATGATCTTGAAGGTCACTTCCAACCTGGTCTGGTCTGATCTGGTCTATTCTATTAATTATAGTAACATAGAATGTCTTTGTAGAGTGGATAATGGTACTTTACAATTTGAACCAGCAAACACAGTGGGGAAAAATTGCCCTATTAATTCAAATTAAATGTTGTATGAATTATATCAGACTTAAATGGCATTAGTGTCTGGTTTTTTGTGCATTGGTTCTTGTCAGCAGGGCATTAAAAGCAATAAAATGGTTCTTCAGTCGGTTAATTTATAAATGAAAGTAGCAATTCCACTCTGATTTTTTGAGTTGCTTATGTGGTCATGGAGAAATGTTAACTTTTAACTTTAATACCAAAAGTTTAACTGTGCTAATTTGACAACTTTGAAAACCTCAATCTTAAAACCTCAGAAACAAGCTGTGTAAAAATAAATCATAATTTTTTTCAGGTCTTTAAGCTTTTTAAAGTGGCTGCTGTTAGGGTTAGCATAAACTTTTTCCTCATCTAAATGAAATGAGAAGTCTTGCTTCTGATGTAACTGCTTGCAAATTCAGGAATGTGTCTTATTAGTGTTTATAAATATGTGAAGGGTGAGTGTCAGGAGGATGGAGCCAGGCTCTTCTCAGTGGTGTCCAGCAATAGGACAGGGGACGATGTGTTGCGGTGGGAAGCATCGAGCAGACAATCAATATGATTGGTAATCAGGCTTCAACTTTATTGTTCGAAAGCACGGCTTATAAAGCATCTTCAGCAGCTAAATATGCACACGTGTCATTATTCTATTAGCTATTAGTCCAGGGTTACATCATAACATCCAGCCTACTTGCGGTTAGGCCTAAGTGCAACTCCACAACCTCCTTTCTCAGTAGGTCTTTGTTTCACATACATACTTTGTTTCACATACATACTTTGTTTCACATACATACTTTGTTTCACATACATACTTTGTTTCACATACATACTTTGTTTCACATACATACTTTGTTTCACATACATACTTTGTTTCACATACATACTTTGTTTCACATACATACTTTGTTTCACATACTACTATCTTGTAAGTAACTATTTCACATGGTGCTATCTTACCAGAAACTGCAAGCACAGTCACAGGGCTGTGGTGACCTTGCTGCATCAGCATACCAGCTAAGCTGTGAGCAGTAAACAGCAAGATGGAGTCTGGCCTATACACTCTGATCAAACAACTGTTCCATAGAACCGTGTCAGTATTCCTAAGGTTGGAATAGGAACCTTAGGAATACTGACATGGTTCTATGGAACAGTTGTTTGTCCCTGCAGTTCAAGCCATTCCTCAACAACGATGGGTGCAAGCTGGAGCATAGGAGGTTCCATGTGAACCTAAGGAAAAACTTTGTCACTGTGGGGGTGACAAAACACTAGAATGGATTGCCCAGAGAGGTTGTGTATTCTCCTTCCCTGGAGACATTCAAAACCCACCTGATTGCATTCCTATGCGACTTACTCCTGGTAACCCTGCTCTGGCAAGGGGGTTGGGCTCAATGGTCTTTCAACGTCCCTTCCAACCTCTAATGTTCTGAGATTCTGTTTTCAGCTAGCTAGTGTTGTAGTGAGTAACTTATTATGTGTTGTTATGGCACTTGTGAACCCACCTCAAAGAGAACATAACTGTAGAAATGTAACTTCCCACATGATCTTAGTCTTACAGTTGTTGAGACTGCAAAATTAATTTCTACTCTGGAATCAAGCAGAATATGTATTGAACCAAGTTGTCCTGAAGATAGGATTTTTAATGGGCTTCCATGTGCATAGCAATGAGGGCTGATATAATCCCTTTAAAAAAATTGAGTGATTCACCATTCTTAAATTAATCAGTGATTGATAAGGTGTGATTATTACAGATGTATGTTTGTGATTTAACTTGGAACAAATGAGATGTTAGCATTTAAAAATACTGTGACAGATTAATTTTTAATAGAGATGGGCTTTAAATTATTCTTTTTCTCTTGACACAGCAAATGAGGTTTGCTGGCTTTCTGCAAGAATGCAGTATAGCTTGACTGGAAAACCCTTTTAGAAGTGTTGTAGGTTTGTTGGGGTTTTCTTGTACTGTTAAATAGAGAGTCATTATTTCTGTTTTAGAATTACAGAATTAACCAGGTTGGAAAAGACCTTTGAGATCATCAAGTCCAACCTATCACCCAACACCATCTAGTCAACTAAACCATGGCACTAAGTGCCTCATCCAGTCTCTTTTTAAACACTTCCAGTGGTGGTGACTCCTCCACCTCCCTGGGCAGCACATTTCAATGGGCAATCACCCTTTCTGTAAATAATTTCTTCCTAACATCCAGCCTAAACCTCCCCTGGTGCAGCTTGAGACTGTGTCCTCTTGTTCTGTTGCTGGTTGCCTGGGAGAAGAGAGCAACCCCTTCCAGGCTACAACCACCTTTCAGGTAGTTGTAGAGGGCAGTGAGGTCACCCCTGAGCCTCCTCTTCTCCAGGCTAAGCAACCCCAGCTCCCTCAGCCCCTCCTCATAGGGCTTGTGTTCCAAACCCCTCCCCAGCTTTGTTGCCCTTCTCTGGACACCTTCCAGCAACTCAACATCTTTCCTAAACTGAGGGGCCCAGGACTGGATACAGGACTCAAGGTGTGGTCTAAACAGTGCTGAATGCAGGGCAGAATGACTTCCCCGTTCCTGCTGGCCACACTGTTCCTGATGCAGGCCAGGATGCCATTGGCCTTCTTGGCCACCTGGGCACACCGCTGGCTCATGTTCAGCCTACTGGCAACCAGTATCCCCAGATCCCTTTCTGCGTGGCTGCTCTCCAGCCACTCTGACCCCAGCCTATAGCACTGCATGGGGTTGTTGTGGCCAATTAATCAGCTTGAATCTGATTAGTGTAATAGGTTGAACAGGACCTGCTTTTAACTTCCATTTTGCTCAACATCTGAACTGGCACAAAGTAATAGAAGAGATACTGGTTCATAATATTTTGTGTCCATCTTTATACACAGACATACACATGCATGCATTGCCTGTTGCTTATTGCTTCTTTATAGTATGATTTAAAATCTGTTATGTCTGGTCTTAGGGATGGAAGTTGTCATTCCAGCTGGTAATTTTTGTCTTTAAAAGTTACATGTCTGTCTTCAGTCTTCATAGTAAGTGGCAGCATTTTGCTGTTTGTTTGTCAAGGAGAAGTAAGTTCATTAATTTGTAGGACTTTGGTTTTCTGAGTGCATGTTTACATTGAATTTTTTTCAAGACATGGAGGTCACAGCTCAAAGTCAAAAGGGTTTTCATGGCTGCAGGCCAGCCTACCATTTGGGGAAGAGATGTTCTCATTCATTAAGAATGTTACAGAGGAAATGAGGAAATGCTCTTGGAAATGCCCTCTCAATTCTGTCAGGATTACCTTAGCCTTCTTGTGGTTTAGTTTCTAAGCTGCAGTTCGCCCAGTGGGTAATTTTGGCTCTTTGTAGAGGAAGCTGAAAGTTGGTTTTGCAGACATTGAGTATAAGATACTATAGTTATGGTGTCTTAACCATCTGGTTTTGTAATTTCCATAGCTTTTGTGTATCTAGCTGTATCCAGGAACTTTCCATGCTGCGTGAAGTGAAAGAGCATAGATCTTCATAAAGCATAGTGCTTTGGTGTAGAAGGGAGAGTTAAACATAATTTCTGGGGACAATCTGGATGGTTCCAGAGCACTTTCATTGTTATTCACACTGTTTAATATGGAGTGCTGTGGAAGCTGCAAATTTAACTTAGGTGTCTTCAGAAATGGGAGATGCCCCCTGCAGTGGCAGTCAGTAGTAGATTTCATTCTGGCCTGGGGGGGTTGTGTTTTTTTTCTTTTAGCATCCATAAATGAAAAGCATCCTTGTGGTTAGCACTGGTGGAGATGCTAGTTCTGGAAATCCCTTTAAACATTTGGACCTTAAAGGGGCTCTTTGTCTAACCCAGCTGTATAACCATTTACATGTTTTCATAGCATTGCTACTTGTTCATGTCAGGGCTGTGAGGACACCACAAGACCTGACTGTCCCTGCCCAGACCTTTGGGGCTTCCCTCATCCTGCCTACAGCCCAGTATTCCATTTCAGTTCTCTCAGGGATGTCAGTCACAGCCCCAGCAATGCTGCAGCAAAGTGCTGGGCTCCAGCTCTCCACAGCACTGCTTAGCCTGGATGTGAGTCCTGTTCAAGCTGGCTGATGTCCTAGCCAGCTTTGTCCAGTGTCTATACCCATGGTTTGCCTTGGCAATTCCAGAATCATATGTGACCCTGGTTTCCCTCATCAGGCCTGACCCTTGCCCACAGGCTGATACCCTGGCCTGGGCTCAGCCCATCATTATATGCTTGCTGCAAAAATGGGCTGAAAGAACCAGGTTTTGAAGTTTAGAAGTTGGTCATTCCAGCCTGATGCTGATCTGATTCAGAAACATGTGGTTTGAAGATAGAGATACAGAATCACTGTCTGTAGGAAGTATGTTCAGTTTGGTTACAAGTCTTAACACCTCTTATGGGTGAGGATTCTGGAAATAATCATGCTGCTATAGCTACTTTACCTTTAGCATCTGGATTGCAAGTATATCAGTGGAAATAGTAAATGAATCTTCTTTTTAAATGCATTAAAATATTGAATGAGTTTACATTTCAGGCTGAGGTTAAATGATTATTTCATCTAGATTGGAGTTTCTGATCCACTTTAATAAGAGAGCTGGTGGACATTGGAACAGACAGGACAGGCTTGTGCACAGGTAGGGTTATGCTGAGTTTAGGGAACACTCACCAAAACAGCAATTCCACAGAAAATATGGCTCATGTGAGAGAGGGAACAGCAGAATGCCAGGGCAATAGACATTTCAATTGGTGCTTTTTTGTGTGTGTGTCAAACTCAGGATTTTTTTTGTGTGTGTGTGAAAGTGAAAATTAATTAGCAGATCATTTCTGAGGAAATTGAGGAGAGTGTGCTGATCCTTGGTGACCCAGGAATCTTGATCCCTGTGGATCCAGTAGCACAGCTAGAGTTGTCAGTCTTTGAGTTTCAGTAGAGTAGGATAGGATAAGAATAGAATAGGAATAGAATAGACCAGGTTGGAAGAGACCTTCAAGATCATCGCATCCAACCTATCACCCAACACCACCTAATCAACTAACCCATGCAACCAAGCACCCTGTCAAGTCTCCTCCTGAACACCTCCAGTGATGGTGACTCCACCACCTCCTCGGGCAGCCCATTCCAATGGGCAATCACTCTCTCTGAGCTCAGGATGGGTGGGATCCTGTTTCTGCTCTGCAGCATCTTTGTCACCTGGCTCTGCAGTTAAATTGTGGGCTTGGTTTTTCAGCTGCTTGTTAAAGTTCTGAAGTGTACCCTAACATTAATTACAAGGTGAAGGGTAGGTATGCTTCTAAAATATTAAAAACAATTTTTTTTTTAGAGTGTCTGTAAAAATTGTTTTCCTAATCCTCAGGCATGGCTTTTAAATATTGTTGTCTTGTGGGCTTAGAAGAGTTTTCATTTGCTTGTAGTATATATGAAACTAGTTAAAATTCACTTGTGGTAACCTTGTTTATTTATCTGGAAACAGTTGTTTGTGGTTTGTTGTTTTCTTTTTTTCTTAGAGGAAGAGTGTAACTTATTTTTATTGCAATAAAAGTATCAGCACTACACTGATTTTTAACTGATTACAGGAAAGAATTGTTACTGGACTCATTTCTTGTGATTTAGATGCTTTTTATAGTAGAAGATGATGTCAAACCTACCAATGCTCTCCTTTAATGTTGCTTGGAGTTTTTGCAAGTCATTGTTTTTGTTATCTAAAACCATAGCACGACCATGCTTTGTCATAAAATCAAATGCCCATTTTCCCTTGTGAAGTGCCACATGCTCGTACACTCTGATTGCTTCCCAGAAGTTTCACGTAAGTGCCACTTCTGTAATCTCTCAGATTTTAAGTTCAGAGTGGACTCATTCTCTCTGCCATAAAGCATGATCTTTTACATCACTAAAATCTTGTCTTCTCTCCTCATAGCTTCTGCAGAAAAAGACACAATCAAGAATACTTACTCCAAAGTAATGGATGCATATGGGCTCTTGGGTGTATTAAGATTAAACCTTGGTGAGTAAAATATGTAGAACCTTAATTTTTCGTTTGGTAAAGGAAATGGCACTGCCTCTGTAAAAATGCACAGCACAGGATCTTTGCAACAGGAACTAGGGTGTTGTGGTGTTGGGTTTTATTTAATGTTTTTTGTCACTGTAAAGTGACTTGCAAGCTTGGAGCACTCCCAGCTAAGAGGGAGTGGACAAAAATAACTTCCGTTTTCACAATCCCTGTTATTTTCAGCGTAATTTCTTTCTCCTGTTTCTGTTTCCTTTTCTCCTGTAGAACTTGAGAATGACTTCTTGAGGTTAACTCTTTTTGTACTTTTGTTTTTGTGGTGGTTTAAGTCTTAACTGGGAGTTAAGAGCTCAGATGGGGGGCAAGGCTGAGAATCTCTCCCCCGCTGCCCCCTCCTCCCTCCTAGCAGAGAGGGGGAAAAAAAAGGAAGGGAGCAAATCCACCAAACAATAATTTGGAGTTGGCTTGGAAGTAGAGAGGTAAAGAGTTTTCTTTAAACAAAACAAAATATATATATCAATAACAGGTAAGGTTCACAAGGGCAAGGAACAAGGATGGATGGGAGGGAGACAAAGAGGAACAATACAAAACCAGTCTCTCTCTGAAGAAGCGCGGAGGCAGCAGGGAGAAGGATCAGGCCTGACCACATGGCAGAGGAGCAGGAGGGCTGCCGCAGTAGCTCTCATCCAGAAGAGGCAGGAGCCAAAAGGAGACCTAATAGCTGCAATGCCCTGCTTTTTATATCCTACATGGGCAGGGAGTGTGGAGTGGAACAGACTCAGTTTCCCAGGGGGGAAAACACCCTGCAGGGAGGGCAAAGAACCTGCAAGCCCTCCACCCTGTTTTGTTTCTTTTCAGAATGGGCATTAAGCCACCATAGTTTTCCAGGCAAACTAGGGTTAGATTGTGTGTGTTTAAACGCACATAAAGAGATCACCATCACCCTCCACTGAGATTTCTTGTGTTCACTGTGCTTTTCCTTCTTTTGCAGGAGACACGTTATTACATTACCTGGTTCTAGTAACAGGCTGCATGTCTGTAGGAAAGATTCAGGACTCTGAAGTTTTTCGAGTTACTTCCACGGAGTTTGTATCCTTACGAGTGGACTCGGCAGATGAGGACCGCATTTCAGAAGTGCGCAAAGTCTTGAACTCGGGCAACTTTTATTTTGCATGGTCTGCAGCTGGTGTCAGTTTAGATCTTAGTCTCAATGCTCACCGCAGCATGCAGGAGCACACCACTGACAATAGGTTTTTCTGGTGAGTTTATAATGTGTTTTCCTCAGATATCGTGATCTTGCGATGAACTTGAAGGTCTCTTCCAACCTGGTTTGGTCTATTCTCTTTCTTCTCTCTTCTCTTTCTTCTCTCTTCTCTTTCTTCTCTCTTCTCTTTCTTCTCTCTTCTCTTTCTTCTCTCTTCTCTTTCTTCTCTCTTCTCTTTCTTCTCTCTTCTCTTTCTTCTCTCTTCTCTTTCTTCTCTCTTCTCTTTCTTCTCTCTTCTCTTTCTTCTCTCTTCTCTTTCTTCTCTCTTCTCTTTCTTCTCTCTTCTCTTTCTTCTCTCTTCTCTTTCTTCTCTCTTTCTTCTCTCTTTCTTTTCTCTTTCTTCTCTCTTTCTTCTCTCTTCTCTCTTTCTTCTCTCTCTTCTCTCTTCGCTCTCTCTTCTCTCTTCGCTCTCTCTTCTCTCTTCGCTCTCTCTTCTCTCTTCGCTCTCTCTTCGCTCTTCGCTCTCTCTTCGCTCTTCGCTCTCTCTTCGCTCTTCGCTCTCTCTTCGCTCTTCGCTCTCTCTTCGCTCTTCGCTCTCTCTTCGCTCTTCGCTCTCTCTTCGCTCTTCGCTCTCTCTTCGCTCTTCGCTCGCTCTTCGCTCTTCGCTCGCTCTTCGCTCTTCGCTCTCTCTTCGCTCTTCGCTCGCTCTTCGCTCTTCGCTCGCTCTTCGCTCTTCGCTCGCTCTTCGCTCTTCGCTCGCTCTTCGCTCTTCGCTCGCTCTTCGCTCTTCGCTCGCTCTTCGCTCTTCGCTCGCTCTTCGCTCTTCGCTCGCTCTTCGCTCTTCGCTCGCTCTTCGCTCTTCGCTCGCTCTTCGCTCTTCGCTCGCTCTTCGCTCTTCGCTCGCTCTTCGCTCTTCGCTCGCTCTTCGCTCTTCGCTCGCTCTTCGCTCTTCGCTCTTCGCTCGCTCTTCGCTCTTCGCTCGCTCTTCGCTCTTCGCTCGCTCTTCGCTCTTCGCTCGCTCTTCGCTCTTCGCTCGCTCTTCGCTCTTCACTCGCTCTTCGCTCGCTCTTCGCTCTTCGCTCGCTCTTCGCTCTTCGCTCGCTCTTCGCTCGCTCTTCGCTCTCTCTTCGCTCTTCTCTCTTCGCTCTTCCCTCTTCGCTCTTCCCTCTTCGCTCTTCCCTCTTCGCTCTTCCCTCTTCGCTCTTCCCTCTTCGCTCTTCCCTCTTCGCTCTTCCCTCTTCGCTCTTCCCTCTTCGCTCTTCCCTCTTCGCTCTTCCCTCTTCGCTCTTCCCTCTTCGCTCTTCCCTCTTCGCTCTTCCCTCTTCGCTCTTCCCTCTTCGCTCTTCCCTCTTCGCTCTTCCCTCTTCGCTCTTCCCTCTTCGCTCTTCCCTCTTCGCTCTTCCCTCTTCGCTCTTCCCTCTTCGCTCTTCCCTCTGCTCGCTCTTCCCTCTGCTCGCTCTTCCCTCTGCTCGCTCTTCCCTCTTCTTTATCCACTCTTAAATGAACACCTTTCTCCCCTGAATATTGCTGAGATAAAATAGCATTGTTTCAATTCTAAGGACGCAACAATGTCATTAGGGATACAGTGTTTCTGTGGTCACTTTCTTAATGTGAAGACAGATTTTCACTGGTAATGGTATATGTTATATGCAGGATATCAGGTAGTGATAAAACTAGGGGGAATGGAATGAAGCGTGAGGTGGGGAGATTCAGAAGTTCTTCACCATGAGAGTGGTGAGGCCCTGGAATGGGTTGTCCAGGGAGGTGGTTGAGGCACCGTCCCTGGAGATATCACAGTATCATTAAGGTTGGAAGAGACCTCAAAGATCATCGAGTCCAACCTGTTACCACAGACCTCATGAATAGACCATGGCACCAAGTGCCACGTCCAATCCCCTCTTGAACACCTCCAGGGATGGTGACTCCACCACCTCCCTGGGCAGCCCATTCCAATGACAAATGACTCACTCGGTGAAGAACTTTCTCCTCACCTCCAGCCTAAACTTCCCCTGGTGCAGCTCAAGACTGTGTCCCCTTGTTCTGGTGCTGGTTGCCTGGGAGAAGAGACCAACCCCTTCCTGGCTACAACCACCTTTCAGGTAGTTGTAGAGGGCAATGAGGTCCCCCCTGAGCCTCCTCTTCTCCAGGCTAAACAATCCCAGCTCCCTCAGCCTCTCCTCATCGGGTGCTTAAGACCAGGTTGGATGAGGCTCTGGCCGGCCTGATCTAGTGTGGGGTGTCCCTGCCCATGGCAGGGGGGTTGGAACTAGATGATCCTTGTGGTCCCTTCCAACCCTGACTGATTCTATGATACTATGATATGTTGATCTTAACAGTTGTTGTGATGTGTTTCAGCTTTGGTATCTCCTAGTTCTTCATCAAGTTTTTGAAAATGAGTGTGGTAATGGACATTGAAAGAAATTTTTCATCTCTTAAACATTCTGCATTCTAAAATGTTGTGATATATACAGTTTCTAAGTGAATTTCCAGCATATAAAAGGGCTTTAGAAGTTCTGTTGCAGTTTACACAGATAATTGTCACGTTGTTTATTTTGTTGAGACAGAGCAAGTAGGTTGAGCTGCAGCGCACGCTGTGTGACTTCTGAACTCAGTATCTTTTTACAGCATGTTTTTTAATATAGGGTTTTGCACAGAGAATTCTTGGTAGAAGGAATACTGCTGCTTCTGCCAATAAGCAGCTTAAGTAATGCCAGTGATTCATATACTGTCATACAAGAAATTCTGCTCCCATGTTTTCAGCCTTTGTTAAAAATAGTGTATGTGTCCATGAGTCTTAGAAAGGCCCAGAAGACTTGGCAGTAGGCTATTAGAACAGGTAGAAAGCTGCATCTTTCCTCCTCTTCTGTCCAATATAGAAGACTCCAAACCACATTGACACAAGGAGACATTTCTTTATGGTGAGGGTGACAGAGCACTTGAACAGGCAGTCCAGAGAGGTTTTGAAGTCTCCTTCTCTGGAGACTTATAAAACCCACCTGGATGCATTCCTGTGTGGCCTCCCTTAGGTGATCCTGCTTTGGCAGGGGGATCTCTGGAGGTCCCTTCCAACCCCTTATGTTTTGTGATTCTGTGATATGTGCCAGTGCTATTCTACGCTTTGCCACTCTTTTGGTCAGGCAGAGGAGCCTGATCAGTTTGCTTTAGAAGAGAAATATGTGTATTAAGACAGAAAATAAGCTCAAATCTTCAGAAACATCTACACTGATACAAGTTTACAGGAGTTAATAGGAACCTGGCTGTTTTTCTTTCTGCACCTGGAAAAAGCCTGGGCTCTCCATGGATAAATCTGTATTTCAAGGCTTGAGAAATGATGATGGTGCCTTGTCACCCTGTCCAAATAAGTTTGACTGACTTCGGCTCTTGTGAAACTTTTAAAGCTACCTGTTGGGGATTTTTCAGTAAGAATTGGTCCTCTCAGGGGCTAGATGTGGAATGGACCCCATTCCAACAGGAAATCATTGAAAGTCAGTAAGAGTCTTCACTTCAGTAAGCTTTCTTGAGCTTAATAAACAGAACATAAAATTTGGAACAGGAAAAAAAACTCAACAGCTCCAATCTCAGATTGCCCAGGGAATGAGCAGGGTTTGCTTTCTCAGTCTGCTCTGGTAATGGATCTGTATAGTTGAATGCATGTAGGGTGACAGGATTGGAATCATCATCAATCAAGCTGCGCCAGGGGAGGTTTAGACTCGAGGTGAGGAGAAAGTTCTTCACTGAGGGAGTCGTTCGTCATTGGAATGTGCTGCCCAGGGAGGTGGTGGAGTCACCATCCCTGGAGGTGTTCAAGAGGAGATTGGACGTGGCACTTGGTGCCATGGTCTAGTCAGGAGGTCTGTGTTGATAGGTTGGACTCGATGATCCTTGGGGTCTCTTCCAACCTTAGTTATACTGTAATACTGTGATACTGTGATTGAACTGAGGTGCTTGCTAAGTTGCAGATTATTTTTAAGGTTTTTTAACAATGAAAATTCAGAATTAAAAGGCTAAAATTGAAGTGAACAGCTTCAACCTTTGTAGCAAATACATTATTTGCTATTTCTGGATGGTGACAAAACCAACCATCTTCGGAGAGTTTACTTTTCTTTGCTGTACAGGAAACTTCAGTTCTTCTTTATATAAAGTGAATGTTTCCAAAGAAGGTCAAAATCCAAGCCCCATTAGAGTGAGATAAAACAAACAATCCCTTCCAAAAACAAACAAAACCCTTATATAAACCAAAGTTTAGTCTTTTTTTTTTCCACTCGCTACAGTGTTGTTTGGTGCTACTTAACGCAGAGCTGTGTCCAAACTGCGGGTCGGTCTTTCATTAGAGCAGTAACTGGTGTTAGAGAAAGGTACAGGCAGTATATAATGTACCAGCACTTAACCCTGAAAGTGGTGTTTACAGAAATTTGAAAATCAATTTGCTGCAGATACATTCCTGGAAACTTACCTGGGAAAATGGTGACAATACAATAGAAATAATCAATGTGTGTGGACAAGAAGTTTTCATCTAGTTTGTTTGCTTTTGTGATGGTGTGAAATAGAATACTGCTTTACCTACCACAAAATCTCACCCTGCAATTGAATGTCTGGTTTTTGTTGGGTTATTTGTTTGTTTTTCTTGAAGAGTCTGTAATCTTTCAATTCTTAAAGCCAGTGTGGAGTGGAGAAAAATAAACAAGGCTGGGTTGCTCTGGGTTTGTTGTTGGTTTTGATGGGTGAAGAGTAGAGGCTGTAAGAGTCATTTTTCTAAGGCAATTAAAGTGTATGAATGCACCCTATATTCTTATTGTGCAAATGTTTAAGCTGTTCTCTTGAAAACTTCTCTATTTACAGTATGTTTCAATAAGATTTATATCACAGATCCATATCTGACTTCTCTTGTTTGTAGTAGTGGGTGTAAAATACAAGAAGTCAGTAGCTGGGTTAACAATTTGAGCTGTATTTCATTTTCTTCCAGTTACTTCATTATTTTTTTTTCCTGGCAGGAACCAGTCACTGCATTTGCATCTGAAGCACTATGGGGTGAACTGTGATGACTGGTTGTTACGCCTCATGTGTGGAGGAGTGGAGATAAGGACAATTTATGCGGCTCACAAGCAGGCAAAGGCTTGTCTCATTTCACGACTAAGCTGTGAGCGGGCTGGCACCAGGTTTAATGTCCGGGGAACAAATGATGATGGCCATGTGGCTAATTTTGTTGAAACTGAGCAGGTATGTTATGCTACAGTGCACATTGCTTGGCTGATGAGCTCAAGACAATCATGTGTGTGGATAGGGCTTTTTTTTTGCCCTGAATCAGTGGATCGCAAGTCAGCAGATACTGGAATTGTTCCTTTGCTGCTAAATAAGGAATTTAAGTAGGTTACATAATTTGATGATCTTGGTTTTTAGTGTGGCTTAAGGTAAGGGCATGCATGGGTCTGTTTCAGTAGCTTAAGAAGCTGTTATCCCTGAACTGCCTGTAGGTGTTTGTACTCCCTTTTAGCCTCCTGAGCTGTTGGTGAATGTGTGAGCAGATCGAGGGAGGCGATTCTGCTCTCTAACTGCTCTGGTGAGATACCACATGGAGTATTGTGTCCAGCTCTGGAGCCATCAGCAGAAGAGGGACATGAACTTGTTGGAGCAAGCCACACAATGGACTGGAGAGTGGAACACCTCTCCTAGAAAGAAAGGCTAAGAAAGTTGGGGTTGTTCAGCCTGGAGAAGAAAAGGCTTCAGGGAGATCTTATTGCTGCCTTTCCGTAATTCAAGTGGGGGGTGGGCTATGGCAAATATGGGAACAATCTTTTTAGCAGGGCCTGTTGCAACAGGACAAGGAGAGATGGTACTAAGGAGGGTAGGTTTAGACTGGATATGAGAAGGACATTTTTTATTTACAGTGAAGTTGAGCACTGATGCAGGCTGCTCAAAGAGGTGGTGGATACCCCATCCCTGGAAACATTCAGAGTCAGATTGGGTGGGGCTCTGAGCAACCTGATCTGGTTGAAGATGTCCCTGCTTACTGCAGAGGGTTTGGACTAGATGATCTGTAAAGGTCCCTTCCAATCCAAAGCATTCTCTGATTCTTATGGCCTGAGTTAATAGTAAAATAAAAAGACCATAGAAACAAGCAAAAGGCAGTTTTGGCAAACACATTGTACCTACCTTGTGGTTCAAGGCAGATAAAAGTATTCTTATAGTTACTTAACACAGCTTCTCTCAAGGGCAGTCTTTAAAGCCACTGTAGTTCTTCTGCATTCGATTACATATCTTTCCCTTTATTATGCAGCAGTGCAAGAAGCTATTAATTCCTTCTTTGCTAGGTTTTCTTTGCTCACTTCTTGCAATAACCTAGTTACCAAGATGTGTCTGCAACTGTATTTATGTGAGTAGGTATCTTTTGGTTGACTCACTGGTTCTGCAAAGCCTAGGTAACTTGAGTAGCACTTTTTCCATGAAAGGGCTCTGCTTATCAACATCCCATTTCAGTTTATTCAGAACACTGTTGTTACAGTGTCTCTGCCCAAGTTTCCTGGCAGGTTAATGTCCCTAGGTGACTGTGGCATATTGTTCCACTTAGTTTCCTTTCCTATTTGCTTAATGGAGTGTTACATTTTGGATTCTGCTGCCCAAAATCTGTGCAGGTGTTGTGAGTAGGCTGCATTGTTATTTTCTGTGCCTTGTTGTGTGTTTTAACTGTTCCTACAGGAAGGCCTTACCAAATTTTTTTTACTTACCTTGCCAAAACAAGCTTCTCTTAGCAGAGAAGTCATTCAGGCCCAGGCAAAAAAAAATCTTGCTGCATTTTCTTAGACATTGTGAATTGTGGTTTTGCAAGGAAGCCTAACAGTGCCAGAACTTCTTTTCTGAACTATTCAGAGGGATAGGGAGAAAAGTCTAGGGAACACAGTATTTTAGCTTGTACATAACATAGAATTATATTTTATCGATGTTTAGCTAAAATGAAGAAATCCAAAACCTTACACTCTGTAGTATCTACTAATAGTATGCTTTTTTCCTTATCTTAACAGGTGATATTTTTAGATGACTCTGTGTCATCTTTCATACAGATCCGAGGATCTGTTCCATTATTTTGGGAACAGCCAGGCCTGCAGGTAAGCAGAAGGTAGATTTAATTATACAGATAATTCTTGCACATGCATTTTTAAACTTCTTACAGTAGCATTTAGACTTCTGCACAGTTACCTGTCAGGATGAGGTTATCCTTTGGTAACAAGTTGATGCTATTGTTTATTTCACCAATACCTGCTACTTTCGAGTCTCTGAACATAGTTTTGCACGTGATTTGAATGTTCATTGCTTTTTCAAAACCCCAGAATGTCAATAAGAAAATACCTGCTTTAATTTAAGTTGCTGTTTTAAAATAGGTTATCCAAGGGCATCCAAAGAGAATATTTTCTTTTGTATTTTCTTTACAATAAGTCTTTTCAAGAAGTCAGTATGGATCCAAGAGTTACTGTAATATCATTTCATCCCAGTTTTCTTGCAAAGGGGAGTTGTATCAGCAGCTACTGTGGTACAGTTTTTATAGGGAAGATGAAAGAAAAAGCTCATTCCTTACTGTGAGTCTAGTTTCTTTAAACTAGAGTCTTAGGCATATATGAACCAAAGTTATATAGGCATATACTAAAGTAGAGTCTTAGGTAGATAAGCATTTTGCAAAACTACTGAAACATTTAATGCCTTTTATTCAAAGCAAGTAGTAATTAGATTATGTGATTAAATGATATCAAATAAAAGAAGAGGAATTTAAGGAAAGCTCATAATAAAGAATGGACACCATAGCAAGCAGAATAAATCTGGGAGATTTCATTTAGAAAGCGAGATGAATTTTTTAGGCCATGTTTAGGATCAAAAGAGGTCTTTGAAGAATGATGTGAATGTGCAAAGACACATAATTTAATGTAATCTTCTTGTCACAGGTGGGATCCCATCGTGTCAGAATGTCAAGGGGGTTTGAGGCAAATGCACCAGCTTTTGACAGGTAAAAGAATGTCTTACATTTCCAATAATGCACTGCAAAGGTCTGGTAAGTGGTCTATCAGAAGGGAGGGATATGTTATGCCAAATGAGAGGCTTTGTCCATACAAAAGAGTATGAGTATTTGTGATTCAGCAGAGCAATGAACTGCCTGGCTAGCTTTTTCAGACTTTACAGGATTGCTTGTGCCTTTGAGTGCCTTGTTGAAATGCTTGAAGAAAATTTAAAATGGTGAAATACTTTGTTGAATAGAAGACAAAAATTATAGTTGTGTTCACATTCACTGGTCAGTGTTTGTCAGCTGCTGCAAACAAAGTCAAATTGTCTTATTCTTGCCATGACACTTCAGCTTCATGGCTTTAGCTCTTGAACTAAGTGTATATTGTTAAATTTGTGCTATTATCCTGATGAAATAGCAGTGGCTGTATGCTATTACTGAGTTTTATAGATTTGTTTGGACAGGACACGACAAAAGGCTTGTGGCAGTTAGTAGAGTACTTAGGACTTACATGCAGTATCTCAGTCAGTCCTGGAGGTATTTGTGTCAATTTTCTGCATGCCAGAAGATGAGTATGGAATTTTTTTCTGTCAACAGGCATTTCCAAACTCTTAAAAATTTATATGGCAAGCAAATTATTGTAAATTTACTTGGTTCAAAAGAAGGGGAGCACATGCTCAGCAAAGCTTTTCAGGTGAGTATGACAATCCTCTCACTGTTAATCCTTGTTTGAGCCACAAGCTGCCCAGGGTAAAAGGACAGAGAGTGTTTTACCCCCAAAGGAGTAAAATAAAAACACTCACACAGAATTGGAAGTTCAATGAAAAATACTATTTACAAAAATAACAAAAAATACAAAAGATATAAAGGAACAAATGAAATATGTATACAAATCAGATTCAGCCTTGGCCCAGTTCTCCACCTGGTTCTATCAAGCCTCACTAGGCCAAAACCTTCCCAGTCCTTAATGTCCCCCCTACCGCAAGCCTCACTGCCCTCTCCCTGCACTAGGCCAAAATTGCAGGGCAAGAAATTAGCTTGCTAGCCAAGGCCACAGAAAGCCACAAACTCCCCCACAAACCCAAAGAGACGACAGTTGCCGTGCCAGGAGCAGAGAGAAAGGAGAAAGAGTAGCCACTTTAATGAATTCCCACTGGTGAGGTTAAAAATAACTATTACATTGCTATCCATAAATACTGACAATTCATGTAGCTCTGTCTGAAGCCAAAGAACATGCCAATAGCCATCTGTTGTTTTCTTTTCCCATTTTCCTTTTCCCTTTGTGTTATAATGCTTTACTGTCTTAAGCCATTCACTGGTGTCTTTTCTGTATCCAGGTATCCTGGTAGGAAACATTAGTGCTGCTAGATGGATATCAGTACCCAGTGCCCATCATAGTTTTGCCTACAAAGATTGTGTGAACACATCAGGATTTTTTTCAGGGAATATTAAGGAAGGTTTTGCTTAAGCCACCTTCCACAGCAACCTACATAATTTGTCTTTTAGTAGTTTATGAAGTGTTTGCATAGAATAGAATAGAATAGACCAGACCAGACCAGACCAGCTTGGAAGAGACCTTCATGATCATCTTGTCCAACCTATCATCCAACACCACCTAGTCAACTAAACCATGCAACCAAGCACCCTATCAAGTCTCCTCCTGAACACCTCCAGTGATGGTGACTCCACCACCTCCTGGGGCAGCCCATTCCAATGGGCAATCACTCTCTCTGTGTAAAACTTAGTCCCCTTTGCTGACAGGTGACTGTTAGTGAAAGGAATTTCCACTGAAACAACTCCTCAAAACAAGCTTTTTAACAGTAGAGGAGGCTGTAGACTGTCTTGGTGACCCCTAATAGTAAAGAAAACTCTGACTTTAGCTGTGGCAAGATAAGGAGAGGAGAAATATTATTGGATTCTGAGTGATTTGCATCACACTATCACTAAGGTTGGAAGAGACCTCAAAGATCATCGAGTCCAACCACGGCGTTGAACAATAGTGATAAGAATGGTTTCATTTTACCTAAGAGAAAGTCTGTAGTCAACAATATAGGTAATGAAACAGCTTTAAAAATATTTGTAGCCTCTTGGGTAGTTTATTCTACTATGTGTTCAGATATTGGTATACTTACACTTTTTTCTTCTCTTTTTTACAATATCAGAGTCATTTGAAAGCATCTGAGCATGCAGCTGATGTCAAAATGGTGAACTTCGACTATCATCAAATGGTTAAAGGTGGAAAGGCAGAGAAACTACACAGTGTGCTTAAACCTCAAGTCCAGAAATTCTTAGATTATGGATTTTTTTATTTTGATGGAAAGGAAGTGAAAAGGTTTGTGCATACAACATCTGTACATTTCTTCAGATTAAATTACTATTCCTGAGTGCTTTTCACCCTGAGCAAGAAGGCAAGATGGGAAAAAAAAATGCTACTTCCATTGTTTTGTTTGCATTGTAACCAAGATAATGTGTAGCAACCAGAATACCAGTCACTTATTTTAGTCTGTTAAAATTTGACCCCTTTTTGAATAGGCTGTATAAATCTTAATGGAAAATACATATGTGACATTGGTGGGACATGATTTAATTTCAGACCTTTGAACTCACGATTTTGGTGAGAATAGACAATTGCCTTTTTTCTTGGGTGCATCCACATGGCATTGTTTATCCATCTTCCTGTATGATGTTACTCTCATTTTTCTCAGCAAAGGAGCCTACTGTTTTCTGTTTGTTGTGAATGATGATGTTCACTGCAGTCTTTTTCTAAATCTTTTTGTGTCTGGATCCTCCCTTTGAGACATTTAGTCCTCCACAAAGCATGAATGGGATGCATGTTTTCTGCCCTCTACTCTACTTCCCAGTTTCGCTGTATGTCTGCCCCTATTTCCCCACCCCTCCCTTCTAGAGCAAAGGCTGTGCTTATCTCAGCAGGAAAAGGGAAGCCAGGCTAGAAATAGACAGCATTCTTGCTCTTCTGTCTTCCACACCCATCCTCCTTTTAATTTAATACCAGACCAAACTGCTGAGTGAGGTTCTCCATGAGGAAAGAATTGTGAGGGGGTTGTGCAGTGGGAGAGGAGAAGAGGGTTCTAGTGTCACCCCATGCTTTAAGCTGACTTTGGGATTAAATCCTCCAGGATCAAGTTCTAGTAGGCCTGAATAAGATTAGATTTAGTGTGGGGTTGCTTAGATCCCATCTCCACCTCAAAACACCACTGACCATTCTCCAAAGGTTTTAAAAGTGGTGTGGCATTTTGTGTTGGGAGAGCACCACTTGGTCTCGATGGAGATTCAAATAATACCACCCATCAAAAAGGCAACAGAAGAGAAGCAAAATAGGCTGTGGCTTGTGATAGCTTGAAGAATTGCATTAATAAAAGATACAGTGTTGATTTTTATAAGACCATGTACCATCTTTGGAGAATGTCAGGGTTTTTTCTAACAGAGATAGCAAGTTCCTTTGTATTTCATATTGAATGCAGAGATACTAATGAAAAAGTAGCCTTGGAGAAAGCTCTTCAGAATTGTCTACAATGTATTGTTAGATGTCCAAATAAATGTGATGAAGCCTTACTGATATAATTGGGAAAAGTGTGTGTCATTGGGAGAGCCATCACAATTTTGTACTTACAGCCAGGCAACAACAGCATGGGTATGGCCTATTGTGACCCTTCTGAAAGCTTTATAACATGAGTTGATGGGCTTCTATCAAAGTTGGTACCTGAGGGCCTCAAAGCATCTGTTGAGTTAAGGGGGAAAAGACTTTTTTTTTCTAATTTTTATTCTGGGGGTGAGGAGAGAGAAGATATTGAGGAACTGACATTTGCTTTAGTTTTTATCACACATTCATCTTAGTTTAGTTAGGCAAATCCAAGAACTGTCCTAATTTTGTTTTGTTATAACTAAGAGTTAATATTCCCCCCCGAGATTCTTAGGAAGTGTGTTAGTTGGGTTGTTTATAAAGAAAACTTAATTCTGCATAATATTTTAACCAAGCAAGCAAGGAGAACTGTGAAAAACTGAAGAAGGGTACATGTTATTTGCAGGACTTAATTTTTGTCTGGTCAATTCTACTGCAAAATTCACTGCTGTTACTGGAGCTAACCCTCTATGGCTCACACACTTACAAGCTTACTTGCAATGACAGTAACGTTGTACTGACAATACCCTGATTTACCATTCTGGTTCAGATCTGGATGTTCCTGTCTTTGTTGGTGCTATGTGTGTTTAAAGGAGTTATTTCAGTTGTTTTTAATCTCTGTCTCTTATTGTTCTTGGCACAGATCTCAGAGTGGTACTGTCAGAACAAACTGCTTGGACTGTCTGGATAGAACAAACAGCGTGCAGGCTTTCTTTGGCTTAGAGGTAGGAAAACTAGTGTCCAGATACACAGCTGCTCCTGTTGCTTCCTAGCAATTAGGCTGTAAAAATAATACTGCCTTCCCTGTGAAAGATGCTTTGTAGATGGCAGTTGGATTTACAGTGTGATACTTTTCTTCTTCTGGGGCAACCAGATCTTTATAGTTACAGAAGCAGTAATTGTGTAGGAGTTGTAATGAAAGATTAGGTATGCAGCAGTAAGGAAAAAATAAATGTTTGTTCTCTTACATTTCAGTTCTTTATGTTTGATAAGGTTCAGGCTTGCAATTCTAAAATAAATAGTGGTGTTGCAGTCCTTCACAAAAATATTTGCTTTCATAGTTTCATAGTTTCATTCAGGGTTGGAAGGGACCACAAGGATCATCTAGTTCCAACCCCCCTGCCATGGGCAGGGACACCCTACACTAGATCAGGCTGGCCAGAGCCTCATCCAGCCTGCTCTTAAACACCCCCAGGGACGGGGCCTCGACCACCTCCCTGGACAACCCATTCCAGGGTTTCACCACTATCATGGTGAAGAACCTCCTCGTCACATCTAGCCTGAATCTCTCTATTGCATTAAGTTCTTCAGCATACAGAATTGGTCTTCGTAACATCTGCTGGCTGTGTGCTCATATTTTCTCAGCACTGTGCTATGAATTCTTCATGTGACAATATCATGGTTGAGGCTTTGGCCACACTCAGATTGAGTAACTGGAAACAAAACTTGGGATTTGGTCCTTCAGGGTTGTGCTTCAGCATACTGGCTTGCTATTGAAACAAAAGCTCTAGCCTGCAGGTTTATACATTAGAGATTGAAGACGTGAAACTGGTAGGAATTGGAGTAGATTAGTACTAACAGGGCTAAAAGAGTAGCTCTGAAACCTTTTGGCAGCTCCACTCATCTTAATAAACTAAGTTTGACTCCTAAAGAGAAAATCCTTAGAATGCTTAAAAATGAGAAATGATGGGTACTGTAACATGAAACTAAGTAAAAGGATCATTTTTTTGTGTTCTGGATTGTACTTCATTAAAATGCTTGTGTTTTAGCATCTATAGGAGGAATTTCTGAGAGACTTGCAAAATCCATTAGCAGTAGAACAAACATTTCTGGTTGTGGACTAGGTGGTGTTTTGCTGTTGGGTCTGTGAAGCAACTGATGTTGCCAGTTCACTGGTGTTTTAGTCAAAGGGCATGCTGTTTACCCTCATGCAAACAATGAGTTTTTCACTTAAACATTCACCACCAGTACATACCGTAGCAGATGCAACACAGTTTGAGAGCTCTAATGCCTTATTCCTCCATTGTTTCAGCTCTCCACGTACCATAGAGGGAGTCACACTTCTCAATTACTAAAATTAAGAGAAATAATTCTTTATTTCATTGTGTCCTGAAAAGAGCAGCAGCATGCTTTGAAAATCTCATAGCATTTATTACACGGCGTAGTTTGTGTATCGGTATTGACTTGCTGTGGGAGGCACAAATGATTAAAGTCTTTCCTAGCCCTAAATTTGTTTGCTGTACTTTAAGAGTTCACTTCAGGTAGTGATAGGACTAGGGGGAATGGAATGAAGGTAGAGGTGGGAAGATTCAGGCTGGATGTGAGGAAGAAGCTCTTCACCATGAGAGTGGTGAAGCCCTGGAATGGGTTGTCCAGGGAGATGGTTGAGGCCCTGTCCCTGGAGGTGTTTAAGCCCAGGCTGGATGAGGCTCTGGGCAGCCTGATCTAGTGTGGGATGTCCCTGCCCATGGCAGGGGGGTTGGAACTAGATGATCCTTGTGGTCCCTTCTAACCCTGACTAATACTATGATACTGTAGATAGAAAGTACAAGCTTGAAGTAAGCAATTAGGTTATCTTAAATGACCCTTGAGAAATGTTGCCTCTTGTATTTTACTGATGATGCAGCAGTTTTCTAAGGCATAAGAGCAAATCTTCTTACACATTTAATGCATGTAGTATTTATATGGCAAACTTAGTTTTGCAACTTTATTTTTTTCCTTTCTTAGCCTTTCAAGAACTACGTTAAATATACTGAGTTATTTTCATAGTATCATAGTATCAGTCAGGGTTGGAAGGGACCACAAGGATCATCTAGTTCCAACCCCCCTGCCATGGGCAGGGACACCCCACACTAGACCAGGTGTGTCAAAATTTTCCTTGGTGAGAGCTAAATTATGATTTCAGCTAAAATATGAGAGCTAAAAGTATGCAACTAATGAGAGGGAAAATGGTAAATCTTCATGAGCTGCTTAATTTTAATATTTTATTGAAATGAGGTCTTTAAATTCTTACTTTTTTAACATGATAGATACCTCATATAACAAGTACTGACCTTTAGAAGACTACCTGAAATTACAAGACAAAGCACCCAATTTCTGAAGCTTCTTTTTATGTATATCTCTACTTAATTTTGACAGCAAGCTTCCTTTTCTAGCGTCTGATTCCTGTCTAGCCTTCAAAATGTTGCCTTTATGTAGTTTTATGCTCATAATTGTAGAATTCTCCTTGCCATTGGACACACCAAGTTTTTAAAGATCTTTAAAATCTCTTGAAAGTAGCTTTTTGACATTATTATTTTAATTGAGTTACTTGACTTCTAAAATAATCATGATTCCACAAACTAGGATTTCAAGCAAGGTGCAGTTTCCTTCTCTGCATCCATGAGCACAATGGTAATGTATTGAAATGTAAATGGATACCTTTATCTGTGTTATATGTATGCAGTTTAAATGCATTTGATGTAGGCTGTGCATTGTGGAAAATTAATTCAGATACATTGATTGTAAAGGTAAAGATTGCAGTGTGTGACGTGTGAAAACAGTGAATGATGGAAGCTATTGCTATTTACTGATCACAATGCTCTGTTGCTACTGTGTTTGATGGTAGAGATCAGTGTCTGTGGTATCCTTCATGTTCTTCCTAAGAAATTGTATTACTCTAATTCTAAGCTATGTAAGTAGAAAGACTTTTGAGAACTCAAACTAGCTTTCCTTGTTATCTGGGGAATTTCTAGATGGAAATATTTGCCAATCAATTGCATAATTCTTCCTATATTACTGCTTTCTTTTAGAAGATAATTAAATGCAGGTGCTGCACATACAGTGCAGCCTTTCAAATGACATAGTGTCAGTTTGGTCAGAATGATGCCTGTAAACCAAAGATGTCTTCATTTTTGTGCTTACATGCTGAAGAAAATACAATGTCCCTTTTCAATAAATACATTTTAAAATACTGTTCTTTTGCAAATGTTGTCTTTAACTGTTGCAGATGCTAACAAAACAGCTGGAGGTATTAGGATTAGCTGAGAAGCCTCAGTTGGTTACTCGCTTTCAGGAGGTTTTCCGATCCATGTGGTCTGTGAACGGTGATTCTGTTAGTAAAATTTATGCTGGAACTGGAGCCCTTGAAGGAAAGGCTAAGGTAAGATACATTTTATTAAAAACTTCAGCAGTATCTAGCATAGGTTTTAAAAAAAATAATATCATTTATATAAAGATGAGATTTTATCTTTAAAAATGTGCTTTTGTTGTAATCCTAAAAAAAACAGCAAAAAACCCCATGACAAACCTACACCCAAACAAAAATCAACTTGGAAAGGTTGGTTATGTTGTTATCTGAGTCTTGTTTCAATCCATCATCTCTCAGCTGTGCTCAGGCCTTCCAGATAACACCATACTGTAGGAAAGGATGGAAAGGATGAGGCTCAAAAATGATTTCTTTAGATCATTGTTCAGAAAAAGTTTATTCAAATTAGCTTTAGTTTCTTCGAACATTTAGATCTTTCTCCCTGTAGTTCTTTTTTGCTCACAGTATCTCCTTTCTTCAGATGTTTCACTGGATGTTGTTTTTCATGCTTTTAGTGTTTATTAACATTGTCAAACAGGATGCAGCTAGCTGGGTGGGGGTTTTTTGTGTTCATGCTTCTCCAGCTGCTTCTTTTGAGTTTTGCAGTTACTGAAAAAATCCTCCAATTCTGTTTCTACCTTGCTTTCTAATGTTGTGATAACAATTCTGTACTGCATGACAGTGTAATGCTCTATTTCTCTTCAACTTGTTTTGTCTGTGTTGACACGTGAGTTCTGATTTTCTAAAGCTCTAGTGTTTTTTTTCCTAACAATTTTGGGTTTTTGTTGTTTTCTTTTTGTTTCCATAATTCTCTTTCATCTGGTGATACCTGTCAAGACAAATGTGGAATCATAGCAATTTTTGCTCTCGGTTCCTTCAGGAATTTCTCTTCATACCATTCTTTTTATTCAAGAATGTGCTGCTGCTCCTTCCGTGTGGCATACTATGTATTCATAGTCAATTGTTTCATTTTTCCATCACTTGTTCATTCAAATCATATCAGGGTCCTTCTCTGCACAGTGTACAAGGCATCACAGTAAGCTGCATAAAAAGAAAATCAGTCAAATCTACTTGTTGCTTATTCTACCCTTTATTGGTATATGCAAAGACTTTTTCATTTGGGAATTTCTTGTAGAGTGGAATTTGGTTAAAGGTGTTTTAGTTTTTCCTTAGAAAAATGTCACCCAGACCATCAGGAAAACTACAATAAGTATTTTATGGAGTGTCTCCTATTCTCCTGACGTTCTCATTCACCTTTACTTGTTTCTTTTCCTGAATTAATAGTTCTCTGACATTCAGTTGGCTACTTAAACTTGCTACTTTGTAAAATGCATTTACTGTATTTGCACTTCCATTTTTAATGTTTAAACACAGAGTACATTTACTCTGCTGTCTTGGTAATAACACAGGATCCCTGCTTTGGTACAACTCTTAATGAGTACCACATCTCATAATTCAAACACAGTGTCCCTGACGGAAGTCCATCTATTCAAAGATGATCTTTAATACTTGCAAAGCCATACAATGCTTGGCATTGTTTCAGTGAAACCTGACCAGGTCACTACTCCATACCTTCTGGGGTACTCTGACAGTGTATTTTAAACTGTAGTTTTAGTGTTGTTAATTGTGTGCTCATTTCTCAAATGAAAAAAAATTGATGGTTGAGATTCTTCCATTTCTTGCTTGTCAGTTTGATTCTTCCAAGTGTACTTAGTAGTAAAAATATGGGAATTTGGAATAGGAGAAAAAGAAATTTACCTTTACATGTGTTAATATACATTTCTATACTGAAAACCAGTCCTTTTAAAAGTATTGTAATACTTGTTACATCTAACTCCTTACCTACTCTTTCTTTTGCTTTCTCTGGGTTCCTTTCAATTAATTGCCTGATATGTGAATGGTGAGTGTGGTTTTTTTTGGATCATGGCATAAGTTATACATTGTCTGACAGAAAGGGAGCAGCTTTCTGTTAAAATCTGATTGCAATAGTATGCTCCCCAACACTTCATCCACGTTGTCTTCCAAAAATCATGGTGCCAATTTACTACTACTTATATTTTATGAACAGATAGTTTCTTTTTTGTTGTCTAGTACAATTCGTAGCACTAAATGATTGCTTAGTTATGTAGTTTTCTTAAGCTTTTGTCTTTTTGTTGTTGTTATGCATTTAAGAGACCTTCATGAACAATGCAAACTGCAAATTTGGAGTGTTTTTTTTTTAATAATAATATAATACCATGCAGCATCCCTGATGGATTATGGTCTATATTTGTTATACATGTAATAGCATGTGCTGACATATCCCTCACATGCAGAATACACCTCTGTGAATAAAACACCACAAAGCATGTCATCAAGAAAATATCTTTGTGCCTGTCACTGCCAGTGCTGCATACATAGATAAACACTGCTGGTTTACAACTGTGAGACTGCATGACATGTTGATTTACATTATCTTCTAGGTGTCTGACCCATAAGGAATATCTGTAGCAGTATATCTCTTGGAGATTCTTGTTTCATTCAGACAGTTGGACACTGCTCTTCGGGAGCACTGTTCAATCGTGTCTCTTGTGTGCAGTGTGTTCAATGACAGTGTCTTCATATGTATGTAGCTATAGATTAGTATATATGTTCCTTCTGGGTTCCTGCATGAGACTTGTATGTTATTTTAGAAAGTTAGGGGGTCTTTATATTAATGTGGATATTTCAGAATGCGAATTCTGAGCTAGTATCCTTCTGTGTGCATATCCATATGTATTCATCTGTCGTGACATTTGGACTCAAGTGATTGCTCATCTCTCACTGTTTGGGGAAAAGCCCAAAATCCACTATCATGGTTTAAACATGACACTGTAGTCATTTAATTTTTGAAAACCAAGGGTTTAGGGGGGGGGAAAAAAAGAATTCTCCCTCCCTGCAGTACTTTGTTCAGGTCTAATAATGTAAAACGGAATAATGTGGTTGTTAGATTTGTCTTGAAGGTATTACTGGGTTAGGGATGGGGAGGGAGGGGGGTTGGGAAAGGACAAACAGTAGGCTCAGTAGTTTTTAAACACTTAAAGAAGGGAATTGCCTTAGATTTTAAAAACCACAAATGCAGTTTACAAATGTGTTACTGAATATTGCCAATGTCTTTGTGAGCGGTGTCCAACATAAAATATTTTATACGTGTTCCTCCCTAACAGGCTGGAAAGCTGAAGGATGGTGCTCGTTCTGTGACCAGAACGATTCAAAATAACTTTTTTGATAGCTCCAAGCAGGAGGCCATTGATGTTTTGTTATTGGGAAATACTCTAAATAGTGATTTAGCAGATAAAGCACGGGCTCTCTTAACCACCAGCAGTTTACGCGGTATGTGTCTTTCAGGATTTTAATGTCTGATAACTATTTGGTGTAAGAAGTCTGTATGCAGTCTGTGTTCAAAGCGCTGTTGGAAAGTATAAATGCTGTTTTATGTCCTGTTGGCTTATTAAGAGGCACAAGTTACTTTTGGTTTGCTAGTATTGCCAAATTAGCATGCTGCAGTAATTTCTTTACTGTTTATATTTTGTTAATGTCTGGTGGTGTAATAGGTAAATATTTGGGGAGCATGTTTACCAGAGTTTACTGTAGGTGCATGAAGATATGTTCTGTGCAGTTCTTCATGTATTGCAAGTGTTAGTCATGACAAATATTTGCTGAATTTGGGAGAAAATGTCCTGAATTATTAAAATATTAGCATATTTTGTTTGCTAAATATCTTCTTTAATTTGATCTGTCACCTCAGTGAAGGAAGTCTCACCATGGTCTTAAATTAAATAGAAAGTATTTATTCTTTGCTGAGTCTTAAGAATACTGGTATTTATCTTCATTTTGGCTTCTAAGGCACTGAGAGAAGGAGTATTGGTAAGAAAGAAAATCTAAAGTAACAGGAGCTGTCAGAAAACTCCTGATGAATGATTTTCCATTACAAAATGGAGTTTTGTAAGAAGTCTTTCCCAGAAACATGTGCACTGTCCAAAAGCTTGTCAGACTCTGCATGAAATTCTCCATCAAAATAGGAGAGTTTAGTAAGAAACTCTGCTTAGGCAGAGTAGCCATGTGGCACTTGGATGGTCTGATTACAGAAAGGTGGTTCACCTAATCAGAGCAAGGAGCTGAACCACAGCTTTCTGCATCCCCAAGCAGAGGTATAGCCTACATGGCCACCATGACTGCAGTCCCATCCTTTTGTAGATCTGGTGGGCAGGGAAATAGTAAGTTGGCCAAGCATAGGGCTGTGTTTAGAGCATTCTTCTGAGATACAAAAATTGGAGGAGCATAGAAGGAACTTAGATTTGAGTCTTCTTTCCACGGTATCAGGTAAGAGTGCACTAAATGGTGCTGGGTTTAGAGATTAATGACATTCTTAATTTTTATTTTCCCCCCCCTTTTTTCCTGGACACATGTCAACCTAGAATGAGAAAAATATGTCTAAACTTCAGTGCTTCAATTAAGAAAAAAAATAATTACCCAATTGTAGTCTTGTGGGTATTTATATATTTCTTATGTCAAACTTGAAAGACACTTTCCCTCATTTCTCTACCACAAGGTTTCGTATTAATGTAACTTTTCCTGCATCTGAAACCTGCTAAATCAGTCTCACCTAAAAATAGGTTTGAAAGTCATTTTCATTTCTTCTCACTTTCTCTCTGAATGCAAGCTGCCCTTGTCATATTTGTAGCTTCTGTCAACTGAGGAAGATCTATCCTTCTTCCCTGAACATAATGGCTTTGCATTTCTGTTAGGTGGTGAATTAAGTAGAATGATACTTCACATGTAAATCCATTCTTAATAAAGCAAGAAAAGAGAATTTGTTAGTACTGATGTGGAGCTTTTTAGATGTTGCTGCATAACAGATGTGCTTTAACTGATGAAAATGGTTAGGCGTAATACATTGTATATTGCATAATAAATTGTATGTTACAGAGTGTTCTCTCACATATTGCTGGAAAATTTGATAAAGAAATTACTTACTTGACTGATTTTTTTTCTCTTATTTCCTTCTTACTGCATCCGTAGTTTCAGAGCAGTCATTGCAATCAGGTATAGTAAATTAAGCTGTAAATATCTGAGCAGCTGTTGTTCTTCTCTGGCTCTTTGTTTTGTGCCTACTGGTGTAACTCCTGATTGTCTTACATTTTCCTAGTAGTGTTTGGATCTGAAATTCCTGTGTTCCAAAAATCCCTTAATCCAAGAAAAGCTCTTTAATCCAAGAAAAGTGAAAATGTGAGGGGTGAAAAAAGTGTTGCACTTGTGCTTGGGTGCGAGTTATGAAAAGAGGCAACCAATACCTGGGGTTTTGGTTTTGCAAATGTTTTATTCTAGCTGTAGGGGAATTTGCCTCTTTTTTTTTGTCAGTGTTTTTTGTTGGTTTAGTTGTTTCCCCCCCCCCCCAATTGTTTATTTCCTGATTTGGGAGCTTCATATTTTTGTTTTGTGTAAAAGTTTTGTTTAGGATAAGAAGTGAACTTCTTAAGGCTTTACCTGTTTGTGTTCTTGCATGGAACAGACAGATTTTGTGATACCTCCCAGGAAAGACGAATGTACTGCAAATAATTTGAAATGACATGCTGGCATTTGCAGTGTTGGTAAAGCACAAGTACAGTCAGAAGCACTGAGATACAGTTAGCACTGCACATGATAGAAAATGAAGGTATTAGACCATCTGTTTTGGTACAACTCTTAGTACAGAGAAGGCCTGAAGAGGGAGTTTTCTAGTTCACTCCTAATCATCTGCTTTGAGACATTGCAGTAATATCTTGACCTTTGTGATGTTGGGCTTAGAATGTGAGAGGTTGGTTTTGGAAGGTGCAGTAATCCTGTGAACAGGAAGAAGAGGTAGACAATAATAAGAATGTGCAGGAGTCAGCCAGCTAGAGGAAAATTGTGTGAAAGGTATCTCAAATTTAAGAGGCTTCTGAAACCTATTATTATAGCTGTAAGTTAGCAGCATAAGCAGTGCAATGCCTTTCAATTTTGTTTTCGAATTTTCCTATTTCTTAGTGGAAACTTTTTGTAACAAACCATTCACATGAAGATGCTCCATTTGGGGAGATGTGATATATACATGGTCCATATATTTAAGGGAGAGCTATGAGTACTTGTCAGCTGTGCAACACTTCATCATCTCCTTGTTCCCAGAAACAGTTATTTTAAATGAAATAATTCTAATGCTTATATATATTGTGGTCTGATACTATGATACTATGATATTCAGATTTTACTATGAGAAATTCAAACTATGAGAAAATTAAAATGGCTGTTTCTGAGGCACAGCCTTAATAGAGTCATTGTGCTACATCTTGAAGGTAGGTTCAGTGAAGACAGATCAGATGCTTAGTTTCTGGTTGGGAGGAAAAAAGTATGTTCTTAGTATCTGGGAAGATGAAGGGAGAGGAGGAGGGAAAGAAACAAGGATGCTCTTAGTAATTGCTCATAGAAGGCTCCCCATAATAACAAAGTTGTGATGGGTATCACCTGAGCCTGTGTGCTCAGGTATTAAACACCATCTACAGGTACTGAAGATTGACAGGGGAGGATCCTTGGAAGAATGAAGGAGAATTTATCTTTATTGTTGGCTATGTTATTGTTCAAATACATCTGAAGTGTTTAAAGCTTCATTTTTATTTATTTTTTTAATCCCCCTTGGAAAAATCACTTAAAGCTTTGCTTTTTCTGTTGGTGTTTTATTGTATCTACTCAACTCTTATTGAGTACTTAAATAAAGAGATCTGAGTCACAGGTAGTATGCAACTGAAATAAATTGATTCAGTGGCACTTTATCAATGTTCAAAACTGTTTATAGGAACAAGCATCCAAGTTGTTATTTATGGTGTTTCCATCCAGACTGTATCAGCCTGGCTTATATGTCATGAAGAATCATACAGGTATGACTTCCCAATGTGGTGTTTCACTGTGGGTTTCATCTGGATACAGATTGCATATGCTGAAACATACCAACGGTAATTTGGATGTTGGAGTAAAAGAGTTCAATCAAATTCCATTGCACAGAATATCCCACCAACAATTTTAATTAACCCTTTCTGTCTAGAATTGACTTTTGAAGGTCTGCCTGCCTAGTATGAATAGCAGTTAAATGATTTTAACTGCAAAATAACAGGAAAACAATTGAATTTTTAATGCTGTTGACTGAGACACCATTTTGTTGAAAATATCAAAGGTAGATATGTGCAGGGAAATAATGTATGCAAGAAACCCAGGAGCTTTGTAAAAGCAGGCAAAAATGTAATCTTTTTTCTCTTTTAATCTTTTTTTCTAGTTTACCACAAGTCATTCTACAATTTAGGAAGTTTGCTAATTTAAAAGTATGAATTCCATGTTTGTAAGAAGTATGTTGTCTAAACTTAGATTTGCTTGTAAGATTTTTCACATTTGTGGTTCAGGAAAGTGTGAAGAGTTAAGCAGGCAATAATTCAATTTTGCAGCTCTTCTTGAAGTCCATTTGGTATCAAACAGAAGTTATTTGGAATAACCATTTAAAATTGATTTGACTAAATCTGCAAAAGAAAAAGAAGGAACTGGAGAGAATAAAAGTCCAAACTCTGCTTTTAAACTTTGAAACTGTCTGTGATGCTCTTTTGGGTTCTTTGGGTTCAGCTAATCCTTTGGATGATTTGAGTACTTGCATATATTGTGGCTACAGTGTTGTTTGGACTGGTTTCCCTTTAGTGGTAAAGTGCTTGGGTAACTTCTGTCTTTGACCCTCAGAGGCTTTTCTGGTGTTTGGTGGTCTTCTTGACTTGACTATTACCTAGTGTGTAGATACATTCTGAAGTACACTCAGTATTTGGTTCTAACCTCAAGGTGTAAAGTATTCTGATGGCTTTTTGCTCTTTTCTTGACTTCATTTACCTGGATTATGATTAGGAAAGCATTATCTCAAGCACGATCTGCTTATAGTACACCAAGGAGACACCGGTCACCTCATTGTCTTTTACATGTGGTTAGTTCATGTATGGAAATAGGACTTGTTCAGTGGTGAAAATGTTCAAAACCAACAAATACAGTTTCTAGTTTGTTTCAAAGCTGTGAGTGCTATAGATATAGAGTCCCTGACTTTTGTTTTAATTGGGCAGCCAAGATTCTGTAACAAGTTTAGAGGCAGTAAACTTAAAACCAAAATGAAACAACCCAAACAAACTGCAAAGACAGCAGCTTGCTAATTATCCTGTTTGGGGGATTTGCATGAAAAGATTGTGTCCAGTAGTTGACCATTTTGCAAGACAGCCCGTGGTGAAGGGGAGAATTACATCTAATACTGTTAGGAGGAGTCTCACAGTTTCATAACCGTGAGACTATTCAAAACAGGTAAATTAATATCACTTAGATAATGTACAATTATTATAATTACACCTAATGCAGTTTTTATTCCATTGAGATGAAAGAAAAAAAGGGATGTAATTTCAAAATACTATTCATCTCTATTTGTTTGCATTGGGGAAAATAGATCTGTATGAGTGTATTTTGCAGCTGATTTGTGAAAGGACTTTTAAAATCTCTGTAAGTCTGTGTCTGACCGCTGAAAAACCTGTTTTGTTTGTTCATCTCTCACAGTGCCCTTTACAGATTGGTCATTACTCTCCCATCTGGCAGATAGAAACAAGACATAGAGAAAGGCTGACATGACAGAGAAATTAGTTTAATTATTTTGAGTCCTAGCCTACTTTCCTCCCTAAAGCAGTATTTTAGGAATTCAACTGAACTAAAAAGTAATTCTGATTGTGGCTTAAATAGACAAACTCTAATAGCATAAAATAATGTGCTGTATCTATTTTAGTAAATGTAGTGTATGAGTAATTTTTGCACTTACAGAGATTAACATCTCTGTAAGTGGGTTTTATATTGGAGATTAAATTTCATAAAAGTAATGTATGAAAGTGAGGTAGATGCCTTTGTTGGCATGCATGAAAAAGAATGGTTTCCACAGAGAATCACAGATAGGGTGAAAGATTGACAAATATTTATAAAGCCTACTTTCTATGTTTCTTTTATCTATTATTTATATTACTTTGGACAAATTACTACTGTCTTTCAGTCAGTATTCTACCCAGACAAATAATAAGTCCACAACTGGACTTTCCCACCTGAAAAGCTACATTCATCTTGCTTTCACGGTTTAAGTTTCTGTATGTCAGTGCATGAATTTGTTGCCAGTTCTTTTTTAAAGGGAAAGAGCTCATTGCCAAATTCCCTGAGGAAGCAGTCCTTGTAAAAATAATGCCTTCTCAATTGTTTTTTTTTTTGCAGCCTCTGTGAAAGTGCTAAAGAATATGTGTGAGAACTTTTACAAGTATGCAAAGCCGAAAAAAATCAGAGTCTGTGTCGGGACTTGGAACGTCAACGGCGGCAAGCAGTTTCGAAGCATTGCCTTCAGAAATCAGACCCTCACTGACTGGCTTCTCGATGCACCCAAGTTAGCTGGTATACATGAATTCCAAGGTAGGAGCTGTATTCTGCCAGTTTTTTCTTGATTTTTCATAATATAGAGAATAAACTTCGATATAGGTATATGAGGTCTTGGTTCTTAATTGATTTGCAGCCAACAAATATCTATCTTCAATATTTAAATGCAGATCGCAAAAGCAAGCCGGTAGATATATTTGCTATTGGATTTGAAGAAATGGTGGAGTTAAATGCAGGAAACATTGTGAATGCCAGGTAGGTGACATAATCTATACAGTACTGGTTTTGTTGATAATCTCATTTTTTGAGTCTTTTTTTTCCCCTGTTTTGTACTGGCTGGGATTAGTCTGGATTAATTTTTGACTGTATTCCAGTTCTCTGCCAGTTTCTGTGCCAGGATTGCAGACATCATCTCAGCTTTGTCTAGCAAAACTGCGATCGCTTAAGTTACATTTAATGTAATCTGAAGGATCCATACAGTCAGTACTTGGCTGTGTTTTGGATTGTACCTTCAGCAGCCCTTCAACTTTTTTCCTCATGTAACACTTTCCAGTTTAGGAAGGATGTTGACTTGCTGGAACAAGTCCAGAGAAGAGCAACAAAGTTGGTGAGGGGTTTGGAACACAAGCCCTATGAGGAAAGACTGAGGGAGCTGGGGAAGCTTAGCCTGGAGAAGAGGAGACTCAGGGGTGACCTTATCACTCTCTACAACTACCTGAAGGGAGGTCGTAGACAGGCGGATGTTGGTCTCTTCTCCCAGGCAGCCAGTACCAGAACAAGAGGACACAGTCTCAGGCTGCGCCAGGGGAGGTTCAGGTTGGAAGAAGTTCTATACAGAAAGAGTGATTGCCCATTGGAATGGGCTGCCCAGGGAGGTGGTGGAGTCGCCGTCATTGAAGGTGTTCAGGAGGAGACTTGATGGGGTGCTTGGTGCCATGGGTTAGCTGTTTGGGTGGGTTGGATTGGTTGATGGTTTGGACGCGATGATCTTGAAGGTCTCTTCCAACCTGGTTTGGTTTATTCTAAAATAAAGGTTTATTCTACTTGGTGCCATGGTCTGGTTATGGGGTCTGTGTTGATAGGTTGGACTCGATGATCCTCGAGGTCTCTTCCAACCTTAGTTATACTGTGATACTTGAAAGGAATTTAGTGCTCACAGTGTTCCATAGTCTCTGTGCCTTCCTACTGCTGGTAACAGCAAGTCCAGTGAAAATCCTTCTGAAAGTACGATACGTTGGTATGCCTTTATATTGTGTCTTGCATATGATTTTGATCTGTATAAAGCAAGGCTGTCTTTCATACTGTCAGTTTCCAGTGTCATTCCATGCATTATGCACATATTATTGTGGAGTTTGGACTTTTCACCCCTAGCAGAGTGAATTATGAAAATGTATTTTTACCAGTAGTGGGTGATACTGGTAATAAAGTCTTTGTGTAGTCCTAGCATTGTATTCACTTTGTCCATTGTTTTCTCTTTGTATTTTACATGTTTTCTGTTGTTTAGCAAGCTTTCAACTCGTTGGGGAAAGCACTTAAAGCTTATAACACTGTTAGCCTTTGCACAGGCTTATGTCTTGCAGACAAAGTGGTAGTTCATCATCCCCTAATTTCACACTATGTCTAGTTAATGCTGTTTCCAGGTCTGATATTCTTAATTTATTTCCAATGCTAGTTCTGAAAGCCATGGTCTATTAGATCTCCAAGGAAGTTTCTTCTTGATCTAAGACCATGGACATCTCTGTTTTCCAGTATCGGCTGAGCTCAAGGCTAGGAAGTAACTCCCTAGAAAAATTCTTAGACTTTGCTCCTCTGGTGCAGCCTCAGAAATACACAAAAGATAGTCCCTGGCTCCTAACATTGTCTATGGTGTTGTGAAAAGTGAAGCAGCATTTTGAGGCTGAATTTGAAATGATGATGTCATGACAGTCGTGTCTCTGTTACGAGGCATTTGAACACCATTCGCAACTTATCTTTGGCTTACTACCACAAGGTTTAGTTAAGATGAAGTGTGAAGTTCATATGAAGTTTATTTAACTAGATCAACAGTTTAGATACCTGCTTAATTTGATTTATTTTAAAATTGACACTTTTAACCTCTACTAGCACAACCAACCAGAAGCTTTGGGCTGCTGAACTGCAGAAGACTATATCAAGAGACTACAAGTACGTGCTGCTGGCTTCTGAGCAGTTGGTGGGCGTCTGCCTTTTTGTGTTCATCAGGCCCCAGCATGCTCCCTTTATCAGGTCAGTAAACAGACAGCTGTGCCCAAGTTGGGTCACCAGCAGCTTGCGTTGTTTTGCAAGCTAACAAAGAAATGTACCAAGAAACCCGTGGGGCTTGCAAAGAGCTGTTCCATAGCCTGGGGAACTCCTGCTTAAATTCTTTTAATGCAGTTTTTAAATGCCTCATATGCCAAGAAAGCTTGAAAAGCTGAAGTGTCTTACTGTTACCTGCTGTTGGCATTTTTTGAAAGCAGCCCAGTAGCCTTACTGCTGAAAGGACAATGTGAAATGTCCTCTATAGCATTTAAAGTTGATACCTTCTCTGCCATTGTATTTGAAAGTTTAATAGTGGTTTTTTTAAACTCTTTTAGGGATGTTGCTGTTGATACTGTAAAGACTGGCATGGGAGGAGCCACTGGTAACAAAGGTGCAGTAGCAATTCGGATGCTGTTTCATACATCCAGTCTTTGCTTTGTCTGCAGTCATTTCGCTGCAGGGCAATCACAAGTTAAAGAGAGAAATGAAGACTTTGTAGAAATAGCTCGCAAGCTCGGCTTTCCAATGGTAAGCAACAGTGTTCAAATTCCATAAGGAACAAGAAGTTAAATGCATTGAGCTCCAGCAGTGTCATCCAAAAGCTCTATTTATTGATTTTCTCCTCTCCAGATTGCCTTGGAAATCAAATTTCCTTCTGTTGGAGGTCTCAGAGATAATTAAGTTCCTAACGTTTTTATTAAAGTAGGTGACAACAGAAGGAATAGACCTTTCCAGTGCAATGACTGATGGAGATGATGAAGCATGATTTCACTTGCATTAGACAGCAAGGATTTAGTATAGGAGAGAGACCTTACAGATTCTTGATGTGCAGCAGAACATCTATAGGCTGCAGAGTTAATCAACTGCAAGGAACAAAAAAATCCATGGGAAGCAGCACTGTTTTCAATACATAAAGATTGGCAAAAATCATTCTCATCTGTTGTTTACTCATTTTTGTCAATTTGGATTGTACAGATCTGTACCATATTCTCATAAAAGATTACCAGACACTAAGTAAATACTCAACGCTTTTATCAGTGCAACAAAAATGCTTCCTTGAGACTTAAAACTGTCTTACTAAGTTTTGTAGTCCAAACCCTCCTATTTTAGTTTCTATGGTGCTGCACAGGAGTCTGACACTTTATTTTACAAGCTTTTTTTCATGTCTAAATTTGTCCCCATGGTCTTATTTTAGTTATTATGAAAGTACTGTGTTGTCATCCTTAGAAACAATTTCCTAAGTGCTGCTGTTATACTCTGACAGTGCACTTTGATTTACTTAAGAGCAATAGGAAAATCAGAAAGAGGGAAGGAAAAGCTTTCACTTCAAACCCTAGGCTTTGTTGAAACTAACAGAGAGCTTCTGTCTCTCCTTAGCCATAAAAAATGTATGTAACTGAAAACTCTTCAATTAAATCTGAATAATAAAGGCCTCAATTTTCAGTTTGTTGGGATGTTGTGCCACAAGATCTTAGGGTAGTGTTTTGCACTCCTTTGCTCTTCGTGACACAGATAGTAGTCATCTTCCTAGAGCAGACTTCTAAAACAGGAGTAGAAAGATGAAGAAATTTAGAATCCAGTTCAGATGATTCATGTTTCTTTAGAAATGCAAACCACATAAGAAATGTTACTTCTTCTTTCATATTTCATATATGTGAATACCATACAGTTGACTGTGGTGTTCTAACCATAGAAACACTAAATACTAACATGTATTCCAGTTGTCCTCATCAGCTAGATGAGGAGGTGGTGGTGCCACCATCCCTGGAGGTGCTCAGGAGGGGATTGGACGTGGCACTTGGTGCTATGGTTTAGTAGTCATGAGGTCTTGGGTGACAGGTTGGACTTGATGATCTTTGAGGTCTTTTCCAACCTTATTGATTCTATGATTCTAAGTGATGCACATTTTACAGTTAAATCCTGAACTTCTGCACCTGGAAGGAGCAATTTGTCACTTGGTTTATTTTAACTTCATTGTGTGCTTCTTTTTTTGCAGGGCAGGATGCTGTTTTCCCATGACTACATCTTTTGGTGTGGTGACTTCAATTATCGAATAGATCTTCCAAATGAGGAGGTTAAGGACTTAATACGACAACAGAACTGGGATGCCCTTATAGCAGGAGACCAACTTATCAATCAGAAAAATTCTGGACAGGTAACTTCAAAAGTGTTACCACACTTAGGACAACTTCAGTTTTCTTTTTCACTTGAGCAGTTTTCTTTGGTACCTCTGTAAATCTATATCCTCAGCATGTTTTACTTACCACTTTTATCCAAGTAGTGGGACAGAGCAACCTTTAGTAAGGTATTTGTAGTAACTGACCTGAAGGGGCAGCGATATAAATACAGTGACCAGCTGTAGGAGTGAGTTTTTGATTTGTCTTGGAAAAAGAAAACTCTATCATCACTTTAGAACTTTGCAACTATGTAAAAAAAGTCCTTCTAGGTGTTCTTTGGGTTGTGTTACTGTTTACTTTAAATTGCCTCAGCAATAGGTCTAGGGCTGTTACTGTCATTCTGTTGGGAAAAGGAATAGCCCAAACAGTGGCCTTGTTACTTACAAAGACAAAGAGCGTGGAATAACAAAGTCTGAAGAAAGCTTCAAATTTTAGATATTTAGGGTTTCTTGGAAGGCAGCACAAAACAATTAAAGGAATATTTGTAATGATTCAAGTTTCGTGTGAAAGTGGGTATCCTGTCTTCTCCAGCTTTGTCAGAATATTGTAGATGGCAAAATGAATGACAGTCCTGTTGATTGTTTTGTATACTTGCCACCACTTTGATCATAAGCAGTATTTTCAGACCTAGAGTTCTCTTCCTTTCATGCTGGTGGCTTGTGCACCAGAACAGGGTGAAAAACACTGGATTTTGTTTGATTTTTTTCACAAGTCACTTCCTAGAGAAAGAGAAACATACATTCAAATGGGCAAACAGCATAATTGTCTGCTAATTTGACTAAAACAAGAGAGATGTAGAGATCTTGGGAACACTTACTGAAGTTACAAAGCTGGAAAGAGCTATGACGACTACTGGAATATGAAAAAGACTCAAAATAGTCTGGATGGGGAGAAGAAAGGATAGTATTTCACTCTTGGGGGATAATATTCCATTACTTGGAGGTAACTGCCTGGGCAGCAGGAGGCTATCCTGTCCTGCCCAGGGAGGTGGTGGAGTCACCATCCCATGAGGTATTCAAGAGGGGACTGGACACGGCACTTGAAGCCACGGCTTAGTCATGAGGTGTTGGGTGACAGGTTGGCCTTGATGATCTCCTAGGTCTTTTCCAACCTTATTGATTCTATGATTCTATGATCAGCTGGCTAGCAAGGGAGGCTCCACCATTATTGCATGTGGCTGTTAAGGAGTCTGTCAGAAAGGTTGTTTACATAGTAACTTTCTTCATAAAAGTAGTTTAAGAAATTACCAAAGGCAAAGAAAATAATCACAGAATCAGTCAGGGTTGGAAGGGACCATAAGGATCATCTAGTTCCAACCCTCCTGCCATGGGCAGGGACACCTCACACTAGATCAGGCTGGCCTGAGCCTCATCCAGCCTGGGCTTAAACACCTCAGGGATGGGGCCTCAACCACCTCCCCGGACAACCCATTCCAGGCCTTCACCACTCTCATGGTGAAGAACTTCTTCCTCACGTCCGGTCTGAATCTTCCCACCTCCAGCTTCATTCCATTCCCCCTAGTCCTATCATAATATAGTATCAGAAGTTGTGGGTCTTCTAATACTGATCTTCCAACACTGATGTTTTTTAAATTGATTGGATTTCAGTTTCTATTTCCAACAATATAATGTATTAAGCATTCTTTTTCTTTTTCTTTTTTTCTCTTTTTTCCTCCTTAACTCCTATTTATTGGTGGGGCATCTTGCATCAATTTGGAGGAATGCTTTCATGTTCAGATAGGTACATTAAGATATTAACATCAATTCCCAACTTCTGCTAACACTTGAGCACCTAGCTAATTAAAGCGTTGTGGACAGCATCTGTGTCCTGGATGACCTCAAGTTATGAATGACATTGGAACAACTGTAGGCTGCTCATGAACCTGGGTTTAACGATAAAAATGTTGGCATACTTCTGTTTATGAGCTGTCTGGGTCACTATTTAGTCATAGTGGCAAATGTAGAATGTTTTCACCAGATAACATTTGGAGAAGGATTCATGTTACCAAATTACCTTTTTTGTCCCCCCGAGGTGTGTATACAAATTTTTACTGTTAGAAAAGAGAATTCTGATTAGTTTCAAGCTGTTTCCCATCTGTTTCTGTCTTCTGACATGACACATAACTCTTTGTTTCTTACAGATTTTCAGAGGATTTTTGGAAGGGAAAATAAATTTTGCTCCTACATACAAATATGATCTCTTTTCTGATGACTATGACACCAGTGAAAAATGTCGCACACCAGCATGGACAGATCGCATTCTTTGGAGGAGAAGAAAATGGCCTTTTGACAGATCAGGTCTGAGTTCTTTAAATTGTTTAAAATATAATTTTAAATGGCTTACAGAATGCATTTAGTGGCATTCACAGTACCAGTGTTTGTGAGCTTCTGTCCCTGACTTTGTATGAAACAAAAAGCTTATAACAGCATCTGCAATAAATACAGTGACACTGACAGCCGTGTGGCTGGGAAGGTCAACCACATCCTGTCCTGTATTGGGAACTGTGGTAAGTGGGACCAGGGAAGTGATTGTCCCCCTGTATTCAGCACTGGGGAGGCTACACTTTGAATACTGTGTTCAGTTTTGGGGCACTCACTACCAGAAAGACATTGAAGAGCTGAAGTAGATCCAGAGAAGGGATATGAAGCTGGCAAAGAGCCAGGAGAATAAGTCTTATGAGGAACTGCTAAGGGAGCTGGTGTTGTTTAGTCTGAAGAAAGAGACCTTACAACTCTGTGTAACTACCTGAAAGGAGGCTGTAGTGAGGTGGGTCTCTTTTTCTTAGTAGCAAGTGATAGGACAAGAGGAAAGGACCTGAAGTTGCACCAGGGGAGGTTCAAGTTGGATATTAGGAGAGATTTCTTCACTGAAAAGGTTGTCAAGTACTGGGGAATAGGCTCCCCAGTGGGGTAGTTGAATCCCCCTGCCTGGAGGTTTTCAAACAACACGTAGATGTGGTGCTAAGAGTTTAGTACGACAGAATCACAGAATGTTTGGGTTAAGAAGGGACCTCTACAGATCTACTCCAACCCCCTTGCCAAAGGAGGGGTGGTCCGAAGCGGGATCACCTAAGGCAGGCCGCACAGGAATGCATCCAGATTTGGCAGAGCTAGGGTTGGACTTGACGATCTTCAGGGTGATTCCCAACCAAAATAATCCTGTGATTCTGTGACCAGGAGAATCAAGGATCAGACAATCTGTCACTGGTATTTCAGTAGTTCCAAGGGAACTTCTGTGTTTTTTCTGTAAATTGTTTGGGTTTGGTTTACTTTATTTCTTAGCTTTTAACTCCTCTTTTTTTTAAAGTGTGTTCTTGGCAGTTACTGTACTTCTTCCTCTTCTGTTTTCATTAATACTGAATGTAGCTGAAGACCTGGATCTGCTGAATGCTAGTTTCCACAGTGACAGCAATGTCCCTTATACGTGGAATCCTGGTACTTTGTTGCACTACGGAAGAGCAGAGCTGAAAACATCTGATCACAGGTTCAGTTTTATTTTATGCCTGACTTCCTATTCCTTAAGATTTCATAGTTGTGTTATCTATTTTGTTGCTCAGATGCTCTGCTTACAGGTTTTTCTCGTGTGTTTTTTTCAAAGGCCTGTGGTTGCATTGATTGACATTGACATCTTTGAAATAGAAGCAGAAGAGAGACAAAAAGTTTACAAGGAGGTGATCGCAACACAGGGACCACCTGATGGTACTGTAATGGTCTCCCTCAGAAGTTCTTCGGCAGAAGGAAACTATTTTGATGATAATTTGATCGAGGATCTTCTTCAGAAATTTGAAAGCTATGGTGCAGTCATACTTATAAGGTTAAAAATACTTCTTGCTTTTAATTTCTATTCCTCTTTATTGTTCCCCCTTAATTCCTGAATATCTTGACAGGCATTTCAGTTATGATCTGCTTCGTTTTTAGCATTTAGATTCCAACTTTAATTCCAACTTACAGTAGAAAAGTAGTTTTACATACCTGTACATCCCAGTTTTCAGAGTTAATTTTTCCAGGTACTCTGTCTCAAAAATGGAGTAGCATGCTGACTGTGTCAGAAATCATTGAGAATTAAAATTTGCTGTTTGTGTGACATGTCACAAATTTTGTATCCTAAAATCATGGCCAGCAGGAGCAGGGAGGTCATTCTGCCCCTAAACACTGCACTGGTTAGGCCACACCTCGAGTACTGTGTCCAGTTCTGGGCCCCTCAGTTTAGGGAGGAGGTTGACTTGCTGGAACGGGTCCAGAGAAGGGCAACGAAGTTGGTGAGGGGTTTGGAACACAAGCCCTATGAGGAGAGGCTGAGGGAGCTGGGGTTGCTCATCCTGGAGAAGAGGAGACTCAGGGGTGACCTTACTGCTCTCTACAACTACCTGAAGGGAAGTTGTAGACAGGCGGATGTTGGTCTCTTCTCCCAGGCAGCCAGCACCAGAACAAGAGGACACAGTCTCAGGCTGCACCAGGGGAGGTTTAGGTTGGATGTTAGGAAGAAGTTCTATACAGAGAGAGTGATTGCCCATTGGAATGGGCTGCCCGGGGAGGTGGTGGAATCACCATCATTGGAGGTGTTCAGGAGGAGACTTGATAAGGTGCTTGGTTGCATGGGTTAGTTGTTTAGGTGGGTTGGATTGGTTAATGGGTTGGACACGATGATCTTGAAGGTCTCTTCCAACCTGGATGATGACGATGATGATTATTATTATCATCATCATCAGATTAGTAGTTTTAAATGAGCCAAAGCTGAGAGGATCCCTGTGAATGTTCTGTTTTCACTAAGCTGTTAATTGAACTCTAAGTGTTGTAGTATTTTACTTGGGGATGTTTTGGAGTGTTGGTTGGGATGGAATTTTTTTGTTGTTTGGGGTTTTTATGTTTAGGGTTTTTTTTGCTTGTGTTTTGTGTGTGTGTGTGTTTGGGGGGGTTGTTAGTTTGTTTTGTCTTTTATTGTTGTGTTGTGGGGTTTGTTGTTTATTTTCAGAAGACTAGGAGCATTGTCTCAAGTCCATAGTGTGATGCAACACAGAACACCTAATAGATACACCTGACCTGTTGCCACACAATTACTGCTGAATGTAACTGTAGTCAAAACATTTTCAAGAAGACCATGCTTTCTCTGTGATGTTTACCTGTTTCTCTTTTGCTTTATTTTTGTTGTTGCAAGGATGCATTCAGTTAAAGCTTGTTAGCCAATTAGATATATTTTAATGAACTTAAAAATAAGTCTTCTCCATCAAGTGACACACAGAAAAACCTCTAAGACTCAAAAGGTTGGTAGCTAGGATAAAGTATATTAAACATTGTTTCCAATGGACTTTGCAGGTTCGTGGAAGACAAGATGTGGGTAACATTTTTGGAAGGAAGCTCTGCTTTGAATGTTATGAATTTGAATGGCACTGAGGTAATGTAAAAATCAATGAACTTTCGTATAGCAAGAGCAAATCCAGCTTGTGGGTGGATTGAGATTGTATTTGGTTGGTTTTAATGCTTTTTCAGATTCTGTTGCATGTTATTTTTCTTTTTTTACACTTTTGGTAGCCACACAGCATTGTGTTGAGTTTCAAGAGCCAGCTGAGAGAAGTGCTAAGCTTTATTTTCAGGAGGACTGTTAGAGAAATGAAGATCCCATATGAGGGGTTTTTAATTGAGTTTTAAAAGGCAAAATTTTCAGCTTTACTTTGCAGTTTTATTGTATTTGTAGCCTGCAGTTAATTTGCAATTCAGCACTTTTTAACTATAATCACTTAATGTCAAAATGTCAACTCTCATTGAATTCTGTAGAGCCAGTATTTTATCTTTGTAAAAATGTTAATTCTCGTGTTCCAGTTTTCACTGATCTTTGTTCTGGTCAGGGCTTAGGTTCAGTAACATGATTTTTGCAGATGGATCCTTGCATCTGTTGAGAGTTTCACTGATGGTCCATACAGGATAGGGAGTGGCAATGCCAGCGAGGAGCAGTGTGAGCAATCTGGCAGTGCAGGCCTAGAGCCTGACATGGTGGTAGGCCATGCTCAGCATAAATGCAGAGCCAGCTAGCAGTGTAGCAAAATAGTGCTGTGCCTGCAGCATGTAACTAAAACAAGGCACTAGTAGCTATAAACATGGAAAGTTATCTTAGGACAACAGGACATGCACCTGCATCAACAAACCTTGCGTGTCATTAGTAGTTGGACCAATAATCTGTAATAGTGCGATGGGAACCAATGAAGCCATGCCAACAAGGCATTCCAAGTTGATAGAAGTTGTAGTAGTTCCCTTGCTATGCACTTCTGCCTTTCCTGTCTCCTCTTCTTCTACACTTTACTGTGCTATACCTGCACTACAGGCCTGCACCATAGGCCTGCAACACTGGAACAATAAAGGAACAATACTCGATCATATTGGTCAGCCGTATTGATTCCAATCTCCATCGCCCCCATAGATAGGGCCTCGGTGTCATACATTAGTTAGCAGAATGAAAGCCTGCTATTTTATCAGTCTGTAAAAACAACTTCATTAACATCATTTAGAAGCAAATATGGTTTTCTTTACAAAGAGTGGTGTTTCTCTCAGAATAATATTAATTGAAAAGGAAAAATGAGTTGGTAGGTTTTCCTTATAAAATATTTAATAGTTGTGATTATCAGTTTAAACTACACTAATGTACTTGATTTACCAAAATGAAGTGAAAAGCACAATTGTTGTTGTGATGTGTCACTGTTATTGTTTAGTCCCAGAATTCCTATTTGTGCTATTCTATCTATTATTTTTTTTCCAGTCTAGAATGCTGAATTTTAATTTTCCTACACCTAACAGTTTCTGTTTTATGCATACTTTCTGTTTTATTGGGAAATTCAGCTACTAGGAAGGACTATAAACATAAGCCTGAAAAATCCAGATTGGATTAGAACTTTGGAAGATGAAATGAATCTGGAGAAGATTAATATTGGGCTGCCATCGTCGACAAGCTCCACTTTGCTTTGTGAAGATGCTGAGGTTACTGCAGACTATGATATGGAAGGTTTGTGGAAATACAGTGTTCCTCATTTTGAAATGCTTACAGACCTCTATGTGGTTACTTTAATGCATGCATCAATAATTTGATTTAACAGGTTTATGCTTCTCTAAACCAGATAAATAGGCAGTCCTGTTATTTCCAACAGTGTTGTGACACTTGTTGAGCAGTGTCAGTTTGCACTCTAGGTTTTACTATTTTGCTGACATACTCTTTATTCTTCTCACTTTCTCCTGTAACCTACCAACTCAGGCTCACTTCCTTCAGGCAACTTTTACAGTACATGAAGACACCTATAAGCAGGATAAATACAACTGCACAGTGCAATTATATTAATTTTTTGCCAATACATATAATAGATTAATAACATTAATGAGCTCCCATGATAAACACTGATATTCTTACACCCCCCAACTCCCCAAAAGAAGTGTGGCTAGCAGGTCAAGGGAGGTGATTCTGCCACTCTGCTCTGGTGAGACTTCACCTGGAGTACTGTGTCCAGCTATGAGGCTCCCAACTCAAGAGAGACATAGACCTGCTGGAATTGGGTCTAGAGGAGGGCCACAAAGATGGTCAGAGGGCTGCAGCACCTATCCTGTGAAGGCAGGCTGAAAGAATTGGGAATGTTCAGCCTGCAGAAGAGAGGGCTCAGGGTAGACCTTACAGCTACATTTCAGTATCTGAAGGAGACCTACAGGAAGGCTGGGGAAGGACTATTTAGAAGGGTTTGTAGTGCTAGGATGAGAGGCAATGGTTTTAAACTGGAGCAGGGTAGACTTAGGTTGGACATAAAGAAATTCTTTACAATGAGAGTGGTAAAATACTGGAACAGGTTACCCAGGGATGTGGTTGAGGACCTGTCCCTAGAGACATTTAAGCTCAGAATGGATGTGGCCCTGTGCAGCCTGATCTAGTTGGGGGTGTCCCTACTCACTGCAGCAGGGTTGGGCAAAATGACCTTTGAGGGTCCATTCCAACCCAACTGGAATCTGTGAATCACTGTTGCAGCAATTGTGCCTCTGGAATTTTGCTGTTCTTTACTTACATTTTTTCTAATCTATGTACTTTGTCACAGTTTATTTTTAGTTCTTACCAAAGGTCTGCTTCACTTTCTTCACCACACCAGAGTTTATTATTATTCTTATATCCTTGGCAAGTAAACCAGCTGTTTTTCAAACAGCAGCAAAACAGCCCTCTACACCTTACCTGCTGACATTTCCTCTCTGTATTGCATTGTCACACTTATTTTACAGGATCTTTTTTGGTTGTCATTTCCTGAACAGATGTACTTTATGGATGCAGTCATTTTATCCATATTGATTTACTCGAAGTCTGAGTAGCCCACTTGCCTTGAATTTCTATCTTCTTAGTAGCAAATATTATGTGGCAAAAGTTTCAAGCAAAGAGACAGCAGCTAGGTTTTCTGGAAAGAGTGGACTGAGGTTATTTTGTACAGCTGTTTCATAAGGGAAAATACATTTTGGTAAGGGTATAGATACAGGAAACTGGTATGAAAAGTTGAAATTTCAGTGTCATAAGACCCTGTATCTGTTTTCCAATGCAGGTAGGAAACAGGACTTGTTAACAATTTGGACACCTGTATGATTGGTTGATTTTATTAACAGTCCCTTAAAATGTGACATCTCAAATCCCACAAACTCTGGTATCAAAGAGTTACTTTCCAATTAGCAGCCTAGTTACTCTGTTACTGCTGAGCAGCACAGAGGTGAAGCTGGAACTTCTGTAGAGCATTGTGTGTCAGTCATGTACCTGGACAGAGAGAAGCCTGTGAAGTGATGGAAGAAAGGATTACTATGCTCTTATTGGAGTGTGATGGAGTAATTGTCTATTTCAGGTGTTTGTAATATCAACATAAAACTATTCTAAAGTTGCATTTTAGTTTTCAAAGGCACATCCATGCTGAACTTGTTTTTTAAACATCACCTTTTCAAGTAGTGTTCTGAAGGCTGTTAAGTGAAGCTTGACATCTGCTGCTAACCAGGGGAATAATTCTCTGCCAAGCTCTTCTTTGTACAGCAAATTGTTTCTCAGATGAAGCAACATTGCAGTTGCCACACCATTATGATTACCTATGATATCTATAATATATATTGTGCATTTGGAGTCTTTTCAGCTGGTTTGAATATATATCCAGTCTTCATGTGTAATTTTATGATGCAAGAATCACACTTTGGTTGTTGAGCTAATTGCTTGGAACTTGAGGAATTTTTTGCAGAAAATCCTATGCCTAGAGTCAGTTTATAATTGGTTTTTTTTTTTGGTGGGGTTTGGTTTGTTATTTAGGAGACATTGATGACTATAGTGCTGAAGTAGAAGAAATCCTTCCTCAGCATCTACAGCCAACTTCAAGTTCTGGTCTTGGAACCTCCCCAAGCTCTTCACCACGTTCCAGTCCCTGTCAATCCCCTACGCTGTCAGATGGACCTACACTCCCAGCGAGACCAAGCCGAGCACCCACAAAGACTCCTGGACCACCTGTTTCTACACACAGTGTGTATTGCATGGCTCAGCTGCCTCTATTACAGCTGTACAGTCTGGCAGCTATATGGCCCAGTGGTAGAATACTGGCTTATAGATTATTTTCAGTAGAGACTTTAGGTTAATGGAAAAGGCTGTGATGCAAAAGGCTATCTAGCATTTTATGCATAAGCAGCCGTGGGTAATTCACCTCATTCTTTGTGTCTCGGTTTTCCTAATGGGCAGTGGAAGAGCTTTGTTTCCTGAGTCTTATTTAGTACTCTGTCCACTGATCTACACTGTTGCAAACTCACTTGCTCAACTTCTTTAGCATTTTCTCATGAAAGAGATATCTCAGACAGTTATGTGATTAGTTTGAAACCTCTGTTCAAAATTGCTGTTGCAATGGGTCAGTATAATCCCAGTTCAGCCTACTCCTACTCTTCAAATGCAGCCCATTTCAATTAATGCTCCCATCAGTTGTCGTATATAATGTGTAATCAGTACATTTGTAAATTGGGTGTAGAATATGAAAGCTTCTGTTTAAACTCACTTCATTGTGAACATTTAGAATTACATAGTTTGGAATGGCTTCTGGAACAGTTTATGTCAGTGCCATTTGGAGTAACTTTACAGACTGCTAAGATGCCTTCAGAAATCCTCTTGCAATATTTTGTTTCCAGAGCAATTACTTCACAGACACGGATCAAAATCTAAATTTGGAACTCTGCAAGCTATAAGAGTGTTCAGGATTCCATGAAAAGCATACACTGATTAAAGCATAGGAGATAAAATTTTCAGTTTATGAAATCTGCTTCTTTTCACCATGGCTTTATCCCCCTTGTATCATTTTTTCAGGGGAGGACTGACTGTTGTCTCTGTGAGAACAACTTGCTTTACTGTGATTAGAATGTACAAGTGATTCATTTTTTGCATTGTGTTCTCTCATGTTCTTCAGCTGAACTTCAGCTTGGTGCCCAGCAGAAGGAATCTTCTCAGAGCTTGGAGCCTAAGCGCCCTCCACCACCTCGCCCTGTTGCTCCTCCTGCACGCCCAGCTCCACCACAGAGGCCACCTCCACCATCAGGTAATGCGGTGATGTGTATCAGGTGGTCAGGAATGTTTTGTTTAAGTCTGAGATGAACTTTGAAGTCCATACCTAAACTACATGTTATATTGGTTTTTTGGGGCCCAGTGGAACATACCATTTTTTCACTGAAACGTTTAGTTGGTACTTTTAATAGCAGTAACAGCACAGGAGATAACAAGAGTTTACCTTACCATTTAAATGTCACCGTGTTTGCATAGTAAGTTTTAAAACTGTTGTAGTTATTGTCACAGTTTCAAAATGTGGGCTTCCTACAGCAGTGTTTACTCAACATTTTCATTTTTATAGCATCTCCATTTTTAAAATACAAGAGAAATCTTGTGCATTCATTGAGTTGCATTCCTTTAAGTTTGGCATTAATATGTGTGCATTTTGTCGTGTCCAAGATCTTAGAGTTCATATGGATCACGTGAAAGTGTAAACAATTGAGCAGTAAGAGAAACTGGATGTTCAGAAGCATATGGGCAACAGAGTTTATAACAAACTGACCCTTGTCATTTTTAACTTTCTCATTCTCTTTCTTCCCTCTCACTGTACTGATATTTTTCATTATTGCTGCATTCATTTCTTAAATACTGTAAGGCGGTAGGAGTCCTGCACCTGCTAGAAAAGAATTTGGAGGTAATGATTTTAATTGTTTTCAAATATGACTACATAGCAAAACTACTATGGTCCTCTGTTGTGACAATATTAATATGATGATGTCCTAAGGTATAAAAATGGGTAATTCTTGAATGTCAGTGTAATTTCTTTCTCAGAGCTCTGAACTACATTTGACTTCCTAGTGAAAAAATACTTATCCAGAAGTTGGTACATTATAGTCAGAGAGAGATAAAAATTATTCCAGGTTTTTATTACATTGTCCTCATCAAAATATATCCAGCTAGCTAACACTTCTGTGCAAGCAGAAACTTGTCTTTGGCTTGATAAGGCTACTTTTTTCCTCACAGTCCATGACAAGGAGCATTGTAAAATGGATTGTTGTTGTAGCTGCTTCCAGTGATTATCCATTAGTTGTTCAACTTGAAACTATTGCTAGTCTGGCCCAGTTTCCCCTGGATGATCACCAGTTAACAGAGTGCTCCAAATCACTGAGCTATATTTGTCTCTAAGCTGAACACTGACATATGGGTAGTATATTTCCTGTTTCCAAGTCTGAAATGTGCTCTGAAGTCATTCATAGAGACATGAAACATCCTCCCTAGTTCTTGGAACTGGGGTGTATTTCAGAAACACATAGATAGCAAAACAATTTATTCAGTTACTTTGAAGGCACTTGAAAGCTACAGGTCTTTACAAAGTAACAAAATCTCTGGTTTCCCTTCATTCTTTCGAGGGCCATATCAACCCTTCAGGCTAGCTTTGGTTTTTTTCCCAGCCTGATCTAATTTTGCATGTGATAACAACTCATGCATTCTCAGAAATGCTGCTGCTTGAAACTAACCTTTGTCTGCCTTTGTCACACTCTTCATAGTTGAGCTGCCCTGCTTGGACTTAAGTCAGCTCATTAATACATGGGATAGAGGGAGAAGAGTTAGTGGCCCTATAATACTTTCTTAATGGCTTTTCAGACACTGCCACTGAGTTGGTGAGAAAGAATTTTTTGAGGAATTTTGAGGAATTTTTTGGCAAGTTTTGAGCAATCTCAGAAAGTAAGTAAAAGGGTTTACCTAGTATTTAAATATCAACTAACTTACTCTGCTGTCAGGCGGGGACGTGAATGGCTCATACATACACTTGAATGGAGGAGGTTATTGTGCCAAAGGCATAGTATTTCAAATGTATTAAAATGCTTAAGTTTTAGAGACTAGCCAGTTTAAATATAATGTGCAACATGTGTGAGATTTAATTCATTGTACTGCTTCAGTCCTGTGTAGTTTTATGTGCACTGACACAATCCTGTTTGCCTGGTTTGCCTCAATTGTGCAAAGATTAGCCTCCATCTTTTTGGGGTTTTTTACACTCTCCCAACATAGCTTTCCATAAAGAATTGTAACTTGCATAAAACTTGCTTGCTATGCAAGCTTCTTAAAGGATTGTAGGGTTTTTTGGGTTTTTTTTTTTTTCCATATACTGTTCTGACTAAAAGCTCATCCCACTTTTTCTATCCTCTTCATTTTCCACTCATTGCATAATGCTTTGCTTTACAGTGGTACCTGAGCTCAGCTCTGTGCAAGCTAGCACAGGACTGGAAACAGTATAAATGTTGCTATGCTTGGGGAAATGGCATCTGTTTCTCTTACCTAGAATGAAGGCTCCCTTAAAGCACTGTGAAAATACCCCTGTGTATCACACTTTGTTTTTAGACATCTGTGGCATGTGCAAAGTGACCTTGCCCATGTCTTAAAATGTTGTGCATTTTAAATGTTACATTTTTTTTCTCTCTCTCATGTGTTTTAACCTTTTTTTTTTTTCACCTGAGAGCTCTCCTCCCTTCAATGCTTACAACATTTCTTCTCAATATGCTTTGAAGACGGGAGTAGGATTTAGACATCTAAATTTTGGGTTGTTTTTTTTCTAGAGTTTTGTCATATTGTACATCAGAAGTAGCTTGGAATTCAAACCAACAAGGCTGTGTACTCACTACAGGAGTTTGCAAACCATATGCTTTTTGCCTGCTCAATACACAAGATTTCCCTTGAGGATTTTATAAGCTGTCACTTTTCTATAGTTGAAAATCAAAAGGTTGCATTGTGCTTATGCAAAAAACAAAAATAAATATTTAATACAAAGTAAATTTTTACAGAGAATTAAAAATTGTAAAGGCTACTTGGAGTCAATTACTTGCAGTTAAAAAATAACATTAGTTCTGTGTTTTTTTTTTCTTTCATAATATTACTCATACTTTTCCTGAATAATGTAAAAAAAAAAGGCTTACAGTTGTCTTATCATTGGTTTGAACTGTCAAGATGGGGATTAAGATTGAGAGAAAGCACAATATTTTCAGCATGTGCAATAATTTGGGGAAAATGCATTACCTTTTCATTGTGATTTTCCTCCAAGTAAAAGAGACCTAGAATATACAGTAATAAAGAAATGCAAGTGTGTAAAACTAGGAGAATACATGCACTAAACAAGCAAGCACTTCCTGGTGTACACTGATATTTAATAGTCACATTAGCCTGGCAATAAGTGTTCAGCATCTTTATTCAGTATTCAGTATCACTAAGGTTGGAAGAGACCTCAGAGGTCATCGAGTCCAACCTGTCACCACAGATCTCATGACTAGAGTAGGGAGGACACTACTGCCCACTGCAGGCTTGAACTCACGACCTTCCCATTAATTGTTTGCCTGTTGCTGCTTGGGGTGTTTGGCAGAGTAGAGTTCAGGAGTTTTGGGTGCACTAAGATTCTGTCAGTCATTTTGAAAAAGGCTTTTTTTATATTGGCTGTTTTAGGGTTTTCTTTTAAATACAAGGGAAGACCACCTTGAAGGTCTCTTCCAACCTAACCTGGTCTGGTCTGGTCTGGTCTGGTCTGGTCTATTCTATTCTATTCTATTCTATTCTATTCTATTCTATTCTATTCCTATTCCTATTCTATTCCTATTCTTTTCCTGCTGAAGAAGGAATGTTCAGTAGTGTAGGAAACAAGAAGCCTTAATGGTAAAACAGTAGATGCATTATTTAAATGTAGGCAAATGGTGTAGATTTCGCATCTGTACATACACACTTACACACACATGCACATATGCACATGATACTTAAAGAGAAGCTGGGATTGCATTATTTTCTATCAAGCTAATATGTATCTGAAGGGGGCCTACAAGAAGGCTGGGGAGGGACTTCTCAGGATATCAGGTAGTGATAGGACTAGGGGGAATGGAATGAAGCTGGAGGTGGGGAGATTCAGACTGGATGTGAGGAAGAAGTTCTTCCCCATGAGAGTGGTGAAGCCCTGGAATGGGTTGTCCAGGGAGGTTGTTGATGCCCCATCCCTGGAGATGTTTAAGACCAGGCTGGATGAGGCTCTGGCCAGCCTGATCTAGTGTGGGGGGTCTCTGCCCATGGCAGGGGGTTGGAACTAGATGATCCTTGTGGTCCCTTCCAACCCTGATTGATACTATGAATCTAAATGTAATCATTGCAAAACATTTACTTTTGCATGTCTAAAAGATGTCAGGGTGTAAGCTACAGGTTGTTTCTGTGGAAATCCACCCCCTTTGTTTAAAATAGCATTTAAATCAAGTGTATGATCTCTTCACTTGCAATATGAAGTTTCAAACTGCAATAGAGATTTCAAGCTGTATACAGACTACAAGAATAGTTTAAAGTAAAATAACAAATGTTTCAGGCTTAGATGTACATCTTTCACTGTCCTTAAGATGAAATTTTTCCTATAATGCTGACTTATAGCATTATCACAGCACTGTAATTTCATCACTGTTGAAGAGTATTGTTAGTAAGTGAAATATGGAGTATTTGACCTTTATGCCTTTTCTCTCCCATATAATGAATATTTTTAAATTTGCAAAACCTTTTAAAATCCTCATGCCCTGAAGTTTTCCTCTGTATGGTGCACCAACATAGGAACATGTATGTGTGCTACGGTCAAAGAGGTTCTCAGCCTTTCTTCTCCTGAAAGGAGCTGACTTTATTAATCATCTTGCACAAAACTAGATTTGCTTAAGAGCATCCTGAAAATACCTGTTCTAACTATGGGCTGAGTTGAGCTTTAGGAAGGGAAAAGTGCAGATGATCTGTGAAATGAGCAGGCTGCTTCCCTCCTCTTGGAGAGGTTTTGTTGTGTCTATTTCCATGTGCGTCATCACTGAGATGAACAGCCAGCTTTAACTCTCTGTAACCACAGAGTGTTCAGAGGAGTGTCCTGTACTCTGCTGGGCTGCTCTCTATCTCCTTCAGTATTTTCCTTCAGTTAGCAAGCAGGCTTCTCATAGCCTGTGGATTACTACTTTTCTTCCCTAGGGTTCCTCTGGGTTGTGTGAGAGAAGGGCAGAGCTAGTACCTGAGGGTAGTGAAATGTTCTCTGCAGTGCTCTCCTCCTCTGCCCCCTCCTTTCAAACACATTCTGTTCACCCCTCCTCAGTGCCGCTTCTGTTGCAGAGAAGCTCGCTGTCAGAAACTTCTGTGATGAAACTCTAATGGCAATTGGCAGAGCCTGGAACCCACCCAGAATATACAACATATGCTAATATTTAACATCTTAACCAGATGTTCAGCAAAATCAGAGATCTTACATCTCTGGAGATAATCGCATACCAGCCTCATCTGCAGCTTTCACTCTTCCTACTGAGTGACACCTCCACCCATATCTGACAAAATTCACAGCACTCTTTCCAGATCATAGAGAGCTCCTGAGCAGATACCACACATTGGCACATGATGAGAAAGCATGAGACTGTGTCATCGCTAAGGCAAAAGTTGCTTTTAAGGTAGGCTTCTTTTACACTGGCTCCCTTGCCTTTCTCTATACTTGAGCCACTCCACAGCTGCCAGATGTTGCTGTTACTTTCTCCTGTATGAATGCCTTGAGGATTTCCCCCTGCATATTGTCTAGTTACCTATGTCCTGACATGTTTTTACCATACAGTTTTATGGACCCAGTATATGCTCCATCATACTGCAGAAATAAAACAATTCAGCATGGTTAGGAACGACTGAAAATACTCTTTCTCTCAGTCTGAACTGTAACATCTTCTGTGCACCAGTTGATACAGCTTTCCCAAGTACAGAGTGCTGCTTGGAGATAACGACACAGTTCTGTAGGATACAATACATTATATAAAGTGGGAAACATTTTCTTCCATAAAGTTATTCAAACTGGAGGTGCTTAAGAAGAGACTGGATGAGGCACTTGGTGGCAAGGTTTAGTTGATTAGATGGTGCTGGGTGATGGGTTGGACTTGATGATCTCAAAGGTCTTTTCCAACCTGGTTAATTCTATTCTATTCTATTCTATTCTATTCTATTCTATTCTATTCTATTCTATTCTATTCTATTCTATTCTATTCTATTCTATTCTATTCTATTCTATTCTATTCTATTCTATTCTATTCTCTTGGCAGAAACATACTACATAGTATTCTCTTAAAGTACAAGAAAGAGAATTAATGGTGCAGGGTATAATTCAGGTACCTGTTTGTTTTCAAGTATTTGAGTGTAAGTGTATGCTCTGCTTTTGAAGAGTTTCAAGACTGACATTTAATATCATTCTCAACTTAGAAAAGTTTGTAGAAAGTAAATACTGGAGAAATTAAGTTCTCTTTCAACTTTAATGTAAAACTGAAATTATGGTGTGTTTCTAAACATGATCATACTTGCTGACCTCTAATTCATAACTGTCTGGCTTCCCCATGCTGCTACAAAGAGTCATCTCCTACATGTAACTACAGTCTAGCTAGGCCATTTATAAATTATGTAAAGCTGTCTTGTGGCAGTGTTCTTTCTGGTTTTGCTTTCTCAATCTACTGCTTTTCTTATGCAATGTACAGCTTCTCTTCTTTCTCTGAAAAGGTCTTGGAGCTCCTCCCAGTCCTGGGGTAGCTAGGAGAGAAGTAGAAGGTAACATAATGATTTTTGTATTCTAGAAATGGATTTCTGATTTAATACCTGACTAATGTTGTCGCCTTTGTGATACTAAAGGTGGTTTCATGAAGGTATTTAATGTGTATGACCTTCCTTCTTTTATTTAACACAGTTTTCAGAATAGCAAGTTGCTTCTTGTTTTGCAGTGATGGTGTGAGTTGTTATAGAAGGAAGTTTTCATTCATGAAAAATTGAGAACTTAAACTGCACTAATCAAGAGGAATGCTTTCAAGGCTGACTCTCAGGATAATGTGTAGCTGACTGATTGCTTGAGTAGACACTATACATGTAACTAAATCAGTACTCTAAGAAGCCTAACTTTTCATAAAGAACTACATATGTTCATATATTTTGGGGAGAGAAACTTCCATTTAAATAATTTAGCCTATAATTTAATATTTTGTCTCTTTCTAAAGAGCACAATGTAGATATTTTGATTCTGATGCCTAAATGTATGTGGCATTCATTTATGAGAAGCATTTCTCTTGCATTATTGTAGTTGGAGTATGTGGATAGTGTTGAATGGGTCCTGTTTTAGCCAGGACAGCAGAGTCATGGTTTTGAGTTCCTTCCTGGCTCTTTAGGAATGTGTCCCTTTGTAAAAAAAAAAAATACAGGTATGGCAATACAAGTCTGAATATAGTCACAGTCAGGATGTCCTCCTGTATGCTACAACTAATTTTAGCTACATTGCTGGCTCACTTTTCTGATTTGGCAAAATCACTATATGCACAGAATATAGGAAGAGACCTCTGGTGGTTATCTAGTCCAGCCTCCTGCTCAGAATAGGCTTAAACTGTTGCCAGGTTCTTCAGAGTATGAGTTGCATTACTGAGAACTGTACCCAGAAACCCATTCTAACCACTTCTAAGAAAGCAGGGCTGTCTGACAACTGGAAGCCAATTTGATAAACTGTGTCTTATGTACCATAGAGTACTCCTTCCAGTTACTGTAACTGACATGGTGATTTCACCTTCCTGGGAAACAGGCAACAGAAACAAGCCAGAATCCAAAATCTCTTTGCCTGTTAGAAATTGTGCACTTGGCTGAGGTAAAGGTAATTTTTTCCTGTCTTGCACTTCACAACTTGAATGTTGCATACAAGGCTGTCATTAGCACCAGCATGTAAATGTTAAGGTTGGTGCTGAGTAAGTTCAGGAACTTCAGTGTAGACCCTGTAGATTGCTGAGCCATGTACAATTACAGAAGTATTCTTCTGAGGGCATGATTTTTTGAATCAGCATGTTACATAAGTTCTCTTTGTTTTAAAGACTGCTGTTAGAATATTTGCAGAATATACTACAAAAGAAAACAACAACTTCTAGCACGATTGAGAACCCAGGGTACCTGTACAAGTGGGCATCTTTAGCTTGCAACAAATAGGAGGTGATTTGACTTAATTTGCAATTAGAAGGGTCAAATTACTCCACCTGTGCCATGGGATAACAGTGTGCTAGAGTAACAGCTTACCTGATGGATAGACTTTTAATATGTAACAACTTTTAAAACAATCACTAATGTCTTTTTTGCTCCCATTTATTTCCATTAGTGGTAATGTACCATTGCTGTGTAATACCTGTTTGTAGCTTATCTAACAAAGATAATCTGGTTATTTCTTTCTTTTCATGCTTCAAAGCACAAAAAAGTCCTGGAACACAAAGAAAAGATAACTTAGGTAATATAAATACATGCTTTGTACTAATTACAGAAATAATGTGATGCTGAAATGTGTTCCAATTCAGCAATCTCTGATCTCTGTTCCAGTGCGTAACCAGCCTCCGCCTCCAGCTGGCATTTCAAGCACAGGTTCTGGACATGGTGCAACCAGACCGGTAGGTATTCTGTCCTAGATTAATTTTCCTCCTAAGTTTCTCCAGTTTATTACACTAGCAGTGGGGTTTGGCCAGTGTAAGACAACTGCAAAAGGGACTGGCCATTTTACAGTTTACATGAATGAATTCCCTCAGCAATTCCTGTTTGCCAAGAATAGTCCATAATATAGTTACTGGACTGTGGTGGTGAGAGAAAGTTCAGTTCTCCCCCCCACACAAAGAAACCATGGCTAACTCAGTTGGAGAAGCAGAAATGAATTAAAGCTATATTTACAAGCAGGATGAAATGCAGATGGATATATACACAATATACAGTATTTACAATATATACAGAAATATACAGCAAAGAATGTAATACAGAACAAAACTCCCTCCTCCAGCCAGGAGGGTCCCCTCCCTGTGCCCCCTCTCTCCCCCTACCTCCCTTTTTTCCCAAGAAGGGTTAGAGAGAGAGAAAAGGTAATTATTAAGGAGGAAATTCTGTTAGCTCAAAGCGTATGCAAGAATTTGTTTCTTATCTGTTAGTTCAAGGTTAACGCCATCCAGCAGCTGTTGGTCAGAGAGAGACAGAAGCAGAGCGGCTGAAAAGACAGACAGAACTGAACTGACTGAGACTCAACCAGAACTAAAACTTAAAGTTGCATTCTACCAATGAAATTCATTTAGAATATCTTGTTTTCATTAATATTTCCAAAACACTCAGCCAGAGCGTTTGAGCAACTGTCCCTTTCTTAAAGGCACAGCCTAAAACGGTCACACTGGACATGTTTTGCACTCTATACATTCACTTCATGGGCTCCCAAATAATACTGCATTTTATGTCCATTTCCACAAAAAAACCCTGCCAAGTCACTCTTTGTATCATACGATCCTATTGACTACATTGTTGATTGGGTATCATCAAATGTATTATCTTCTGTGCTGAAATGTATAGCCTGCTGGCAGCTAATTCCTTGCAGGCAGTTACTGTATTACATAGGCAGTTGGTGTCTTATATGGCTGATTACTTGATGTGTAATGAAGATTTTTCTCTTACTATAAAAATGAATTTTGATAAAGGTCTTCATTTAAAATTCAAACATTCAACTATTCTGACAAAACATCCAACAAATATTAGTTCTGCATTTCATTGTTTCATTTGTGGAACTGAAGCAAAGGAAGTGAGTGAAGGATTTATGGACACTTGAATGCACTTCACTATGAGCAAGAAAACAAGAGATGGAAGACAACTGCCTTCTTTCTCTTAACAACAGCAAGTAGGAGCCTTGTGTTAGGGGAAGAAAAAGTGATTTTGAGCCACACTGCTAAAATTGCTAGCACAGTTTGTTAGGACAAAGCTGACTGCATCTCACCATTTGAGACATTGAGACATTTGAGACATTGAGATTGTCTTTAAAAACACACACATGCAAAAAACCCCAAAAACCAAACAACCCAGCAACAAAAGACAAAACACAACAAACCAACCAACCAAATGTAATAGAAGGTCTGGAAAAAAAAATAACCTCCTAAGACCTGCTTGGCTTTTCAAACCTTTGCTCAACCCTTGTTTGGATTTCCTCACTGACATTGATTCTGTCCATTTCCTCAGGTAGTGTTTTGAGCAGCATTTCATTTCAAGGACTTCAGGACCAGGGACAGGAGCCACAGTGGTTCCCCTTGCCGCTGGGTGGTCCAGGGGATTATTTTAGCTCTCCCTTCTGTTTCATTTCTGTTCCTTTTGGATGCATCTGTGTCTTTATCTTTTTTTGTTCTTTTATTAAAATACCTATTGAAATTTAATCCAGTCATCCTTCTGCCTACCTCTGGAACATTCAAAGAAATGACAGCACTTGGTGCCATGATCTGGTCATGGGGTCTGTGTTGATAGGTTGGACTTGATGATCCTTGAGGTCATTTCCAACCTTAGTTATACTGTGATACTGTGACAAAATGCATCTTGGCAATGAAAAAAGAGACATATTTCGGAGGTTAGGTGGTTTAAAGCATTTAGAAAGTTGGTAAATGGACTCAGCCAAGCATAACAAATCAGATGTTATACAAAGCCTTTGGAGCAGAGTACATAAAACTAGTGGAAGTAAGATTAAGGGTGATCCTTGTTTTGCAGTGGTGAAGTTTCTTTGCTTGTTTTCAATCCTGTTTGTGTAGAGAGTTGTGTGATAAGAGCTTGTTCTGAAAACCTTTTCCAGAACATCCACTGTTACTAATATTTTGTCAATACACCAAGTACACATAATTTTAGAGGAAACAAATTTACAAACCATCTTGCATCACGATAGTTTTATGATGGGGTTGGGGCAGATCTGGATTTTGTTTGTTTTGTTTTGCTGAAATATATCAGTTTTGTTCTTTCACTATACAAAACTGACTGTAGCTGCTCTTTGCAAATGGCAGGCTCTAATTATTGCCTGAAAGGTGGATGGTGGCTGCATTGATGGTGGGCTACCAACATGTCCTTACAAGATCTCCAAATAAAGCAGTTGCTGGCATTGTTCTTGTTGCTTACAATAATTCATAGCTTATATAAAATTAATGCTAACATAATGGTGTTTCTAACATTGTTGCACAGGTAATTGTTTTATAAAAAGTTGAAGACTGTTGTAAAAATCCTTTGAACTGAACCTTCATAACGCTTTGTTGAAGGGTGTTGTAAAACTCCTTTGGTTTGAATTGAACCTTAATGCTTTTAGAATATGGTCTTTACTTTTGTATGTGCACGAAAATTTAGTTCAGCAGCAGTTCTCAAATAATTTATTTCTCACAGAGCCCTAATTATCCTGAATCATTTAGCAGGAGATGACTCCAGATGACTATGCATCCAAATTACAATTAAAATATTTTCTTTTTACCAATTATTATGTTAGACTGTCCCACCTCGAGCTGGAGTTATTAGTGCACCACAAAGCCATGCCCGTCCCTCTGGGGGAAGACCAGCACCTGAAACTCAGACCAAACCAGCTGAACCACCAAGGGGTAAGTTTACTATAGAAGTTAAATCTAAATGTCAGTGTTCAGTCAAGAGGTATCATGTCTGGTTTGTTTTCAAGAGGTGCTTTGGTTTTCACTAGAAATTAGGATTCTCAAATGTAATAGCATTTGGCAGTTTGTTAATCATCCACAAGTATAATAAACCCTTGTCAGATACTTGGCAGCAGTCAGATGAGATGCAGACCTATAGATTTCATCCTCTCAAGAGAAACTTTGGTCAGATTGCTGTGTTTTAATGTGGGCACATTGGTGTGTCCTATCATGTCTCTTGATCACCACACAACACATTCTCTCTCCTACTTGCTCTGTAATCATAACATCTGGAAGAGCATTCATGTTTGACTCTTAAAGCTATTTCCTAAACCTACACATAAAGAGGTTTTTTGAATTGTATTTGTATCAATACATGCATTTACAATAGTGACTTCCAAAATATTTTTCAATATAACTGAAGGACATTTAAGAATTACATGGTTTCTGGTTCCCTATTTTGTATCTATAGTAGTAATTTTAATGGTGGTATGCTGAGGGTTTGATGATACAGTTGTCATGAACACCTACCTGGTGTCCTTACAGCTCTTTCTTCTGCAGCTCTGTATGGTGCTTCTAGAGTCACATGTTCTCATTCATGCTGTTAATACTGCAAATATACTTGCAGGCTCACCGTTGCTTCCTGAACCACTAAAGCCTCAGGCTGCTGGACCTGCTCAGCCTACCACTCAGCCACCACCTGTGCTAAGGATGCAGGAGCCTCTGACGCCTGTGGCATCACATCCAACCCAGACAAGTGCCCCACAAAGTTTGGAACCCCCACAACCGCCTCCTCGTAGCCGATCATCTCACAGTTTGCCTTCTGAATCCACTCCTTCACAGCAGCAAGTAAGTAAAAAAAGCACTTAGTGTATATGTTTTGCTTATTATGTAAATTAACACAGCTTGCACTGAATGCTTTAGATTTGTGTGAAACTCCTCAAGCAAGCAAACGAAAATAAAGGTCAAAAGATTGCATTCAAATATCATCTAGCTCTAGTAGGATAATACTTAATTGTTTATGTATTGGTGATGAGTAACTAACATCTTAAATATTAAACCTGAGTTTTCTTATACTAGATTTACAACTTACAGACAGCTTGTTCTTAAAATTATGTTGTCATTTGACAACTCTGTATGCATGATACTGTGCTTTATATTGGTGATGAGTCAGTGCAGGAAGACAATATGCTAGGTACTTAATAGAAACACATTCCTCTGCATTCCATTAAAATATAGAAACATATATCTGAAAATTTAATGCAGTAACATTAATATTCTGTTCTGTGGAGTCATCTAGAGTGTTACTTAAAGAAACCAAACACAAACCCCACCTATTTTTAGGAAAAGCTCTAGCTTCTTAACTACTTTTTGAAGACCTACTTCTGCATATTTTTTTTAGTGTTGTTTATATGTGTGTAAGGCTCAAGTACTTCACTAAAGGCTAGTGCTGTTAGTTTTTACAGTACCAGGTGCTAGGCCAGATAGTATACTACTTGAATAAAAGCACAAATTTATTTGTGTCCACTTCTTACCAAGAGTAAATCTGTAGTTTTCTTTTTTGGTGTTCAGGTTTTTTTAATCATATACTCAGTTTAAGACTATGTAAGTTTTCATCACTGTTTTAGATTTTACCTGAAGTCTGCACCTGAAGTTCACTTCCACTGAAGCAATTGGTTAATGCCAAATTGTGCCAAATTCAGTCCTTAGTGAACTGAGTTTAAATTCTAATTGAAAAAGATCTTTAAATGCTCTTCCTTTCTTTCTCCTGGACCTCTCTTCATTTCTCTTTCATTTTGGAAAGATAGGCAAAAAAGTGGAGGATATTTTTAAATATACAGGTAGGATATTTGGACTTCTTGTAGGTTCTTAGAAAGTACAAAGTGTTGTCAGCAAAGAATACACATAGAGGCATAAGGTGCCTGAGAACATAATGATTTTGTGAATAGAAAGAGACTGCATTGTGCCACTTTTGAAAGCCTCACACCTTCTGTATGCAGTTTGACCACTGATTGTTTGTGAGAGGTGTGAACAGTTCTTTCAAAGTTACATTTATCTGTGTGTATATACAGCAATCAAAAAAGTGCTTAAGAACACCATGAGCAGCTTTGTCATTGCATGTGGTATCCAAAACAGATAGTTTAAGACTAGCTCAGGCAACTGTAATTTTCTCTGCAATCAGATTTCTTTGATTAACATAGGTCATGCAATCACAAGGAAGGCCCATACTGAGCTTCAGCTTTTATCTCCTGATTATAATTTGTACACATGAAGTTGTCTGAGAAAAGGTCCTTAAATACAAAGGCTTTTCAGAAGTAGCGTATTCCAAGTCCATCCTTTGATTCAAAGCTTGAGTGTGATATTTAAGAACCTGAATCTCTCCTTACAAAAATAACTGCTTGTGACTATTTAGGACTCTATAGATTACCAAGGGATATATTAGAAAAAATGAAATAAAGTAGCTATTGCAAATAGGTTTTGTTAATTGGAAGTTAAGGGTATTTGGGGGTTTGATTGAGAAACTGTAGTTTGTTTTTGTCTTGAAAAACTATTACCACAGATGAATGAATTAGTCCATCAATAGTCAAATTCTTTTAATCAGCCTTCAAAAAAAAATAGCACAGTGAGCTGCACTATGAATGTCTTTATGGAAATAATACCAGAAGTGGCTTGAACTGGGTTTTTTGACAGTTCATGGTAGGGCTTACAAGTCTTACAACAGAATACAGCAAAAGCTTAACATTTAGTATAGTGTGTAATACATCTTTGTGGTTTGTATTCATATCTCAAAAAAATGGCTTTGCAAAAACTGAAAAGTATTTTTAATATGAGGCTGCTTTGTTACTTGGATCTTCTTCCTAATTTTCTTTCCTTTGATGTCTGTTTCTCTTTCACAAGCAGGAGCAACCGTCAGGGTAACAGGTATCTGACTATTTACCAATCTTGTATGTGGTCTCCATCTATTCAAGCAGAAAAGATGTATGAATCTTGTTTTCATACATCTACAGTCTCATCCACGTTAAAAATCACCTGTCTGCATTAATGAATTGGCTGTCATATCATAGTTTGCTTTTTCCTTTCATAATGCAATTAAAACCGATACGGTTAACTGTATTTATTAGAGCCATAGAAAGTATTTTGCTTCATCGTCTTTTATGCAACAAATGGAACCTCACATATGTTGCTTAGTCAATGCAGAATCTCTTGGTCTATTTGGAAAAGAATGAGTGGGTGTTGGAGTTAGCATTTCCCTTTAATGCAAACAAATCCTGATGCAACTGCGCTGCCAAAGTGTTTTTCAAATTAACCCGTGTTTCACATTTCACAAATAAAAGGGAGCTTCCTATTTACCACTAAAAAAATATATACTGTTTGTTACAATTTTAAAAGCATTTGGCTCCAGAATTATCCAGAGCAAACTTTTCTTTACAAAAAAAGAGCAACTGAGATTCATAGTTTCTTTGGGACCTTGTATTTTTTTCCATTACTTGGTTAATGAATGCAGAACTTAACCAGCAGGTGCCAAGCTGCATTTGCTTCATATTCTTTCTTCAGTTCCTCACATTTCTACCTTCAGTTACTCGATGCCTGTGTTTTAATATAATTTTCAGAACTTCTTACTGCATACATTAAAAAAATAACAATATTGAACTACTCTTATTTATGGTTTGGTAACATTAGGCCTCACCTGTTCTAGAAACTCTCTGGTGTAGGGTACCAGGTGCATGTAACTGACATGGGTGTCTCAAAAAACCACCAGAGCAAATGCATTGTTGCCAACATAGTTTATTTCTCCAGCCAACCAATTCAATTCTTTATTCTTCCTATTCCTGAGAGTGTGTAAAGGCACAGTGCCTTAGGCAGTGGATATGTGGAGACATACTTCAAGCTATTCAAAAGAAATGCAGTTAAAACAAGATGTCTAAAGACTGAGGTTAGGCTACTATTATATTGCATTTCAGTTGATAGCTTTACCTAGGATCCTCGTTCAAGCAAACAATAGTTAATAGAATTTTCATTCTAAATATCCAAACCATTTGGGTACATTAAGGGGATGTGTTGAAATTACAAATCTCTTTGTGAAAATTTGAGTTGTCAGGAGCTGTTTTAACTTGAACTTAATTCTTTGCATTTGCTTAATGAGGGGAAGCCCCAAACTCTGTTCTGTCAGGGTGATGACTTGAACACAGGTAGATACTCTATCTTTTTGGACAGTTGTTACAAGGTATAAAAGCTGCACTGATTGACAAAATTGGTAAAACCAAGGGATGTTTTGTTTGTAAAGATTAGAAATTCTATGGAGGGAGCAGTCTTCTCTATTTGGTATTATTCTAAACAATGATAACTTGCCATTTTAAAGTATTACAAACTGATGATTGTACCTTTGTGTGTCAAGAGGCACCTGGAGATGGCCAGGTCTAGAGATGCATAGCTCTACATAGATGTGTCCAAAGTGCATATACTAATAACACTAATTTTTCCTTTTCATTGTGATGCCTAAATACTGCTTGTAACATCAGTGAAACAATGAAACCTAAAGCTTTTTATTTCATATCTGTGCTGGGTTATCACTTGTTTAGAATACAGCATCACTTCCTAAGTTTCTTAAAAGATTGTCTTACATACCATGTCCACTAGTGCTCTTGGCTAGGATTCTGACCTGCATGAAGTATATTCAAGCTACATCTACCAACAAGGGAGAAAAATGTATCTAATGACTAGCATGCTGTTCTTCAGAGAAAGGGTTAAGGGGTATTGTTTTCTAGAATAGAGAAGTGCACTGTACAAGTTCCAACTAAATTGTGTGGAAGTTGTAATTTAAGTCTAAGAGCTTGTTTTCCTCTCCCAGAGGAGTGAGAAATGGGAAATTAGTGATACTCTTGGTGCAGCCAGCTACATGATTACTAAGCACCCTGTTTTCTTTCCAGATTAAAGCAAATGGAACATATGGCACTAAACTTGAAACACAGTTAAACAGTGACCCTTTCGAAGATTTGTCATTCAAGCTGCTTATGTCCAAGATGCAGATGTCTGTTCGAACATCACCTGTCCTGACTTCAAACCCAAAGGAGCTGATACAATTGCCTTCAGCAACACAAAGAAATGCTGATATTTTGGATACTGTAAATTGCATGCCACCAATGCCTCCTATCCCAACGTTCAACGCATCCCAGGAACATAAACGCAGCTCTCCAAATCCATTTGTTACTGGACTGAACTGCACAAACCCATTCACTGAAAGAACTCCTAATGCTGGAAACCCATTTAGAATGGAAATGCAAGAGCCTCAGATCACTTCACATTTACTCGAGGGACATGCCGCTTGCAATCCTTTCCCTACTCTAAATCCCCCCAGCTGTAATACACGCAAGCCTGTGTTTTCCGTTGGCGCATCTGACAACACTTTTTGTTTGCGAAGTAAATCTTTCATGGTAAAAAATGTACAGCCAAAAGGATGGGTAACCTTTGATGATGATGATGATGATTTCAACATAAAGCTAAAGCCATCTAAAAGTGTTCCAGATTTTAAGCAAATCAGTTCCAGGAAGTCATCTGGATCACCAGATTTGCTGGGCACTGGACAAAATATTTTTCCTGGTGCAGACTGTAACTTTGATAATGATTGGAATAGAAGTTCTGCTGAGGGCTTCTATACAATGCCAGCAAGAAGACTACCTGCACCTCCTATACCATTAAGAACAACCAGCAACCAATCCCCCGCAGATCCTTTTATTTCTTTGGCACCCAAGGTGTCACCCACGCAAGATTTTACCGAAAGATAGATGTTCAATACTGTAAGAGGTTATATTTGTTGCTACATTTATCCAGTAGATAATTGGGCATTTGAGATTATTCTGTGTGCAATAATTAATTGTTAAATGCACTGAACCTTAACTCATAAACAGCCACTATTATTTTGTGTATAAATTTTGAATATGTATATATGGTAGAGCACAAAAAAACAATGTCTGAAATTTATTCAAGTCCCAATGTATTTGACTAGAAAGAGAAAAGGATGAGCTACTAATCTCATTAAAATATCCAGTTCTGGTGGTAGTGTTTGCTTAGGGAGCTCTCACATTTCTGTTCCCCTTTGTGGAAGTTTCAAAAACTCAGGCTCCCTGCTGGTAGCCTCCCCCTTCCCTTTTTACTGTTTTGTTAATTGATATTTATCAGTATTTACCAAAGAGCTGCCAAAGTTTATTGAGGTTTACTGAATGTTGACAAGTGTTGTTTAAAAGTGGTTTAATTTATAACAGAGGCTATGGATATTTGTAAGGTTTATATATGAATTTGAGGCACAACAAAAATACTTTAATTTCAAAATACAAACAAAACTTTGTGTATTAATATATTCAATATTTGACTTCAATTTTCCGTGTCAGTACATTTCAGCTGTTAAATGATCGTGATGTATACTCACTAGCATTACTTCAGAATAATTGCTCCATATCATCCATTTATTCACTACTATTTTAAAGATAGGCTGTTTCCACAAATTGGAAACAATAAACCAAGTTTTCTTTCGACCTCTGGAAGAAAACTCCCCCTGGGTTTTGAGATACAAAGCAGTCTTTACCAGTTGCAGACCACATATCAGAGTTGGGTTGTCCCACACTTCTGCACATTAGAATGGTGTTCCTTGTCCTGTAGAAGCCTGTGTGAGGGAAACAGCAGCCATATTAGTGTATTGGAGAAGTTACCTTACATGACTGGGCTGTCTCCTCAGCACACTCCCCATCTACTAGAGTTACTGCTGTGTTTTGTAAAATCTTACAAAGAAAACAGGAGAACAATAATTTTCTGTCAGTTTTGCAGGTAAAATTAAGTGATGACTCTTCACTCAGACAAGGACCATCCTCTGTGTGGTGCTGCTGCTTTGAGGCCAGCGAAGGCAAACTCCTAATTCTACAGATTATAGTATTACAAGTGCAACGCTTCGTGCTGTTACAATTTTCTGCAAGCCAGATCAGATTACATAAAATGTGATGATGTATCTTATTATCAGTTTAAAATAACTGATTTCCTTATCTCCATTTACATAAGCTATAACTCCCTTATACTATGCAGTGTTTTAGGACTTAATTCTTACACTCAGCTGTGTACTTTTATCCAAAGCTGACCACGTCACAATCTCTTGGGGGACTGCAAATACATGCCTACACACATTGGCTTGAGAGCAAACGGTACTGGTTCTGCTAAACCAGGGACTAAAACACAACACTCACTAGTATTATATTTATAGTAGCAAAATACACAATGACAGTACTCTTTTTCAGCTCTCAACACTTATCAAAAACTATTTATCGAGTAATCCTCTCTTCCTTTAACCAGTGTATGGTTAGCCATGAGCTGCAGTTGGAGGGAGGAGTGATGATAGTGAGTTTTATACTGTGCTTTTTGGTTTTTTCCCTGTTCAGGTCATTAACCAGTACTTGTACATTTTAAACAGCAGTGGTACTTATACTCTTTGTGCTTCAGTATGTGAATTACCTTGTTTTGAACTGTTGCTATAAGCATCTGTGTGACTGGTGGTTTGATATATTCTTAACATTAGCAAAACGATTTGGGGGGGGAAACTTTTTGCTAGTGAGAGTTACGTGATAGCTATGTTCTTTGTTGAGTATTTAATTACAGTGATTAAAAACTACTGTTCAAACTGTACCTGGTATACAGCACCTCTACACTTTACGGGATTACGGATACTGAGTACGGTACTGCAGAGACCACAAAGAAAGGCTCCAAACCTGTAGTGTCTGTGTATATAGCTAACCGCTGTAACGTGTATTAATGAGAACAATTACTAGCAAAAGTTCTGAAAATACTAAAAACTGAAATTAGAAACGCCCAACACCTTCATCCGTGACTTCTGTATTCCCTGTGGTAAACTGCTCTGTTTAAGTGTAACGACTTTATCGCTTGTGGCACACACGTATTTATGGCTGTACCCTTCCTACAGCTGCAGTATTGGAACCCAGTGGCGTACAACATTCCGTGCCGAGCCTGTGGAAGGCGGTGGTGTAATCATGAAATAAACATACCTGCCCTTCAGCCATTCTCGCTCTCTTTGTATCCCAGGGGCTCCCCGGCACCCTCCTTCCCACACCACTTCCGGGCTCACAGTCAGTGCCAGGCGCGGGGATGAGGGCAGCGGGCGGCCGGAAGCGGAAGTGTCGCGGGCCGGTGGGCAGCGCCGCAGCGGGCGGCGGTTGGTGACTGCTGCCGGTGGGCGTCTGGGGCAGACGCCGGGGGAGGGCGGGCGCGCAGCGGGAGGGCGGTGACGCTCCCTGCGGGCGGTCAGGAAGCGGCGGGGCAGCCATTCCCGTCCGCTGGTATCCAGGGACGCGGATCGGTTGCTCTGGGAGGGCAGCGGCACTAACGGCCTCCTTGTCTTCTCCCCGTGCAGGCTAGAGCCGCCATGGTGCGGCTGCATGTGAAGCGCGGCGATGAGAGCCAGTTCCTGCTGGAGACGGCCGCCAGCGCGCGTCTCTCCGACCTGACGCCTCTCGTCGCCCGTATTTACAACGGGAGGCTGAAGGTGCAACGTCTCTGCTCAGGTACCGGCCCCCCGGCCTCCTCCCCAGGGCAGCTGGCGGCGGCAGGGTGCTGCCACCCCGTACGCAGCGGTGGGCTGGCCGTCTGCCTGGGCCTGGCTGCGCCCCCGGCGGGTGCGGAGCTCTGAGGCCGGGGAATGAGTTGCCTTCAGAGCAGCGGTAGTCCGGCTGCCCTGGTCTTGAGCCCCGCTCAGGTCTCACGGGTATTTGCGGCCCGCTGGCCCACGTGTTCAGAGCTGAGGGGCATCACTAGGAGGTTACTGGACCGCGATCTCGGAAGAGTTCTGCACTGGCAGGCGTTAAGTACCTCGCAACCCCCAGTTTAGCAACAGAAAAGCCACTTTCTCTGAAATTTAAGAGAATACTCGCCACAAATGCTAAACAACGTGTAAATTCCTATATTCTAGTATTTTAATGGGGGGTTTTGTTTGTGTGCTCTGAGATTCCCACTGCACATGGCTGAAAAGTCATCTGCTGCATGACTGAACTGCAGCATGTCCATAGTGGCTGCACAGGTCCTTGGAATGACATTTTTGTGTTGCTTACTATATGCTTAGTACAAGGCATCCACCAGCCCTGTGGTGGAGAGTCACTAGATATGCCTTAATTAGTGCTGTAGTTCAATTCAGAAGGCACCTATTTAAAAACACCCACATTTGCTGTTTGTCCCTGTGGTCCCACTTTGGTTTGCATTGCAGATCAGCCTGGGAACACATAATCTGAGATCCTTTCAGGTGAGACTGACCTGAGGGGTGCAGCCCATCTACACCTGATGTGCTTTACCTGCAAATATGTATGTGGTGTATGAGGCCTTGCTGAGGCTAATCTGGTATTAAACAAATCCAAACCTCAGGCACAATGGTTACTGTGTTTTCAGCACACACTCTCTCTACAGATGGCTGCCTAGCTCCATAATGCTTGCTTGTGTAATCTTAGCCTTTAGATTTTCTGGTGGGTGCCAATAATACCAGCCACAACAGCAGAATTCTCATTTCTCGGGACTCGGAGTACTTCTGGCATGTCTTTTGTGAGATGGGTATGCTTTAATTAATATGATGATTGTAAAGAGGCTGGAGGACCTCCAAGAAATGGATGCTGTGAAGTGGATTGACAGCTGGATAAGTTCTGGGGGAAAGCAGTGAGCCTAGTTTGCAGGCTGTGGGCTAGATGCTGTAGGCTGGACAACAAGATTAGAATAAACCTTTATTTAGAAAAAACCAAACCAGGTTGGAAGAGACCTTCAAGATCATCGTGTCCAACCCATCAACCAATCCAACCCACCCAAACAGCTAACCCATGGCACCAAGCACCTCATCAAGTCTCCTCCTGAACACCTCCAATGACGGCGACTCCACCACCTCCCCGGGCAGCCCATTCCATAGCACAATCACTCTTTCTGTATAGAACTTCTTCCTAACATCCAACCTAAAACTCCCCTGGTGCAGCCTGAGACTGTGTCCTCTTGTTCTGGTACTGGCTGCCTGGGAGAAGAGACCAACATCCGCCTGTCTATAACCTCCCTTCAGGTAGTTGTAGAGAGTGATAAGGTCACCCCTGAGTCTCCTCTTTTCCAGGCTGAGCAACCCCAGCTCCCTCAGTCTCTCCTCATAGGGCTTGTGTTCCAAACCCCTCACCAACTTCGTTGCCCTTCTCTGGACACATTTCAGCAACTCAACATCCTTCCTAATCTGAGGGGCCCAGAACTGGACACAGGACTCAAGGTGTGGCCTAACCAGTGCTGAGTACAGGGGCAGAATGACCTCCCTGCTCCTGCTGGCCACACTGTTCTTGATGCAGGCCAGGATGCCATTGGCCCTCTTGGCTGCCTGGGCACACTGCAGGCTCATGTTCAGCCTACCATCAACCAGTACCCCTAGGTCCCTCTCTGCCTGGCTGCTCTCCAGCCACTCTGACCCCAGGCTGTAGCTCTGCATGGGGTTGTTGTGGCCAATGTGCAGAACCCGGCACTTCATCCACACACCGTCTGTTCTCGCTGCATGGGCATTGGTAACCAGCATTTACACCTTTATCTTGTCCCCACTAGCACTGTCCTGCACCATTGCTTCTTGAATAGACACTATGGAGTGATTTATGTTTAGCTTTTAATTTCATACTGGGTGTGAATCTGACTCTGGGTTTGATATAGTGTGGGCAAATCTCTAGGTAGTCCAGTTATGTATATTCTCAACTGCAAATAAATTAATGGTTGTGTAAAAATAACATGTCATGCCATTTGGGAAATAGTTGCTTTCTCAAAAGTACTTGCAATCAGGAGTATGCTTTAGCAGCCAGCTAAAGCTAACTAAGAGGATACCAAAATGAAAAAGTTTATGGCCAGCAAGTATCATCTTGGTTTGTGTACCTGTTCAGTGTTGTTTACTGTGTGGTTTCATGTCTATGTGAAAGGCACTAATTGTAATGTAATTAGAGCATGTGTTTCTATAGTGTGGCCAGCAGGAACAGGGAAGTCATTCTGCCCCTGTACTCAGCACTGGTTAGGCCACACCTTGAGTACTGTGTCCAGTTCTGGGCTCCGCAGTTTAGGAAGGATGTTGAGTTGCTGAAATGTGTCCAGAGAAGGGCAATAAAGTTGGTGAGGGGTTTGGAACACAAGCCCTATGAGGAGAGACTGAGGGAGCTGGGGTTGCTTAGCCTGGAGAAGAGGAGGCTCAGGGGAGACCTTATTGCCCTCTACAACTACCTGAAAGGAGGTTATAGAAAGGCGGATGTTGGTCTCTTCTCCCAGGCAGCCAGCACCAGAACAAGAGGACACAGTCTCAAGCTGCACCAGGGGATGTATAGGCTGGAGGTTAGGAAGAAATTCTACACAGAGAGAGTGATTGCCCATTGGAATGGGCTGCCCAGGGAGGTGGTAGAGTCACCATCATTGGAGGTGTTTAGGAGGAGGCTTGATTGGGTGCTTGGTTTAGTTGTTTAGGTGGTGTTGGATAATAGGTTGGACGTGATGATCTTAAAGGTCTCTTCCAACCTGGTCTGGTCTATTCTATTCTATTCTATTCTATTCTATTCTATTCTATTCTATTCTATTCTATTCTATTCTATTCTATTCATGTGTATTTTTATACTTTGTCATTTGTTCCACGTGTGACTCTTAATACCCAGGAGTAAAATTTGCCTGTACGTATGTAATGTGAAAGGCCAATGTAAATGGTAGGTTCTCAATAACACAGATTTGGTTTTTTTATCTTGTTTTCTAAACACTTCAAAGAGATGGAGGAGCTGGCAGAGCATGGCACTTTCTTGCCTTATAACATGCAAGGACTGACAGATGAGCAAATTGAAGAACTGAAGTTAAAGGATGAGTGGGCAGAAAAGTGTGTACCAAGTGGTGGAAGTGTCTTCAAGAAGGACGAAATTGGGCGAAGAAATGGCCATGGTAAATCAGATGTAACTGTTTGTTTCTTCCCTGATGACACATACAGTCTAGAATGTAATGAGGTGCACAAAAACCCATAGCTCTGGACCTTTCACTTTTACTTTATTGTCTTGGAAGCAATAAAAGACAAGTAGATACTAAGTACACATGGATTTCGAGCCATCATATTAGCTAGCTCATGTTTATTTGCTACTTATAAAAATAGCTTCCTATAAATAAATTATGTTTACAAATCTACAACTGCCTTTAAGTAGGAGCTATTTCAAGAGCCTGTTTCACAACAGATTAGCTAAACTCTCAGCTACATACATAACTCTTCTGTCTTGGATTAGAACCTGGTATAATGTTGATAGTAAAGTCTAAACAGTAGTGTATCACTTCAGCACATATGCTGTTTAACTTTGCAGCTGCAGTACTTGGAACTGAATTCCAAGAGATAAGTAAACAATCATTGGAGCAACTCTGGCTGTTTAACATCAATTTATTCTCTTAATTTGTAAATTTGAGTAAATTTAAGTTGTAAATTGAAGTATTATTTTTCTCCAAAAGCTCCAAGATACAGTAAGAGGTTGGTTTTCTCCCTTTTTTCTCATTCACTGTGACTCAGGCTTACTGAACTCACTCCTGTCTCTTTCTGCAATTCCAGCCACATAGTTTGTGCCTTACCACTTGGTATGCCTATCAAGCACTGCTATACAGTCAAGAGCACGAGGACTGATTGCACTGACCCAACCTCGATTGTCTTCTTTCTGTCTGTCCCTGTGCTCCTGACACCACAGCCCTGGTCAAGTCAGCAGCCCTTAAGATGTTAATTGCAGGGCAGCTCAGTTAAGGAGGAATGTTGAAGTAACTTAACTTGTCATACACAAACTACTTACTCCAAGTGTCTTATTTTGATGAAGATAATTGTTCTAACACAGCACATTGCCCAGCTGAGTTTAAGCCTTTGCTGAGCTCAAGAGCATATATTGCAGCTAAATGTTTTCCCTCCTGACTGTTTTCAGAAAGCTGTTTTGAATGTAGGCATCTTGATAGAGCCTGCCCTGTTTAGCATGGTTGTTAGCAGTGTTGGCCCGTACAGTAGAAGTTTGCAAGCAACTTTTAACATGAGAACAGCACTACTACTGCTTGTAGCTGTACTCTGGCATTTCTTTGTCAGTGAGAGGACAGCCTTGTAATGACAGTGTGTAAACGTGGGCCAAACTAAATGCCGTCAAGTAATGTACTTAAGCGTTTGGCTGTGAATGGGTGTGACTTAATTGGGCTTTTGTATCTGAGGAGAGGCTTTTTATAACAAAATAGATAACTAGGATGTAAAATGCACATTGTATTTCAACACTGCATTTGATGTTAGATTGGAATCATAAGTAGAAAAAAATATGTCAGGGAACCTCAAGATTGTGTCCCTGGCTAAAGCACACCTGCTGGTGCTGCTCAGAACAGTCCCAAGTACAGCATGGGACAGAGATTTTTGGGTTTGGTTGTGTCAGGTATGACATTATGGCTGTTGCTTTCTACTCAGTACTTTTGTTCCAAAAGAAACTCTAAATCCCAGAAAAATGTCTTTGTGGAAAAGTATTACAGTATCACAGTATCACTAAGGTTGGAAGAGACCTCGAGGATCATCGAGTCCAACCTATAACCTATAAACACAGGCCCCATGACTAGACCATGGTACCAAGTGCCACATCCAGTGGTCACCCATGGTTTTGTTTCTGAAATATGGTTTTGTTTCTGAAGTTAGTAAGAAATAATGTCAATGAAGCATCAAACTGCAGATTAGTAGTGCCTGTCTTGCTTGGTAATTTAACAGTGTTTCATTTCCATGCAGCAGAGAGTAATCTGGACAGGTCTTTGCTTGGTTTCTTTTATAGTAAGTGTAGATTATTAAATATACATCTCTTATTTTTAGCTCCCAATGAAAAAATGCAGCAAGTTATAAAGAAGACAATAGAGGAAGCCAAGGCATTGATGTCTAAGGTAAGTTTCCTGAAGCTGTGTGTGGGATTTTTGTAATAGGTGCTTGCAGTTGGGCAGCTAAGGAAAAAACCAACAGCTTTTTTCAGTACAGTTTTGAGTAATGCCACACAGTGCTACAAATAGTCTGATAAAAACTGATGTTTCTGTTAATGATTTTCGTAATGGCTTTTGGCAAGCTGGTTCAACAAGTTAAGGAATCAGATGCTAAACTCTCAAGCGAATGCTGGCAGCTGAGACCACACTGAACGATTAAATCATATTTAATTGTATCCCCATGCTCTTAATTTGCTGTTGGTGCATTCTTTTGGTGAATGCTTGTGTTTTCTGGTAAAAAATTAACTGTGTTCTGTGATGTTCCTGGGATAAAATACCTTTTGTTCAATTACAGAGTCCTTCGAGTTTTATGTATAATGAATTAATTTTTTTGTTCCAGTCTCTCAGATTAGGCCTTAGTTTTACAAGCACTTAGAGTGATGGTCAGTCCCAATGAGTTTGTATGTTTGAAGATAAGCGTGAGGGTATGTCCTGATGGGACTATTGTCACAATTACTCAGCCTCACATTACCAAATCTGTAGATGCTCTTTATTGTGTCTCAGCTTTCATTTGACTTTGAAGCTTAAATTAAGTAACATCTATGATCAGATTTCTTTTTCATAAGCATGTGCAAGTAATTTTCTTCTCCCTGCCCTTATAGTTCTGGAATTGGTAAGTGTGAAACTTTAAAACAGCATTAAACCAGTTAGGCAAACAGATAATGTTACTGAATTTTCAGTGTTGTCTCTGCACATAAATTTGCCTTCTTGGCTGTTTTGTTGTAGGTAAGTGTCGTATCTGTCACTTAGAGTGGGGAGCTCAGTGTTTACAGAGCTAGCCTGTCACCTGGCAGCACTTGCAGCGAGCTGAGTTGCAGCAGATCTTTCCTGAATTGAGGAGGATTTCAGGCAGGCTGTTCTGAGTCATATCAAAATGAGAGATGTTTCAGATTAAAGCTTGTGGACTATAACGATTTTTTCCAGATTGATTCCACCCTTGGATTGCATCTCCTCAGCTCTGTTTCTAAACAAGGAAGAAATCAATAATGTGTAGTTTTACTTGCATCTGCAGATCTGTTGTTCACTTTGCAAGTCTTCCTGGGTGAAACTTCCAACTCTAAACCATATTGTCACTTATAGCTAAAAGTTGTAAAGTTGACACACTCCCTGCTGACCTATTCATGAAATTACTAACATGCATTGGTGAGTGAAGGTAAGGATAGAGTTGATCATCTGAGACTGAGGAAACCAATTGTATTTGCCAGTTAACTAGGTTAAGAATGTCCACAAGGAGGCAATATTATCTTACTCTCTTTTCTATAAACCTTCTTAATTAAAGTATTTGAGCTGTTAAATCCATAAGCAAAACCTTAATTGCTTCTCTTCCAGTCGAGTCTTGTTTTACCTCTGTCTGTTCCAATGGAGTTTGGATTGATGTCAAGTATTTGATCTTGCAGATCTCTGCATAAACCATGCAATATGCCAAGCTTGACTCTTCTGCTCATATGCTCTGGGTTTTTTTCCTTAAGTTTTAGACCTATTCTCTAGCCCTCACTTGAATTGTACTGCTTTGAATCTTGTTCATGAATGCAAGTACTTGGAACAAAAGACTCCCCATCTAGTTTCTGTGTACCTGTTTGAATGCCTGTATTCTGCAGACATTTGTTACTAAATTCCTCCTGCACCATTGAGTGGGGTGGGTTGATTTTTTTTCCTCCCCAGTCTGAGCAAGCTAAGTAGATGGGGCAAAAGTGTAGCGATGTATTCAGAAGTCAATAATCATGAGACAAGATCCATGCTTCTGATATCTTTGTGCATCAGTTAGCTTTGCTCAAGTAAATCACTGTTGAACCTTTGAACTGAGTACAAAGCAAAGTCTTTCTGCATATTTCTATAAATTACCAATGATTCCTGCCTGTATTTCAGAAACAAGTTCAGGCCAATGTATGTGTTAATATGGAGATGGTGAAAGATGCATTGGACCAGCTCCGAGGGGCTGTGACGATTGTGTATCCAATGGGATTGCCTCCACATGATCCAATTAGGATGGAGTTTGAAAACAAAGAAGACCTGGTGGGAACTCAAGTATGCAGTAACTTACTTGGATTGTATATAGTGCCTGGGCTAAGTCTAATCTGTGCTGTTCTTCATGTTCTTCATTTTGTCGATGAAAGTTGTTTTCACTTGCATGACAGATTTGGTTCAGTATTTTTGTCTGGCAGTTGATGTCAAAGCACACTAATAGCTTAACCAGAAATAAGATGAATGTATTTTAAAAAGTTCATTTAAGTCTGGGACTAATTTTAAATAGCTTGTTATTTCTCTCTCATGCCAGTGTTGGTAATTTATTGCCCAGAGTGTTTATGTTAGATCAAGAGAAGGCTCCGAGGTGACCTGATTGTGGCCTTCCAGTATCTGAGGGGGGCCTACAGGAAGGCTGGGGAAGGACTTCTCAGGATCTCAGGTAGTGATAGGACTAGGGGGAATGGGATGAAGCTGGAGGTGGGGAGATTCAGGCAAGATGTGAGGAGGAGGTTCTTCACCATGAGAGTGGTGAAGCCCTGGAAGGGGTTGTCCAGGGAGGTGATTGAGGCCCCATCCCTGGAGGTGTTTAAGACCAGGCTGGACGAGGCTCTGGCCAGCCTGCTCTAGTGTGGGGTGTCCCTGCCCATGGCAGGGGGGTTGGAACTAGATGATCCTTGTGGTCCCTTCCAGCCCTGAATGATACTATGATACTATGATACTAAGATTGAATGGACTATAAATTTAAATGCTATCAATCAGTATGAGAAGAAAGATGTAGCAGAAGTATAGTGTAAAATTACACAGGCCAGAAAGGTTTGGTTTTGTTTGATTTTTCTTTTTCCCCAAAAAGTGTTTCTGGTTTTGAACTCTTCCAAGCTTTCAGCTTGTTTGTTTATTTGTCACAGGCTGGTCTTGAAGTTATAGAAGAATCAGAGGCACAGTTGTGGTGGGCAGGAAAGGAGCTGCAAGAAACAAAGTTGCTCTCTGACTATGTAGGCAAAAATGAGAAAACAACCATCATTGTCAAGATACAGAAAGTGAGTATTGCTGAGAGATTTCTTTCCCAGTTATTCACCTTTGGCTGTGTAATTGTCTTTGGAAGAGAATTGTCTTTATGTGCATGAAATGGATTAGAGTGGTTCCAGCCTGAGTGTTTTAAAATTGTACATCTATTTTAAAGCTTTATTCTATTCTTAAGTTTTTCTTTAGTACTTACTTCACCTGTCAGTTAAATACTGTAGTTGTTATTACTTGCTCCACAACATTTTTCTGAAGGGCAACAAAGTTGGTATTTAAAAACAGATGAAATACAAATTGACAAGCTTAAAATCCTCAGTTCCACCTCCATGCAGAGCACTGAACAGACCCAGTCATTCAGTCTGCCAGTTTGTCTCATTGTACCTGTGAATGTTTTTCTCCATTAGGGCCTTTAAGAAGCAGGTAGTGTTTTGTGCATGTGATGTGGATACCTCTCATCCCTGTTTCAGTTGGTTCTGTGTCTGACTCCATCTGTAACTCTGTAATTTCCTGCCTGTGATGTCCTGAGTGTCTTGATGGCAGGTCCTCAAACCGTCTCGATTGGAAATGTGGACATGCATCTTTTTTGAGAGGACAGAGCTGGCTGAGTGCTAGAGGGAAGAACAAGCTGCTAGGCCTATATCCACCCAGCTGCACCCTCAGCAGTAGCTCACCTAAGGCTTCCAGATGAATTTCTTTACAAGAAATTAGACTCTCCAGTTGTCAGATGTGATGAAGCACATGAGGCCTTCTATATTAATTTTGAATGCAGATCTGAGTCATCCTCTGGAATAATGAACTAAAATCAGGCAGAGATCTCTCGTTCCTCCCTGGTGTATGGGCATGATGCTCCAGCACAAGCCAGCCATTAAGTGTGTACCAGTGTGTACACACAGTGGTCATGTTCTTGCACCAAGCTGTTCATTAGTTTTTTGGACAAAATGGTTTTGTACAAACTGTACAGTTGTTCTCATGTCTAGTGAGAATACCATACTTGGGGGAAGAGTGTTTGATGTTTCAATCCATTTTCAGAGCTTTGTCAGAAGATGTTCATCCTGTTCATTCAAAGGCTGCTTCTGCAAGTGTCAGGTGTCTCAGAGTTCTTGCACTTAGCTCAGAATTATTCTGGAGCTGCATTTCGTTCCCATGTCAGTGAGAGCTTCTCTGCCATAGAAGTCATTAATGTTTGTGGCGGATCTTTTTATCTGCAGATGAAGATCAGTTAAGTGATTTGTATGTTTGTCATTTAGAAGACCAGAATTGCTTTCTTTTTACTGTCAGGGTGGCTGCAAAATTGTGTGACAGCTCATTAGTCGTTGAAGTGTAGGTACCCAGGACAGCTGTCTTATGGTTTAGTGAGTAGATGGACCTTTTCAGAGAATGTAAAGTAGGATGGTGACTTTCTATTTGACAAGAGATGCCTGCATTCTTGGCCTGGAGAGCTAAATTAAACCACCTCAGACCCTTTTTGTTCCAGAGAGGATTCACCGGCTCTGTTCAAATTGTACTGTTGGTTATTGTTGACAATAGCTGTCATCAGCTGTTTTCTACTGTGTGCATAATTTCTTCCCTGAGGACAGTTTAGGCTGGGTGCCTCCTGTTACTGCCACATCAGTTACACCTCCAGTGTCCCAAGTGTCCATCCCAGTAGATGGACACAGGAAATAGTGTATTTCATACCTATAATATCCTGCGCCCTGTAAGTCCATCTGCAAAGCCATTCTCTTCCTCTTTCTTCTCTCTCTGCTCCCATGGGAGATGCTCCCTATCAGGTAACAGTGGGGGAGTATCTCAAGGCCTCTTAGGCCTGGCTAGGCCTAATGCCAGGAGGAGAAGCAGGGGGCAGTCTCAGACCTGACCAGCCTGAGACCAGCCTAGCAGTACGGGGTGGGGGTTAGAAGAAAGAGCCCTGGGGGTTTTGGGTACACCCTCAGGTGGGGAGAAGGGAAGTGTTGGGAGGCCTTTGGGTGAGCTATAGGGGACTCTGTATGCTTTGGGATTCTTTTGTCACTCTGCTTGTAGCTTCTGTAAAACACTTAATGCTTTTCCACTTAAACTTTCCATCACTTCTGCAACCCATTTGCGAGAGTGTCATTCTTTTGCCCCTCTCAGTGGCAAGAGAGGATCTGCCTGGCCTCAAACCAGGACAGGACAGTTCATGGGGGAAAATAAAATGTAGCAGGGGAGCTAAAAATAGATGAGTCCATCCTGAGACATCTAGAGTGTGCTTAAAACACTCTATTAAAACTTTCAGAGCAGAAGTGCAAGTGAAATAGTCAATCTCATTTGCAACTTCCATTGATAGTCACAAAACTGATAGTGTGATTCAGATGCTGAGATGAAAAAATCATTTCCACTTGAATGCAGCAGTTTTCCAACTTACATTTTCCTGTCCTGAGGAACCTCATTAATTTTGACAAATCCTATTGTCTGAAGAAAGATTCTACTATCTTTGCAGAGCAGCTCCTCTTTTGTATCACAAATGCCACTGTAAATAAAATTTACCATTTCTCTTTCAGAAAGGACGAGGTGCTCCAGGGCGTGAGCCTCTGATTAGTCATGAAGAGCAAAAACAGATGATGCTGTATTACTACAAAAAGCAGGAGGAACTTAAGGTAACAGCGTCTTCTTTTTGGGGTACCTGAGCTCTGCTGTCGTAGCTGCTGACCATGGCTTGCATTCTTTACAGCCTCCTTAACCTGTTGGTTCTGTTTACAGAAACTAGAAGAGGAGGATGATGACTCATTTCTAAACGCTGAATGGGCAGACAGCCATGCTTTGAAAAGACAATTTCATGGTGTGAAAGACATCAAATGGCGGCCAAGGTGAAGCTCTTGAAGCTGTTTGGTTGATATGCTTACTTCCAACGAGGAGCTGTGTGCAGGGGACTCTTCTGATGAAAGCTGAAATCATCACTTTGTAGCAGATGCCTGTTTCAGCCTGAGGTTTTCAGTAAATGTTTATCTTTCTGTGTAACTCAAGCAGCACTTTTCTCTGCAAAGGGCAAAATCAATCCTGTTGAAGTTTGTTATTTTACTAAAAGCTTCTAACTCGAATTACTGAGCTATTTCATAGAGAATATATCTGCAATGTTTGATGGTGTTTGGAGTGCTCTTTATATTTTCTTCTGATTCTTGCATTTGTTTCAGATGGGGCAGTCTGCAGAAGCTAATTTATTTTGGAAGAAATCTGTTTTCCCAGGCTAATCCAGTGAAAGTTAGTGATGTTTATGTGCTTGTTTGCATTTCAACATAGCCACTTCCAAACTATGGTTTTAAAATAAGTTGACCTCTTAGCAGCTGTGTAAAGGAAGTATGTTTAGATAAACACAAGTAACATGAAAATCCTTGTGGAATTCTCCATTTTCATTCTTTTGGTTTAGTTTTCATTAACACTGGAAGCCAACCTATTGATTTAGCTCAGTTTTAAGAAGCTGTTAGCCATGAGGCTTTCATGTGAAGGTTGACAGAAGTTTGGTTACAGAAGTAAGCATTACTTGCAAATAGATAAGATACAATAAACCCAGATTTAGTAGGGCAAGATCTCTAATGTGGAAGTACTTCTAAGATTATGACAGGATTGGAAGTGTTCAGTTTGTAACAAATCAGCACTTTAAGATGAGAAATCATTACATTTATTGAAGAGTATTTTCTCTACATGCTTGACGTTTACAATCCTGTTACCATTTGTAAGATATATCATCAGTCAGTTCTGGGTTCAAGACTAACAAAGGAAATGCTAGTAGACCTGGAGCAAATGTAGTGTCCTTTTCTCAAGGGAAGGTTCTGACTCTGGATACAGTATGGCTAATGGATAATTAAATCTCTAGAATTATTATGTAGATTGATAGAATGGTTTGGGGTGGAAGGGACCTTAAAGATCATCTAGTTCCAAGCCCCATGCCTCATCTATTATGTAGATAATTAATGTTTAGAAACAAGGTTTTGCACATTTAGATTCCTGTGTCCTTACAGGAGATGCCTTTCTAAGGAGAGAGATGTGCATCCTAGTCAGATGACTGAGCAGTGGAAAGCCAGGGTGCCCTGAAAATCCTACATGACTATCATCTGAGTGTTTTATAAAGAGGTGAACTGATGTGGGCACTCGCAGGCAACTGCAAGGTTGTCTTTGTTTACACCTGTCTCAGTCCAAAGCAACTGTCCCTAGGGCAGCAGGGAGCTGGCAATGCTCACCTTCTCAGTTCTGCAGTGCAGAAAGGCAAGCCAGCTAAGGACACTGGGTTTGTAGCCTGCAGTAGACTTCAGGATGCCAAGTTGTACCTGCATACATCTGCCTCCTTTCCACCTAAGCCAAACTAGGTCATGTTCACAAACCACATCAGTCTCAAGAACAGGCAGTTTCTCATCAGCACATAGTTTGTGGCAAATTTCATAGGTGCCATGTTAGGGCACTGTGGTGCTGCTCAGCAGCTCTAGAAGTCAGATGAGTTATGTTTGGTGTCTGAACTTTCACCCCCATTTGACATTTTTCATTGATAGTTTGTTTTACTTTATTCATGCCCTAATCATCATGTCAGGAGGGCTTAGTGGCAGACATTGGAAAACACAAACCTCTGAGAGATTATCAGCCAGAAGCTTCCTGCCTTGCCAAACCCAGCAGTGCAACAAGGTGGAAGTAAATCTTGTCGTCGTTGACTGTCCCCTAAAAACACCTGGCTGTGACTCTACAGACTGACAAATCTCAATGTTTCTCTCCTAAATACCTGCTCATTTGAGTCATTGTAAAATAACAGAAGGTGTTTTGCTGGTTGCTTTTTGATAGTGAAAAAAAAACTCCTTGATTTCTGTAAGTATTAGTATGGTTGAAGAGACACTGAGCAGGTTAAACTGAAGTGTTTGCTGAACTGGCATCAGGAAGACTGAATGCAGAAAAGAGAATTAATGCTATCCAGTGAACTGTTAATGGGGTTTTACTGCAGTCTCTGATTCATCTGGTTTTAAGAAAGTTTGGTGTTTGGTAGTAATTCTTGGATATTGACTTTACAGTCATGTTGTACCAGAAAAAACCCCAACTGAACAAAGCAGTATGTGGGGGTTTTCTGAGTTGCAAAACTTCAAATACTTTTGTATTTTAACACTGCTAGGAATTCTTTCTTTGTGGCCAGAAAACAGTGTCTGCTAAGAGCATACTTTGTTCTGCTACTTCATCAGATAAAAATCACCGTCCTGTATGAATCTCTGGAGATTTTAAACCATTCCCATAGCTGAAAGCTTCTTTCCCACTGTGCTTCTTTTGTTGTCATCAAAGGGTGGGGTGAAGAAAGTCTGGAAATATTTTATGTCTTAGTATCTCTGGCATTGCAACTAATACTGATATCATGAATGTTCTTGATCCGTAATGAGCACTCAGTGAAATCATTATCATGAAAGTCATTAATTTAGTATAAAGGTTGTTATTCCTCCAGCTCCTGATCAGTCCTACTGCTTGTAAGAGTCTTGGGCTACCAGAGGTGGTGGTGTGGCTTTTCAGGGGGCTTCTGCAGTTGCAAACATTCTGCCCTGCAGTGCTCTCCTTGGTGGCTTCACAGGGATGTGTACAAATGCTGTCTGAGGGCCCACATTTCAAAACAGGTTCTGCTTTGAAAGTAATTATTTTCTTTGGGCTATGATATATAAGCTTCAAAAAAAAATCAAATTCCTATTTATAGATTGATGACTTAGGGTTGTTGCTCATTTGTTTTCCTCTTTTCCAGCAGTATCCTTTTGGCAGGCAGAAAAGAAATGTAGCCCTGTTTATAAGCTTTTCGAGCAAGCCTGTGTGGCACATTTAGTATCCAGGAGGGAATTACAACCTGGCAGCTCCCAAACTTAATTCCAAGGATCACTGTTTCCTCTGCTGCTTGTGACAACAATTTGCCTCCCCCAAATCTCATTTTTTTCTGTTTAACAAGCCAGCTTACTTCAGTCAGCCCTGCCACGTGGTTTTTGTTCTGCCAACCTGGGAAGGACATTCCTGAAGGACAGACTGCCTGTGAGCTACCCAAGCTTGAGAGCCACTCCAGCATCAGGGATTGCAATGTGACCTTACCTAGTAGTGCTTGTTTATTGGCATTTATGCACCCTGGAACAATTATCTTAGCAGGAGTACTTAGTTGCCTGTTCCTTGTCATTTGAAAGCAGGTTTTTTTGGTTACTTTGTCATAACTGCATTGAGCTTAGCGGCCTTGGCAGGAAGCTTCCCAGATGTTTTGGATCAGTTATAATGAATGCATGAAAATATCCAATTGAATCCCTCTTACAAATAGAGCTTTCATCTTAGATTAGTATTATTCCGAGGAGTTTGTTCTGCGGGTTCCCAGTCCTGTGAATAACTGAAGTCATCATTGGCTTTTGGCCATTTGAGTTAACGTCCTTAATAATAGGGAAGTACTCAACAGCAGAGGAGGCAAAATGAAGCTCACATGAGCGGTGAAGTATCTATAGTCCCTGGATCTTGCTTGTTAAACTCCATGGCACATCCAGGACCACAAGTAACTGGTTTGCCATGACAAAACCCTAACATGCTGGTACAGCCTTCCTCCCAGCAGAGCTCTCTCTGCAACTGCTAGATGTGACACAAAAAGCTTTATGATCTCCAAGACTTGCTGAAAGAGAGACAGATGAGCTAGCACTATACACAGGATTCTGAGGGGATGTTTGAACAGGACCTTGGATTACAGTGCTTATAATATTTTCATTTCCTCTCTAAAAGTGAGGGAAAAGCTTGCATAGAAAATACTTAACAGAAGAAACTCCATTTTAGTCTGCATACCTTTGGCTGCTGTTCTCTGCTGCAATTGGCCTTGTTTAGCTGATAAAACTGTCTGCAGGATCAGTGCTTGCCTGAGTTCTCAAGACAGCATCTGTGACTCTGTTGCAGTCATTTATTATGGCTGAAATTGAGTTAACTTACTGGAAACAGACTAAAGAGTACAGGAACAAAGCAAAGCCTGTAGATACTTAAATGTCTGAAGAATTTGAGAATGATGAGACAGAAACTCTGCACATAGGTTGGTAAATTTGCAAAAGCATTTTATCTTCAGACTGCTTGTTTCTGGAAGTTTGATAGCAGAGAGGGAATCCATCTGTTCTCTATCAAAGGGCATGCACAGCAGAATGTTGCTAAAATGTTTGGTTTGTGGCCACATCAACATCCTGATTAGTGGAAATTTATGTTAGGAGACTTGCTAATGCCATTCCAGCCCCTAATGTGCTATTGAGGTTTCCTTGAATAGGAAGGTTGGGAGGAAGCAAAGCACAGGCACTTTGCTCTGCGTGGAGGTGGCTCCAGTGCCACTTTCCCCCCCACAGGAGGTGGCTACTCTCCCCAGCATGGGGTAAGGGTGCTGCTCAACAGGCCACTGCTCTACCCTGCTGCCACCACTCTGGGCTTGCCCTGTGCCAGCCAGTGGGTGCTTCTGACTCCACCAATGCATGGCCCTCTGTCATTTTACCACACAAGGCCACCTGGGAACTGGAATTTGGCACTTGTACTGGAAGGTCTTAGAGCAGGGTGAGACTGATACACACAACAGGCATGAAAATGCTTTGGTGACACTTCCTGATTATTTTCCCCTCTCTGTTCTCACCTCTTCTGCTCACAGAGGCCTCATGCTCTGTTGCAAGTTTTTCAAATGGCAGGAGAGGGCTGAAGACTGCAGTCTGTATGGCTGTGAGAGTCAGTGTCTGTGGTGAGCTGCCATTGCTGCAGACTTGACCCAGCAGGGCAGTGAGCACCTGGTTCCTCACCCAGTGCCCCAGTGGGCACAGGGAGCTGGAGCTATTGCTTTTGGCAGCACTGACTCTCTGTCAGGGTGGAGCTCTTGTTCCTGCTCAGCACCTAACAGCCATGGGAGCCTGCAAAGGTCTGGCATGATGGAGCCAGAAAATGGAGGACACCCACCACCATCACTGGCAAGGTCTCCCTGCCACGAGATGGGAGGATTTCCCAGCTGACCATGACCTGCCAAGCCTAGGCTCTGGTACGACGGTGTTGAAGGAAGATGCAACAACTGCATTGTTGGTGTGCCAGTCAGAAGTCACCAAAGGCATGAGTCTGTGCCTTTTCTCTGGCTCTTCCTGCTCTTGCCCATCACTGGGTGACAGGGTGGTGGTGCTCTGGGGGCACCTGTGGGCTGCATGCTCCTTGCCACCCAGCCCCAGCTGTGTGAGCCTGCTGGAGGCACAACTGTGCCTCACCCAAACCCACCTGCTCACCTGTGTTGAGGGCTGTGCAGCAGCTACAGTGGAGTTGTGTTGAAAAGGGAGAAAAATATATATAGCAAAAATAGGAAATGTGGTGCTTCCTCAAGGAAAAAATAACTACAGTTTCATTCCAAGGGTTGTGTTTGTGAGAGCAGCTCTCAGCAAAGGGTAACACAGCCAAGTACTTAGAATGTTGCAGTTAATTATTGTGCAGGGACTTTTTTTCCCCAGAGAATCATCATAGGACTGCCCCTCATGTTATCATCTCTGCCATGGAAGTGGTCAGATATTTCATACCATCTTTGCCTTGTCTCTCACCCAGGCTCCTGCAGTTGAAGAATTCAGTCGGTAGTTGTCCCAGCCCAGTGGTCAGTTGTGAGTTTGCAGCTCTGTTTCTTCCTGCCTCTCCCTCCCTCCCTCCCTCCCTCCCTCCCTCCCTCCCTCCCTCAGCAATGCCCTGCAGCCTCCTTCAGGAAAGGACATTTCACCTCTCCCCTGATTAAATACGGGAAACTCCAGTTTGATTTTTTGCTGCTGATAGATCACAATGGTGGTGGAATTGCAACACAACCAGCGGGCTGGACAGCAGGATTGTTGCAGCTCTGATGGCTGCCTTCCAGGTGTGGGTTAGAGCTGTTAACAATTTGGATTGGGAGGACCTCTTGAAAGCTGCTACCTCTACCACGCACTTGGAGCAGGGCCTCATTCTGAATTGGATCAAACTTCAGAACCAGATCATGTTGCTCAGGGGCCTGATTTTGCAAAGGAAAAGCAAGAGGCAGCTCTGACCTACCAAGGTTTCATCTCCCAGCTGCATAAAGAAGGTGTGAGCACTGGCTGATGCGTTCGTGCTCTTGCTGCCCCAAGGAGAAAAGCAAGTTGTGTGTTACCATCTGTGGTGGGCTGAAGCTGCAGCTAAATTTTACAGGCATAGCCTAAAACTGCCACACCATCATGTTTTCAGGTCTTAAGAATACATGATCTTAAAAAACACAACAGCCTGAAAGAATGAGTCTGGAGAGTTGTGTAGGGCTGGGTCCATGGTCACCCCACGGCTGGCACACCAGTGATCCTCTGCAACCAAAATTACTCTACAACAGGGATTGTCAAGGGGTGGTCACTAATGCACACCCTCCTTGGATGGGTATTTGTCAGGTACCCTGTGTGTTTGAAGGCATGTTCCTGGCATTTGATGCCTGCCCACTTTGTAACCAGGATGTTGGCAACATGCAGCTGGGATTTGCCTCTTTCTCCACAAGAAGCCCCAAGTCCCGCCATTTTCTACACTGCTAGAAAAGGAGGTTGTTACCAACTACAGGCCGGGACCTTTGGGCTTTGCTTTTTGGGTTTGTGTTTTGTGGTGGTTGGTTGGTTAGTTTGATTTGGTTTGGTTTGGTTTCAGAAATGAGAACACAAGAAAACAAATCAGTCCCCTAAGGCTGAAGTTGATCCCTGGAGGACTTAGTTTACCGGGGTACCTCAGAGTGCCTGGACCAAAGGTGGCCACTATGGGGCAACCATGCAGGGGGGCTGTTGGGGCAGCAGTGCTCAGGGGCTGGCAGGAGCTCTACTTTCTCTTCATCTATAAAAATGGCACTTGGCAGCAGAGCAGAGAGTACTCTCAGGAGTGCTGAAACTACGAGGTGAGGCACACCAGCAGACAGGGTGTTGTGGGTACAGGCCTGGGCAGCACAGTGTGCTGGCATAGGGCTGTGCATGCTGCAAACACAGAGGGGCCAAGCTGTGCTCCTTGGCAGGGTCTCTGTGGTGCTTTCATGCTCCTGAGCTGGAATGTGTCTCTCTGGTGCCTGAAATGGCATCTTCTCTGAGGACAACAGCCCTGCTGCCTTGGTGGTGCTTTTAAGAGCTCATTTCAAAGCTTACTGGAGAGTAACCTCTGTTTGTTCCACAGAGTCTGGGTGGGCTTCAGGAGCCCAGGAAAACCCATTGCAGGTGACATCACAGGTGACAAGAAATCCCCTGCCTTGGGCCATGCTTGAACACTCCATCACTCAGCTATGCACTGGCAAAAGACTGCCATTTTTGGCCATTTATCCCTCAGGCTTCCTAGCGTGCAGATAAAGTCACCTGGATTGTTTCCACGTAAGGTCTCACTTCTTCACTCCTTGCTTGCACGCCTACAGGTTTGCTTTGCCAGATTTTGTTTCTCCAGATTGCTCCCAGCCCTGCTCACACCTTCATTCCCAGCTGCCCCCTCTCTCTGGCCACCCTGGGCACCTGCCCGGCTGATCACAGGCACCTCCTATGACATTGCTGGGGTGATGCCAGGGAATTTTGGCTGGTGCCACACAAGCATCAGGTGTCACACCTGAGTGGCTGCCGATAAAAGGTGCAACTTTGGGACAGATTTATATTCTGCTTCCTGCAACTTCTCCCAGGGATTCCTGGTGGTAAACTCTGGGCTATTTTAAAGGCAGGGATAGGGAGTTTAAACAGCCACACCAACACTGCACACTGCCTTCCAGCAAGGTTAGGTGTTAATGCTGGGTCATACAATTTTCTAATGCACAGTATTCCCCCAGCCATCCATGTAGCATGGACCTAACAGTTATGGCCAAATGACTTGCCAACTGTCCTTGGTAATGGTTTTTCTTAGGCTGCTCTTCTGGCCAGCTGCAGTGATTTTACTGCTGAAACTGCATCCCACTGCTAGCACCAAATGCCCTCCTTGTAGTGTTGCTGCTGCTCTGTGGCATCCCCAATGACACTTCTGCCCTTAGCCTGTAAATGCAGTAGATACCAACTGCAGCATTTCTGCTTCTTGGTTTCTGAGCTTACACAGCCCACTAAGAACCATCCACATCCAACTGCTTCTTATCATTGCTCCTGTTCCAGTAAAGCAGACCTGCCACAGGCCTACTGTACACACTTCTTCTTTAATTAGTGTTTCCCATAAAATCATGATTTTTGTGCTCTCAGATCAGCTAATTACACTTCCTCTCAATTTCCTGCTTGCTGTGCTGGGTGCTTTTTCTGCAGTTCAGCTTTTTCTGCTTCTCATCTTTTTTTTTTTTTTTTTCCAGAAAGATGGTAATAAATGTCTGTTTCTTGGGGGTTGCCTCATTTGTTTTTGCTCTAGCTTTATTTGTTTCATCTTTAACTTTCAGACTGCTGCGGACTGTGAACATTTGGGAACAAGGTGAACTGCTAATTGATAGCTTTCCCCAATGAGACTGTAAAAGTTTTTGCAAGAAGAATAAAATAGCAACCCAAACTCAGACTATAAACAATTCAGCCAAGGAAATAGCTCCTGAGTGAAGCTTGACCTCCTTGTCTGGAGCAGAAGCTGCTTCCTCCACCCTGCTCTGGTACTGGGTTTCACTACAGGGCTTTGTCTCCATGTTTGAGGACACATTTAAACAAGCATGCATTAACAAGTGCCTTTTTTTTTTGCTTTTCCTCAGAACATACTCCCAGAGGCTGTGAATTGCTCCATATTGGGAAGCAGGCTCTTCTCTGTGCCAGTGGCAATCTTTTATTGCCTGCCTGCAGCCTGTGGCAGCAGGCAGAGGGGAAAATCAGGAGGGAATCAGGTCTGTTAAGTCATCTACAGGCAACTATGTGAAAGTAGCAGAAAAAAAAAACCATTTGTAATCTACACATCAATACAAAGCAGTATTTTCCTTGAGGGTTGTGAATGTAGGTAAGAGAATTCAAGAGTTGGGTGAAGTGAACTATTTTTCAGTTTTGCTCTAAGGGAGGGACTAAGGTTTAAGTTACGTATTGGTTTATGCTGATCTACTGCCACTACAGCTGCTTCAGGAGGAATGAACACTCCTGATTTTAGCTGTGAACCCCAAAGGAGGGTGCTTTCCAACCTAAGTTATACTGTGATACTGTGATGAGATGGAAAAATGTGAGTGGATGAAGTGAACAAAACAGCAGGGAAAGGACTTTTGGTGCCCAGTTGGCAGGGCCAGAGGCAATAAGCACAAAAAAGCATAGGAGCTTCCCTCTGAACATCAGGAAACACTTTATCACTGGAAGGGTGACAAAGCACTGGCACAGGTTGCCCAGACAGATTGTGGAGTCCCCATGCCTAGAAATATTTGAAAGCCATCTGGATGTTGTCCTGGGTAGCTGGCCATCGGTGGCCCTGCTGAGCAGGGAGGTTGGACTAGATGCCCTCCACAGGTGCCTTCCAATCACAGCCAGTCTGTGATTCTGTGGCCACCCCTAGGGCGTGCTATTTTTGCACAGGCTTGAGCAAAGCAAAGGTCTGGTGGAAAGACTAACTCTCAGGTTTTGTTACGATGTCAGCTTCAGGACTAGAACTCCCCAGAGGCTTAAAGACAAAGAATGAGGAAAGAAAATACACACATTTTAGTGACTATAAACATTAACCACCAGACAGGTAACTTCCAAAAAATAGATCAGCTGGAGATTGGCTGGTTTGTTGCCCCTGCCCTGGGGAAGGAGCAGCCACTAGGAGCCTCTGCCCTCAGTCTTGCTTTCCATGTGTTGGAGCCCTGCCCACTCTCTACAACTGATTACAGCTTCTGTGGAGGGTCAGCAAGAGGAACAGGCTCCATCTTTTTTATTACTATGGTCTGTCAGCAGGGGGAATTGTTGGGATATAAATCATTCTTTCTGATCAGGAAATGGGTGGTGCCTGCTCCCTCGAGTCAGGAGGAATGAGCCAGCTCCTGACCAAAGCTGTCCCACACCTACTCACAAGGCCAACAAAAGGAAAAATTGCTGCCTTCCATCCTCAGGACAAGGACACGGGGTTTTTTCAGACCAAAACTGAATTCATCAATGTCATGCAGTGGCACAGGCTATGATGACTTTCTGTTGCAAAGGGGGAGATTCGAGTCCCAGCAGGCACGCAGCCAGCCTCCTGGACTGTGGCAAGTATTCTACTTTCCCAGTGCCATGGGTGACCTCACCTCTCTGTGCATCTCCTCAGCCTCTCTTCCTTCCGCTGATAGGATGCTAATCACTGCTGAGATTTTTTCCACTTGAGCATGGGACAGTGCCTTAGTCATCTGAGCAAGCCCCCTTCCTCCCTTTAAAGTTTTCCCAGGCTTCAGTCAACTTTGTATCAGTAGGAAACTGCAAGTCACGGCACTTTTTTTCTGTCCAAGTGTCTCATGCTACTTCACTCTACCTCGAAGCGCAGCGTCTGAGCGGGAAAGCACCATGAACTCACAAAGTATTACCAATAGGAAGTGACATTTTTCCTCCTTTTGTCCAGTGAATTCCCTGTGGTCTGCAGTTAAAATATTGGAGACATTTTATTTAAAGACAGGAAGGTTGTGTTTTGAAATATGATACCTTTCTGATTTAATTTTCTGTCCGACTGAGACCGACTCTGAGCACTCTGAGCAATTTTCAAATGGGGATTGTGAACTTATCAAAGAACCCCAGAGAATGTAGCTTTCAGTCAAGTGCTGGCTCAAACCCACGATTTAACGTCAGAAATATTAACACAGCATTTCACTTAGGAAGTTAAATGTTCTCTGTATGTGCCAGCGCCAGGAGTCTCTTCTGAAAGCAACTGGTTTTGAGCTTGCACTTCACAAATTTGCCAGCATGGGTAGCAGCAGAATTACATCTCAGGCAGGTACCTTCTGATGGTTGAAATCCAATGGGATGGCATTCAACAAGTCCAAGTGCTGCACTTTGGCTACGGCAACCCCATGCAGAGCTACAGGCTGGGGTGGAGTGGCTGGAGAGCTCCCAAACAGAGAGGGACCTGGGGGTGCTGATTGACAGCCACCTGAATATGAGCCAGCAGTGTGCCCAGGTGGCCAAGAAGGCCAATGGCATCCTGGCCTGCATTAGGAATAGTGTGGCCAGCAGGAGCAGGGAAGTCATTGTGCCCTGTACTCTGCATTGGTTAGGCCGCACCTTGAGTCCTGTGTCCAGTTCTGGGCCCCTCAGTTTAAGAAGGACATTGAGACACTTGAAGGTGTCCAGAGAAGGGCAACAAGGCTGGTGAGAGGCCTTGAACACAAGCCCTATGAGGAGAGGCTGAGGGAGCTGGGATTGTTTAGCCTGGAGAAGAGGAGGCTCAGGGGTGACCTCATTGCCCTCTACAACTACCTGAAAGGTGGTTGTAGCCAGGAAGGGGTTGGTCTCTTCTCCCAGGCAACCAGCACCAGAACAAGGGGACACAGTCTCAAGCTGTGCCAGGGAAGGTTTAGGCTCGAGGTGAGGAGGAAGTTCTTCACCGAGCGAGTCATTCGTCATTGGAATGTGCTGCCCAGGGAGGTGGTGGAGTCACCGTCCCTGGAGGTGCTCAAGAGGGGATTGGACGTGGCACTTGGTCTAGTCATGAGGTCTGTGTTGATAGGTTGGACTCGATGATCCTCGAAGTCCTTTCCAACCTAAGTTATACTGTGATACTGTGAAATGTGACCTTTCCCTTAACAGTATCACAGTATCACTAAGGTTGGAAGAGACCTCGAGGATCATCGAGTCCAACCTGTCACCACAGACCTCATGACTAGACCATGGCACCAAGTGCCACGTCCAATCCCCTCTTGAGCACCTCCAGGGATGATACAATACAACACTGAAGGTCTTGAATGCAGGTTGGCTGTTGCCCTTCTGTCCATGCCTCAGCAGTGCTTTTCCTCTTAGGGCAGGCCTTATCTAGTAGCTGTGGGCTTTTAAAAAAAGCTGTAGCTTCTGAGAGCTGTTGTGAAGTCTCTGCACACCAAAGAGTGCCTGACTTCAGGTGCTGTAATGTTACCCTCAGGAGGTTGCTACAAAGGGAACTAATTCTCAAACCATGAAGACTTTCAGTGAAATACCAGGCACTTCTTTGAGGTTTAGCTTCTAGTCCTCCCAGCCCAGAGACCCTGCTTTCACATGTCTCTTATAAGTAATTGCATAAGTTGGTCTCAAGCAAGTAGCCCATTGGAATGGGCTGTCCAGGGAGGTGGTAGGGTCGACATCCCTGGAGGTGTTTAAAAAGAGACTGGATGAGGCACTTAGTACCATGGTTTAGTTGATTAGATGGTGTTGGGTGATTAGTTTGACTTGTGGATGTTGGAGGTCTCTTCCAACCTGGTTGGTTCTGTGTGATCCTGTAATCTAACCCCCTTGTAATCAGGACACTATTGCCAGGGGAACAGGGTTTTCTGTGGGGAAGGCTGGGTTAATGAAACAGCAGAAAAGCTTCAAGAACCTGTGGTTAATTTTGCTTTGTCCTGCTCATCCTATTAACATATATTTCTCATCAACAGGCCACATCCTTGTGTAATTTATGAGCTGCAACACACTAACTGGTTAGTGTCCCAATGCAGGTGTTTCTCATGTTATGCTGCTTACATTGTCCCTTTTAATATTCCTTAACATGCATATGGCAGCTCACAGAAAAACAATTCACAAGATACCACAGCTTGCAACTGCCAAAGCTTCAAACAAGTTTTTCACTGAGTGAGTTACAGACGGTCGAGGGCTTGAAACTCTCCTTTTATTGCATACATTTTTGTCTTACCTCACAAATAATTATATGCACTGATACAAATGTTCCTTCACAGAAGGTACAGTTCTTTTTTATAAAAAAGGGCTAGGGCATCATCCAAAATAAGCCATTTATGGTTCATTAATATAAAATGTATTCATATTTCTGGGAGGTGTCATATCCAAACCACTGTTCATCCAGATCTCTTGTATGATCTGGTCCCTGCGCTCTATCCTTTCAGCCAGTTCTGCCGCCTCTGTGGAGTTATAACCTGAGTAAGAAGGTCTGTAAAGTTCTGCTACTTCATCCTGGACGTCCGAATCAGAGGACTCTTCCTCCTGCTCCTCATTCTCACTGTTCTCATATGCTCTGTCACTTCCTGGCATTAATTGATTCTTCTTCCTGTGCAATTTCTTGATGTCCTTTGAGCACCACACGCAGATCACCAAAGCACAGAGCGTGAGGATTAAGCCCACACAAACACTGGACATAAACAGGAGAGCTGCTCTTTCAGGGTGATCTGAAATCAGAAAGCCTGTGCTTAAAACACTTGACAAATTCTGCCAAAGTCTAGCTACAAAAGCATCAGCTGCCATTTCCAAAGCAGTGCAGAAATCCCTGCCTCTTAATAACATGATAAAATAACAACAGTGCTCCATCATTTTATTAGCAGCTTACTAGCATTCTCAAACACCTACTAGAAGCACACACTTTCTTTTTCCCCAGCCACACTGCCAAAATGGGCCTTACCCTCACGAAGAGGGGGCATGGGAAGAGCAACTCTGGGCTCTCTGGCACCACAGCAGCATCTCCAGGCCAGGCTAGGTAGGGAGCATTTTTCCTTGATGTTCCCTGAGACTGCTTCTTAGTATAGCAACAAGTGAGACAGATGTGGAACAGCCTTTCTTGATGGGTTGTAAAATCCCACCCTGGCTACTGGGGTGTTGCTGGGGGCTCTCAAGGCTGGTAGGGTCTAGGCATTCGGGGATAGCAGCTGGTGACAGCTGGGTGCTGCCAGCAAGGAAGACAGTCTTGTCTTGTGGGTCTGCAGCTACTCTTTGTGTTGGCAGGGGAAACCCTTGCAAAGACTGTGAGATGATGCTCAACAGCTATGTGGCTCTTGGTGTTTCCTAGAAGAGCAGAAATCTTAGCTCCAGAATCACTTCTCAACATCAGACTTTGCTTTCTTCCAAAATTCCTGACTTCTCCTGTGGTGGTAAGAGTTTTGGTGATCATGCATTTATTTGCCTAAACAAAATTTTATTCCACTCTGGTGAGACCCCCACCTTGAGTACTGTGTCCAGTTCTGCAGCCCCTATTACAAGAAAGGTATAGACATGTGGGAACGTGTCCAGAGAAGGGCCACGAGGATGATCAGAGGGCTGGAGCTCCTCTCCTATGGAGACAGACTGAGAGAGTTGGGGTTGTTCAGTCTGGAGAGGAGAAGGCTCTGAGGAGACCTTATTGTGGCCTTCCAGGAACTGAAGAGGGCCTAGAAGAAAGCTGGTGAGGGACTTTTCAGGGTGTCAGGTAATGATAGAACTCGGGGGAATGGAGCAAAACTAGAAATGGGTAGATTCAGACTGGATGTTAGGAAGAAGTCCTTCCCCATGAGGGTGGTGAGACACTGGAACAGGTTGCCCAGGGAGGTGGTGGAAGCCTCATCCCTGGAGGTTTTTAAGGCCAGGCTGGATGTGGCTCTGAGCAACCTGGTCTAGTGTGAGGTGTCCCTGCCCATGGCAGGGGGGTTTGACCTAGATGATCCTTGAGGTCCCTTCCAACCCTAACAATTCTATGAGTCTATGAAATTAGCCTGAAGTGTTGCTAAGTCACCAACCCTGCCATGTCCCATACCAGAGAGGGCTGGATTTGGAGTGGCTTTTTTTCCTCTTTTTTTTTTTCCACTGCTCCTCTCTGATCTCTTACATGTGTGCAAACCAACATTTCCAAAAATGGATGTCTCCAGCTCTGCTCCCAGATCAGGACCAGGTTTTCAGAAATACTGAACAACAGACTGTCCCCATTGAAAAATATTCATTAAAAAATATCTTGGCTGCAGTCTCTAAAAGAGTTTGGATCCTCCAAGATGGAAAATATGCTATAAATATCAATTATGCTTTGACTGTCCCATCCACAAGACTGTGACCATATTGTAATAATATTGTTACTATAAACATGAGAATGCAAGTTGTGACCTTCTGAGGTGATCCTGCCTTTCCCCCCCAAATGTCACGATTTCATGAAGAAAACCATCTCAGCCTCATTTTCCTACCTCTAAGGTATGCAAATGTAGCCAAGGAGTTGCTAACAATAGTTCCATCTTTCTTTGGAAGTCTTGATTCCTTTGGATCAAGGTCAACACCTGTGACATGTGGAGGTAAAGCAAATTGAATCATATCATTGATAATGAAGCTACTGAAGCTCATTCACTCAATGACTTTTAAACTAACGAGTGCAGCTAAAACACAGGCAGGGCAGTGCTGTGCTGCAGGAACCTTGCAGGACATTAGAACAAAAAATGTTTGGTAAATAAAATAAATTAACCAATTATAAATAAGGAAATATTCAAACTACTGAGTAACTAGACAAGCCTGAAAAGACGACTCCAGCAGGACCATATAGCTGCCTTCCAACAGCTGACAGCAGCCTATAGGAAACCTGGAGAGGGAATTCTCATAAGGGTGCCTAATGACAGGACAAGGGGGAATGGTTTAAAGCTGAGGGAGAGTAGCTTTAGACTAGATCTTAGGAAGTTAATCAGTATGAGGCTGGTAAGGCTCTGGAATAGGTTGCCCAGAGTGATTGTGGATGCCTCCTCCCTGGAGGTTTTCAAGACCAACCAAGTCTAGCTGAGAAGTGTCCCTGCCATGGTTTGAGTAGATGACCTCTAAGGTCTCTTCCAACCTAAGGCATTTTGGGATTCTGTGGTGAATAGAAAACTATCTACTACCCATGCCTTTTCCCAGTAGAGTTTCTGAACTAATTTTACTTCATTTTGCTTCACAGCACTCAGAACTTCCCAGTCCAGTCTCTGCAGTACACTCCCATTACTGATGCAAATATACATTAGCCACATCATTAATTTTGTTGCCTTTAAGAAGAGCAGGTGTTGGCATAATTCTTAAAAGATTCTTCACACACACACAAAATGCAGTTTCACTTTTTCTTTTCCCCCAGTTCAATCAAAATTAGAAGACACCATGCTGGTTACAGGTAGATCTGGATGGCCCACTCGTTTCATAGTGCCGTGACAGTAGGGTCATGCTGATATGGGTCCTGCCTTGCTCCCAGCCTGTCATCCTGCCCTCCTGTTTCTGCAGGGTTTCCATGACCTCATCCCACCTCCCTCAGACCAAGATCTACACTGGCAAAACATCCTATTTTAATCAAAGACAAAGGAGAGCAGCAAGCCCTATGTTTTTGATGGTACATACCATTGTTCTGCTTGACAGAAGACTTACTATCGGTGGCCAGGGGGTTGACTGCTGTGAGGATCAATTTAGGAACTTGAAAGGATGAAAGACAAATGGTATAGTTAGTTTGAGCAACCAGATCCTCAGTTAATTACCAATCCTGTTGCTAACACTCAGCTTATTAATTCAGTTTCAAAAGTGCTACAGAAGGAATCATAGTGGGTGGCTGCATTCAGAGCCAGCACAAACAAGTGCCAGCCCTGCCAGTATGCAAGTCTTGCCCCAGTGCCCCAACCAGCCTGAATTTCCTCAGTGGCTCAGAGATGCTCCCTCATGCCCAAAGGCCAGGAGTGTTTGCAGAGTTGGTCCTGCCTATCCCCACCATATCAATCCCAGCTAGGGCTGCTGCTTGCTGCATTGCCCTGACTTACACTACTGTAAACTTATACTCTCACCCTGATGGCTTGTCCCAAGAGGGTGGCTGCACCCAGTGCCATGTCCTTCTCCTTCCACCACTACCCACAGATGTAGCACACCAGAAGGCACTTCAGTGGATGCTATGGCATGGAATGGTGGTAAAGACCATGCTGCTCACAGGATTACCACTGGTGGGGAGGAAAAGGAGGTGGGAAAGGGAATAAAGTAACTGGGAAGAAGAGTGAAATAAACATGGCAGGGGATGTAAACAGGTGCAGCAGGCAGAGGGAGCCTGAGGGATAGAATGCATAGGTAGAGCCCTGATAATTTTCATTGAAACACCAAAGGGGACACACAATGCTACCCTTTTCAGTGAGGATCTAGTAAAGGCAGCTCTGGACCTGTGACTGGATTCACACACCAGCCTGTGCAGAGCTCCAGGAACATCAACACAGCTGCATACAGTGTGGCACCTGCCCCCTTGTTTTCCATTCAACAAGGGGTGTGCTAACCCATGCATAGCAGACAAAACTGGCCTATGAGTTCAGGATAAAATGGGTTACAGTCAGATGCTACACTGCATCCAGATACTGGTTTTGGATGAGGATATTTCACTGCAATTCTCAGACAAAATATTTGTCTTGTGTCACATCCTCTGTAAAGCCTCTGAGATGAATGGTCACTGAGAATGAAGGTGTGCAGGACAGGAGGAGAGGTGACAGTGGGCTGCATCCTTCTCACTTCATTGATTTTTTCCCTTTGTAAGTTTTCATGCTCTTCTTAAAACAATGAGAAGAGATAACAGCAGGTGCATCATGCAGACAGTGACAGTTCACATATTCTTGTTAGATGAATGGGGCTTTCAGACACTCAGATCTTGGCACCTGTTCCCTGTACTATGTGAAGGCAGATTGACTGATTTTTCAGTCTCATGCAAAGGGAGGGGGGGAAGCAAGAAATTTCAGGTATGAAGCTCACCTTTATCCCACACAGTAACCTTTGCAAATAAATAGTGTTAAGGAAAGCTAAACAGAACAGAGGAGACTGAAGTGTGTAGCTTAGCATAGTTTTCATTTGAAAAACAACTAAAAATAGCACTTCTTTCTGAGCAGAACTTTTTTTTTCGGGGGGGGGGGGGTGTGTGTGTGCTCAAAGTCATAGTTGTTTCCTGATGAAGGCTTTTGTTTTTCAAGGCTCTTAGCTCCTGTTTGCAATAGAAGGCCAACAGAGATAGGGCAGAATGAGCTTGTATCTATTTTGGCCTGTACCTCATCATAATTCTTAACTGTTTTCCAGTGCCTGAATGCTTTTATAGGAGCATGAGGCAGACAGTGAGCAGGTTGGTTTATTTTCAGCCTGCACTCTGAACTTGCAGCCCTGGCTGTTATGAACAATATGCATGTGTTATGAACAATCTCCTGGGAGGACACAGCATCCCAGTACCTTTGTGTGACCTGAAGCTTCTGTCATGTGGGCACCAGCTCAGTCGAAGGCTCCTTCACCTGGGCTTATGTTCCTCCTGCTCCTCTCCCAGGGGGAACTTCCCTGGGCTTTGCTTGCCACAGAACTAATCCTTTCCTCAAGGCTTCCCATTGTGTTTGAATAGCTATTCAATTTGGCTTTCAAATATTTATGGTAGGGGGATGCTTAATTCAAAATGGCATGGACAAAAATGGCCCCTGATTGCTTGCATTGTTCATTTTTATTGTGGCTTTATTTCAGACATGAGAACTTTAACTAGGCTGCATCAGGTCACTAAACAGAAAAGCTGGTACTAGCATGAAGAATTTGTATCAATACATCTACAGTACAACTTGTGTCAGCACTACTCTGTCAGGAAGGCTAGGAGTCAGTCATCTACAGCAAGCTGCCAAATACAGCCTACAGACAGACTCTGAATGGCCTCCAGGGAGTGCAGATGGGGTGTCAGGAGCTGTGTTTTCTGAGAGAGGCTCCTGAAGTTCAGCCTCAGCAAGGACCAGGAGATACCACCTCTTGCAGGCACGAGATGATGTTGAGCAGGTTATTGGGGGCACTCAGCCTGCTAGAAGCCAGCATGATCTGGCTCCTGCTGAGCTTTCTACTAGCAGGAGTTAAGTGCAAAAGTAAAAACGCAGCCAGACACACTAGCCCTAAATGGTTGCTGACCCATGAGGTAGGGAGTATGATTTTTTTCACATTCCTGATCATGATGGAAATACTTTCAAGTGTGGCACAGCCCTCAGAGACTGTGGTCTGCTCTGTTGTGCTCTGCTGCTCCTGCAACTTCAGAGGAAGGCCTGTTTACCTCATCTTGGGAAGCATTAGCTATCAGGAATCTTCTAGAGGGGAAAGAATGTGAAATGTCATTCTGAGATATGAACAAGCTCTTCCCATGTTCACTAAATGATCTGTAAAATAATTAGACCTGCAAATCATTGGCTAATGCTTCAGATTGCACATTTGAGTAGAATTTGGCAGAAGAAGAAAGTCTTCACAATGTGCCAGCAACACACAGGAACACAACTTATTAGCCACGTTTCTGCAAAAGCACTTCACTAAGTAACAGAATGCATAGCTCCACTGCAAACAAACTTATGCTGGTTTTCTAGTACACAGATGTGCAAGACAGAATATTCTGTTGTAGTTATCCTTACTAAAATTAAAGAGAATTCCTTTAACTCATTGAAAAACTTACTCCAGCGTGAAGGCAGTTGCATGATAATACGACACATTAGCGCAAAGGCAGAGCTGCAGCTCTATTCAACAAGGTAAAGCTGAATTACTGCAGTGCCTCTCATCTCACAACTAACTCATGAGGAGGCTGAAAAAGAAAATATCTCATGCTGGCAAGGAAGCATCAAGGGTTTGTTTTCCTCTGATCTTCAGCTACACAGTGATTTAGTAACCAATCCTACGCTGCTGTTCCCAAAAGCACATCTCAGATAACCTGTGCCCTCTAACCACTACTCACTAGAGAGTCAGCAAAAGGACTCTTTGATATGTTCCTGTGGAGCTACTGCTGTGACTCCCTACAGGCCAGAAAGAGTCAGAAAGGAGCAGAGCTGGCAGCTTTCCAACCAGTGCACAGTAAGCAGATCAGTAACCTGGTGAAAAAAAAAATGTACCCATCCTCTGGTTGGAGCAGAGGTGTGTGTGAGACAATCACCCCTGACCCTCATGCTTCAAGCCCCAGAGCTTGCCAGTAGCAGAAAGCAAAGCCTGAGGAAATCTGTTCAAGGCTTAAGAAATGTGCAGCCATTCCTAAAAATGTGCAGCTGAAGTAAGACTCTGCACAGAAGTTCTGCAACCACTTTTCTCTCACCTGGATTGATATCACTCTTTGGTCTCCCACAGCCTTTGCTATAGAGAAAAAGAATCATAGGAAATTCTGCTTTCCCCTGACGATACTAGGCTGTGGTAAAGAACATGGAAAACTTCCCTCTTGTCTGAGGAATGAGCTGAATTAGACTTCAGTTCTGCAAGGGATGTATAACCTCCAACCTTTACTTACAGTGAGACCTTGCCCATGAGAAAGGAAATCCCTCTGCAAGGCTGAAGGCCGTAGGTGTGCTCGTGTGAATCAGGTTTCAGGACTGGGCTTGTACACAGTGCTTCAATTATGCTGGACTGCTTTACCTGTACTGATGGCAGGCAATGCCAGGCTGTGTTTCCTAGCCCTGTTGCAGGTGAATTCTGTAGAACAGGCTCTTACCTTGACAGTATTTCTCAAAATATTTAAACACTTACTTTATATTTTATTGCAAATTACATTTTTAAGGGGAAAAAAAGCCCTTAATGTATGAGTTTACATTTGGTGCAGCTCTGCCCATGGGATTGCTCACGTATTTTGGCTGTTCTTGTATGGCTATGTCACAAACTTCCTATGTTAAAAGCAAGGGGAGATTTAGGAAGCCTCTGGGTGCATGTGTGTGTCTCCATGTGCATGCACCTTCTGACACTGTTTTGCTTTGCAAGCAGGATGGGAACTTTACAATGATCATGCACTGGCTCTTACCGCATGCATAGCTGACATTCAGGTGTTTGGTCACTCCAGGCAGGCATGGACTTCCAAAATCCTGGCTAGTGACAATGACTTTGCATCTCTGTTTCCCATAACACCTTTTTGATAAGACTTCTAGCGCCGTGTACGACAAGCAGTCTGAAAGAAAAGCGCATACAATAAATACACAACACTGGTGTGGCTAGAAGTGACAGCTGCCACTTGCATGACTGCAGATACAAATCTGCTGTTGATTTCAGGCATATCTTTGCCTAAGCAGGATTTCAGAATTAAATATTAAGATCTGTCAATGCAAGGAAGTCAGCTGCAATCAAAATGTCAACCTGCAGCAAGCTAACTCCCACATGCTGACTTTCACCTCAAGCTCCCAATGAGTGTCCACTGTAACACCTCTATGTTCCCTTCAGAGAATCATAGAATTGTTAGGGTTGGTAGGGACCTCAAGGATCATCTAGGTCAAACTCTCCTGCCATGGGCAGGGACACCTCACACTAGATCAGGTTGCTCAGAGCCACATCCAGCCTGGCCTTAAAAACATCCAGGCTTCCACCACCTCCCTGAGCAACCTGTTCCAGCGCCTCACCACCCACATGGTGAACAACTTCTTCCTAACATCCAATCTGAATCTACCCACTTTTATTCTTTTTCCATTCCCCCTAGTCCTATCATTACCTGACACCCCAAAAAGTCCCTCACCAGCTTTCTGGTAGGCCCTCTTCAGTTACTGGAAGGCCACAATAAGGGCTCCTCAGAGCCTTCTCTTCTCCAGACTGAACAGCCCAAACTCCTTCAGTGTGTCCTCATAGGAGTGGTACTCCAGCCCTCTGATCATCCTTGTGGCCCTTCTCTGGACATGCTCCAGCACATGATGACTTGGGGGCAGCGGAAATAGCACATCCAAATAGTTCTCCATCTATTCCATCTCAAAATGACTGTGCAAATAAAGGGAGATGCGATGCTGTTTGCAGATCTTTCTCTTGGTCCCTGCATTACTGGGATGATTTGACTGGATACCTTATTTCAGTTCAAGTCAGGCAAGACCAATTTTTGCTATAGTGAAGTCTGGTGCATTAAAGGTAGGTTTTGCTTCACTATGCCTGTCGCTGGTAGGAGCCATTCTGCCACGGTGAAGAGGTCAAAATGAGCTCAATATTTAACCAGGGAAACATTTGGCTTCTCCTGTTCCAAATTCCAGGCTGTTCTCATAAAATGCCACCACAAGCCAAGTGTGCATACCTAAAGCAACCCCAACAGCATCTACTCTGCTCTGCCCTCATGTCCTAATTACAAGAGGTAACCTACATCATTTTCAAAGCTGCCTAAACTTCCCTGAGTTTGCACAGACAAAGAAAATCCATGTTACTGAATGTCTCTCTGTGGGCTGGGCACGAGGCATGCATCATGGGTGAAAATCTGCCTTGCTACCATCTGCACTCAGAGCTGTAATTTCCTTATTCAAGACTTAATGCTTTCCACTACAAACTGTACAAGAATAAAACTTGATTAGCAAGATTTTGTACTGAAGCTGAAATTATCTGAGTGGGAAAGTCTGTATCAAGACAAAATTCTGCTTTAAAAAGAAAAAGGAAGAATGTCTTTAGATGTGACTAAATTAGCAGTATCCACACATGCTAAACTCCAAGCCACAAAGCAAAAACATCCCTTGGTTTTGGTTTTGAAACTGAAACTATGCGGAAATTACAAGTCTGGAGTAAGTAAATACTTCTCTGAAGCTGTCTGCTTCCAGTCAGTGTTACCTAACATATTTTGTGACTTTCTGTGGATGGTAGGTATTTCTCACTCTAGTCTTCAGAGGCAGGGACACCCCAAAGGTCTGAAAATGTATTTCTCTGGGCATTAAAGTAGTTCTTCCTATAATAAAACTCAGACAAGGATGGCACCTTGCCACCTTCCAACTGATGAAACTAATTTGTGACTCTAGAGGAAAGAGAAACAGTGTTTGCAATGGCACTCAAAAGGTGTCATAGTATCATAGTATCATTCAGGGTTGGAAGGGACCACAAGGATCATCTAGTTCCAACCCCCCTGCCATGGCCAGGGACACCCCACACTAGATCAGCCTGGCCAGAGCCTCATCCAGCCTGGTCTTAAACACCCCCAGGGACGGGGCCTCGACCACCTCCCTGGACAACCCATTCCAGGGTTTCACCACTCTCATGGTGAAGAACTTCCTCCTCACATCCAGCCTGAATCTCCCCACCTCCAGCTTCATTCCATTCCCCCTAGTCCTATCACTACCTGACATCCTGAGAAGTCCCTCCCCAGCCTTCCTGTAGGCCCCCTTCAGATACTGGAAGGCCACAATTAGGTCACCTCGGAGCCTTCTCTTCTGCAGACTGAACAGCCCCAACTCCTTCAGTCTGTCCTCATAGGAGAGGTGCTCCAGCCCTCTGATCATCCTTGTGGCCCTTCTCTGGACACCTTCCAGCACCTCCACATCCCTCTTGTAATAGGGGCTCCAGAACTGGACACAGTACTCCAGGTGGGGTCTCACCAGGGCTGAGTAGAGGGGGAGAATCACCTCCCTCGACCTGCTAGCCACACTTCTGATGCAGCCCAGGATCTGATTGGCTTTGCGGGCTGCAAGTGCACACTGAGAGCTCATGTTGAGCTTTTTGTCCACCAGCAAGGTTCCCCAAACCAGTTTATTTGAAAAGAAAGGGGAGGTTTGAGATTGGAGTTCTTGACAAAGATGTGACAATAGGACAAATTTGTGATTATTTAGAGTTAATGCCCTGACACCAACACTAAATAAGTCATGTACTTGAGCAGGGCCATCAGGAGACACTGGGCTGAACGGTTTGGCAAAAGGCTCACAGGTTACCTTTGGGCATGGAATTTTAGTAAAGTGTCTTTTCCTTTGTCTTTTCTGAGACCTAACATTCTAGTGCTTCTCTGTGTACCAGGTGACTGCTGAGCAGACAGGGAAAGCTGACCTAAACTTCATGTAGAGCTTACTAAGTAACTCAGGGCTTCAGTTTCCCTCTCTGGCAATTTGAGATGAGTGGGTGGACATTTTAGGCAGCCACGCAGCTTATTTTGGCAAATACATAAACAACTGAAGAATATCAGGAGGAATTATCAGGCGATTCATAAATGAATGGCTTGGGAGCACAACAGAAATCTGCAAACTGACATGTTTTTCCTACAAGATATCCTGCCCTGGGAGCTACTCAGTGTCTTAAAAACCAGGAGGCTGTTGTGCTGATGGTTTTCTACACATTCAGTGATACAGTGAGTACATGTTTCGTTTTGCCTGTGGTAGATGTTTGCTCATGTTTCTTTGGGAGTTAATAGCTCCTTATCATCTATATTCATGCTGGATTTGGCTCCTCTACCTGAGCAGCCAGTCATCATATGCCTGCAGGCTCTTGGCAGGCCTGTTTTGGAGAACTTCCCAAGTCTTGCCTGGTGTCACAGGTGAGGAAATGTAAATGAAGGCTGGCTTGCTTTTGCAGGACACCACTGATGGTAACTGTAAAGACTATGACATCAAAACTATTTAACAGCATCCTGTGGCCTAACAAGACTTCAACTTTTAGTGATTTGGTCAAAAAATGCTTACTTTTTTTCTGTCTGGTTCATGTGCACCCTTGCTATCTCCTCGCTAGCTCTCTCAGCAGCTGTAATGCCAGCTAAGCAATGAGTTCAGCTCAGAAGAATTCTGTGTACCTGGTATTGAGGGCCACTTTTTTAACATCTGCAGCTTCATCTGTACAATCTCCCACAAGCAGACATTACAGAAGCGTGTCTGCACTGAAGTCAGAGGAATCAGTGTGTGCTCAAGGGACATTCAAGCTAGTTTCACAGTATCACAGTATCACAGTATAACTAAGGTTGGAAGGGACCTCGAGGATCACCGAGTCCCACCTATCAACACAGACCCCATGACTAGACCATGGCACCAAGTGCCACGTCCAATCTCCTCTCGAACACCTCCAGGGATGGTGACTCCACCACCTCCCTGGGCAGCACATTCCAATGACGAATGACTCGCTCGGTGAAGAACTTTCTCCTCACCTTGAGTCTACACCTCCCCTGGCGCAGCAACTAAAGTTGCTTGGGGTTCAATAGCAATACAGCTGCAGCAAGGCAGAGTTCAGGTTAGGAGTAACTTATCCTCCTTCTGGTTAAACACCTTACTGCAATGTCTGAATGAGGAGAGGATTCGGTGCTGCATTTTGAGTAAAGGAGTGAATGACCCCACTGCACACTCCCAAAGATACCACTAGTCTATATGCAATGTGTCCACATTCTGAATATCTAAGTAATATCTCAGCTACACATAGGTTTCTGGGGCTTGCTAAACTGGTACCACACATTCAAAACAAACTGCCTCTGAAAAGCACATTCCTGGCATGCTAGTAGGCTGGTGGCATCCAGCAGCAGTGGCAGAAAAAGCAGCAGTGTGTGGCTGGGAAAAGACTCCATTCTTCATGCCTTCCTCCCAGTTGCCTGCTACACACCCAGACTGTTGGTGGATCATTTGAAGCAGACAGCCATATGGATGGCACAGAGATATGAGTGTCAAGAAGAGGTACTTAAAGCGGTAATAAACAATCAAATCTGACTGCAGCTTCCTAAGAGAGTAGGAAGCCTTGTTTCTGGAGGAAAGGCTCTTTCAGCTCCCTAATTAGCTTTGTTTAGGGAAGTTTTGGCATGCAAATAACATGCCATAAATCATGCAGGCTTTAATGAAAAGCAATTTGTCTTCTGGTTTCTTAAAGCTTCTCTCAATTCAGACAGGAGGAGGTTTCCTTCCCTTTCTTTCCACCCTGCCACACAAGACCTCCCAGTGATGGAGCAGCCAGAGCTATTCCGAGCGTCTTGTGCCAAGCTCTGGCAACAGTACCCTGTCACACCCTGTCCAAACAGTTTCAACCCACCACGAGTACTGCATGACATCTTCTGCCAAACCACTATTAATAAGGTGATCTTTAAGACATGATGGGCATGTGTCTCATACGTAGATCTGCATGACACAAAAAGTAATGTGCCAGTGAAGGACCATGGCATCCAGAAAAGAAACTTCCCCACAATCTATTCCTCCAATACTGGAGCTCAGCTGCTTCTTGCTTTCATCCCAAACTGCTGGCTTATGCTGAATTATGCTTTCTGGGCTGTGCCTACCAGCAAAAGAATAAGGAGCTTGCTTTTAAAATCAACTGAAAGCAAAGATTTCACACTACCAAATCAGGATGGCTTGTGCTTTGTGGTGCCCAAATATCAGCTCTGGGGACAAAAACTGACAAGGGGGAACTATGGAGTTTGGAATAAGCTAAGGCTGTAGAATCCTAAAGAAAGTTACCATAATAATATGGTAATTTATGCAAGAGCATGACACACAGGGTGCTGCCTATGCATCAGGAAAGGGCCATCTGAACTGCTGATTCTAGCAAAAATGTACAATGGGATCAGCAGCACTTGTGAAAAGTGTTGCTGACACCTTTATATCCCAGGTCCAAGTACCACTGGTAAATATGGCAGTACGACACACTAAGAATACTACTTGCTGCCTGCAGAGGCCATTCCTTAAGAGTGAATACAGCACCAAACCTTTCTGAAAAGCTGCAGCCTCTCACTGCAGAGCCTTGTTGTGAGACCCTTGTAAGCCTGCATGAGACAAGCCCATTGCTTGGTTTTATTTGAAAGAAGCTCTGAGTTCAGTACTCAGTCTGTAAGTATTTCGCACCAGTGCTCTTCTGGGCTTTCTCTCTTTCTTGCAAGTGCAAGAGTGCACACAAAGTGGGGGATCCATCTGCCAGTACAAATGCTGAGGGCAAGAGACAAGTGGAGCTCCAGAAGGAACCAAGCTCTCTAGGAGTGTGTCCAGCAGGTTGAGGGAGATTTTCCTCCCCCACTACACTGCCCTGGTGAGGCCACACCTGGAATATTGCATCCAGTATTGGGCTCCCCAGTTCAAGAGGGACAGGGATCTACTCAAGAGAGAGCCCAGTGAAGAGCTACCAGGATAAGGGGCTGGAACATGCGCCCTATGAGGAGAGACTCAGAGACCCGGGGCTATTTAGTCTGGAGAAGACTGAGAGGGGGTTCAATAAATGTTTATAATACTTATAAACATTGAGGGCTTGGTGTCAAGAAGGGGGGGGACAGGCTCTTCTTAGTTGCACCCTGTGATATGACAAGAGGTAATGGATATAAACTACAGCACTGGAGGTTCCACCTCAACATGAGGAGAAACTTCTTCCCTGTAAGGATCACAGAGCACTGGAACAGGCTGCCCAGGGGGGCTGTGGAGTCTCCTTCTCTGGAGACTTTCAAGACCCATCTGGATGCATTCCTGTGCAACCTGTGCTAGATTCTATGGTCCTGCCCTTGCAGGGGGGTTGGACTCAATGATCTCTGGAGGTCCCTTCCAACCCCTAACATCCTGTGATCCCTCTGCTCAAACACTGGTTCCTTCTTGTGCACCACTTGAGTCTGCATGGACACAGGCAGAAGTTCCCTGGCTCATTTTAGACTCAAGTAAGAAGTGTACTTTTCAACAGTTAGATAATCTAAGCTAGAAAAAAAATGCAAGAACCCCCTGAATTGCTAGTAAAGAAAACATTAATGAATGAAGTGATGTGCATCTGAGTGTGCTTTGAGCAGCTTCAAACAGCTGCTCAGCCAAATGCAGTCTTCCCTGTTCTTCTCAGCAGAAAGCTAACTGGACTCAAAATGCTGGCTGCTTTTCTTCTGCCCTTCAAACAACCACTTCTCATCCTGCCACTACTTTGAACTGCTTGGGGAGCTTTTTTTTTTAACATGATTTGTTGGGATCAAGGGGTACAATGGCTCCTACTGGGACTTTCTGGAGCTCAAAACACCTACTAATCTTCCCAGTTGACCCAGGTTGACATGGACAAGGAACTTCTCCTATCTAATGCCTGCACAGAGAGAGAAAGGTGACTTAAAGGTTTCAGTGGTAGAAGCAAAACCAAACAATTTTATCCATGCTTTTGCACCCATAAAACACAGTTGACTGTTGTTGCCCACACTCAGAATGGCAAGGTGCTAGTGGAAGAAGCTTGCAAGGGTTATGTGAACCTACCCCATGTTGCTGAGCCCTGGTCCTGCTACAGAGCAGTGCCTTTGCATCTAGCCCACTCACACCATCCCTCTGCCTTTACTGCTGGAGCACATTTGCATTTCCACAGTGTCCCTGGAAGAGGTCCTATGCTGTGTTACTAAACTCCTCGGAAGCCGCAGGTTTCCTTGATTCAGCAGCCTGCTACTTGCACAACTGCCCACAGGGCTTGTGTTCGAAATCAGAGTCACATTTAGCTAGTAAATGTATTTGCTAAGCAGCTGATGCTCAAGAATGGAAAGGCCTTCAGCCAGTGATAATTGCAGTCTAAAAAGTCACCTTCTCTGTAGCAGTTCTGAGCTACAAGCTGTTGCTGCTTCTCCCAGCAGAGAACTGGGCTCAGTGTTTCTGTTAACTAAATGATCCTTGGTGTGTCTGCACTTCTATATCCAGCTTACAAAGTTTGTGTTTCATGGCACCTAGATGTCCATAGGTATCATGAACCTAGGAACTGCAGTGCATAAGCATTTCCAGATCTGTCTATAGCCATTTGTACCTTCATTTACGTCTGCTATGAAAAGACTTATACAAGGGACTGGCTCAAACAGGGAAGAATATACATCTGACAGTCAGAGAAAGAAAACAAAAGCTTTTTCATCAGTGTTAATGAGTAAGAGCTGTAGACCCTCTGAATTGTCCACAGGAAAAAACAAACAAAGCCACAACAAAACAAACAAACAAACAAACAAAAAAGGGGGGGGGAGGGGGAGTAATCACAGTATCATAAAATACTGTTACATAAGCAAATCATGACACCTTCTTGGGCTGAAAGGAACCTAGAGGATTTTGGAAAGCTCTCTTTCTTGCCTTGCTAAAATCCCTTCTTCTCAGCTGAATGCCATTTCACTGGGAATAAGGGATTAGTACAAAACCCAGCCCCAGGTTATGTCATGTCATGGCGCATGAGGAAAGTGCCTGAATTCTCAACCTCCCAAAAGTGGAAACAAGTAAAAGACAGGAGTGTGTTGGAAAGAACCCTACCTCATGGCAATGAAGATAACTAATTCAGGGCTCTGCTGGTCATAAGTGCTTGAAGGAATGCACATCTCACTGGCCAATGCACATCCAAGCAAAATTTATGGAAAGGATATTTTAGAGTTTTCACTTGCAAGTTGCAGCTAGAAGTGACCTAGAAGCAAGCCTTTTTTCCAAGTACTTTCATGTATTAACAAGAGTAAGTTATTGAGAGATGTTTGTTGACCTGAATCTTCCTTGTATTCTCTATGGTAACCTGTTCTGACACAACCTTGACATTTTCTCTTTCTTTCCTCATGCACATGTCAGTACAACTATAAAAGAGATAGCGTGTCTGAAAAGCCAACAACTCACAGGAACAAACTGATACAGTTTCCTGCTTTGGTGCTGGACACAATTGCAGTAGGACCATCTGCTACAAAACTGCACCCAAAGGCAGTTTTAGCTTTATTGTGACCTTTTTGATAGCCTTAGTAAAGTTACTTTCTGTAAATTCTGTATAGTCTTAACAGTGCCAGCCCTATGAATATAGCTGCAGAAGCAAGACCCTGCTTGCAGGCTTTTGTTTTCCTGCAAAGATGCAGAGATCCTATAATGCAAACAATTTTCTGTGCCTCAGTGAACTTTGCTACTTGTGCTAGGAGCTTACTTTGCAGAATAAACTTCTGAAGGCAGAATATCCTAAAATGCCTGGAGACAAGGTTTTATGTGCTGCTCTTTGAAATGGGTAACGATGACACTCGCAGGAATGAGTGGCCTTGATGACAAGTTGGAAAGCAAGACCAAAGACATGCAAAAATATCATACTTCAGTTTGATGGTGAAAGTGATAAGAAGTGAGAAAATACAGGGGAAGTGTTTTATAGTGGTCTTACATGGAAATGTCATATCCTTTTACAAAGTCCAGTTCTTGGCCCCTCAGTTTAGGAAGGATATTGACTTGCTGGAATGAGTCCAGAGTAGGGCAACAAAGTTGGTGAGGGGCTTGGAACACAAGCCCTATGAGGAGAGACTGAGGGAGCTGGGGTTGCTCAGCCTGGAAAAGAGGAGACTCAGGGGTGACCTTATCACTCTCTACAACTACCTGAAGGGAGGTTGTAGCCAGGTGGGCATTGGTCTCTTCTCCCAGGCAGCCAGTACCAGAACAAGAGGACACAGTCTCAGGCTGCACCAGGGGAGGTTCAGGTTGGATGTTAGGAAGAAGTTCTATACAGAGAGAGTGATTGCCCATTGGAATGGGCTGCCCAGGGAGGTGGTGGAGTCGCCGTCATTGGAGGTGTTCAGGAGGAGACTTGATGGGGTACTTGGTGCCATAGGTTAGTTGTTTAGGTGGGTTGCATTGGTTGATAGGTTGGACACAATGATCTTGAAGGTCTCTTCCAACCTGGTTTGGTTTATTCTAAATAAAGATGAGTTGCTCTAAGTGCAGCTTGTTTGGTGGATTTTTGTTTGTTTATTTGTTTGTTGTTTTTTTTTCCCCTGGTCATTTTTAACAAAAGCAGGAGACATTTTGAAAGGAAAGGTGCAAATTACACATACAACTCTACATATCAGCCTTGGGACTGAAGTCTCACTGCTTTGTTAGCTATGGTACCTGTTAGTTTCTTGTACTCAGTAGTTCAAATCTTTACCCAGATTCAAGTCTTGTCTTTATATGAATCAGAACAAGGACTTGAATGTATATTTTCCATAACCCATCCTGTGTGGGCCTTTCAGCTGGCTTTGTCTTGTGCTAAAGCTGTTCCATTGAGCAAGACTCAACCACACCAGAGGACAACTCTACTGTAAAGGCTTTATCTAGCAGGAATGACACCACAATGCTATTGCTCTTCTTCCTTCTCTGTGTTGAAAATGGCAGCCAATTTGTATTACTAAACTGGCTCCTCCGAGGGGAGGCTAAATGTTGAGGTGAGGCTCAGGGTCCTACAAGTGCTCCACCAATACCAGAGATAGGTTTATACAGTCTGTTTCCCACATGGAGAATTCTGAGCCTTTATGCTAAGGACACCTTATGTTTCCCTGTGTTCCCTTTGAAACAAAGCTCCAAAAATCTGCCAGCTGATTTGACAGACTGTTCACAGAAATCAATGGTTCAGCATACATCTGCCTCAGTCCATTTGTCATTAATTGCTTTTGTCATTAATTGCTTACCAGCTGTATTACATGTAACATGAGGTCACAAAAATCTACAGAAGTATCTAATTAATTCAATACTCAGTACTCCTAGCAGGACCACACCAAGTATGGATAGATACAAAACTCTGAGCTCAACAGAGACTTCCTATACTTGTCATTAGGACTTACAGATGACTTCTTTGCTGCATAGTGCTAAAAAAAATGCTGGTTTCCTTCTGATGCAGTGAAAGAAATGGAAAGACTCAAGCACTGCCTTTAGGCTGAGATGCAAAATGTGGGCAGAAGTAACAATGGATGTGTGTTTGAGCAGATTCAGCTTTTGGTGCAAACACATACAAGTGTGTGGGCTCTGATTCAAGGATCAAGAGCAGCTAAAGTTTTCTAAATGGTCTCAAATAATTAAAATCATGTTGACATTCAAGTTGACAATGTTGACATTGCTTTCCTTGAAAGAGATGTATGCAGACAGTTTAAAAGTCTCATCATGCCCCCACTCACATCTGTATGTGCTTAAATAACCACATAAATAAGATTTAAGCTCAGGATGCATAGATCTGCTCAGGATTTGGCTCCCAAGTGCTAAGTCTCTTGTGATAATGGAATGTGTACTCCCCAATGACATAGGTGCTTTTGAAAACTATGCCCACTGCAGAGGGTTACTGGTTCTATGCAGGAAGAGGCCAAGCACTTTCATTAAGTAATGGGGAACATATATAAGGATCTACTTTCTAGATGCTCTCTCCTATTATCACACTTTTAGACTGCTTTATAGAACACAAACCCAGCAACAGACAGAGTGTTGTTTAAGAGGTGTTCATATGCAGATGGCTACAGCAGAAAGCTTGATGGTGGTGCAAATTGTTTCTTTGTTTATATGGGGGAAGTTTATCCAGTAAGAAGGGGCTGCAGTATTCTGACCTGTGAACTGTAAGAGCTGACATTAGAGGTAAGTGATTTCCAGAAGTGAAATAAATGCAAGAAATTAGCATGATATCAGACTTCTAGATCAACTTTGCTATCTCTGTGGTGCCTTACATCATGAAGGATGCATGAGCCTGTCAGAAACCTACTAAAATGATTCCTCCATAAAACAGATAGAAACATAGAATGGTTTGGGTTGGATAGGCAGAGCTAAAGTCTGTGTGAAGGACCACACAAATGTAAGATGTAAATGAAGGTCCATCACAGCTGATGTGAAACACAGTCCCAGCAATTTTAAACAGATTCATGCCTGGGAACAGATTACAATTTTCAGCCAATACATTTTTAATAATACCTATATAACTAAATGGAAACACTGGCTTGCAGACAAGTGGCTTTTAAGATTAATTATTGATTTCTTCTTCTTGTTCTCAGATGTTTCTTATAGATTTCACTTGTAGCACATTTCTTAGGAGTAAAGTTCAGTCTTTGCACAGGGTTGGCACCAGCCATATAACTCATTCCCTGTGTGGTGTTAAGGGATTTGAAGAGCACACATATCTAGTGCTGTCCTTCTCCATGGCATGAAAATTTACCTTCATACCTTCAGTGTCAACCACTGAACACCATACAACCTCACAACCATCACAAATGTAGGTATTTAGTGATAAAAAGTGAGTTGTAAGTCTTTAATCATAGACCAGACAGAGCAAAGTCAATGGTTGTTTGTGCACTTATGATGTTTTGGAGTCTTTTACCTGTTCAAAAGGGAACCATCTGTGCCTGAAAGTGGTCACAGTCTGACCAAAGTAACATTAATGGTAGAGCAACATTAATCTATTTTTTATATATTAATTACTAATGTAAAAAAATAATATTATATATTATATATTGGCATGCACCTGTACTAGTAAATCAGACATGAAGGGGCATGTTTCTGGCCCTGCAATGCAGTGTCCAACTATGACAAGTATGGTCCCTGCACCCATCAGCCTGGGGCCAACAGCATCTTCTCAACAACTGCCTGTCAGAGCTGAGGCTCTAGCACAGGCCAGGGAGCAGCCCCAAGAAGCATGTTGCATGCAGTCGTCCTGCTTTGGAGGGTAAGTACTACATGCAAAGGACATTTCTGCCTGCTGGATTTGGTGCCAAAGTGAAGTCCTAGGCACATTTAATTTCCCACTGCCATTGTCTTGGAACCTGTTCATGTAACAGTGATAGAGCTATGGACCTTATCCTTACAGTCTGCATTTAAGGCAAGGAAGAGCTGGCAGAATTAGAGATCAGAGGAGAAGGTAGCAGCAGGACCTAGCATCATGACACTCGGGTTGCCTGATTGTTGTCAGGAGTTGGGGGAAGAACAGAAACAAACAGCTGATATTTAGTATACATCACTTAAATTCCAGATGGCCAACAGAATTAGAACTAAAGAACTCTATGAAAGTTTACTACTTTTCTGCATTTCTTACTCTATGTTTTCCCCTTACACTGTGCAATTTGTCTGGGTTTCAGAAACAATCTGGCTTGCACTTCAATCACTGGCACTTTCAAAATGCCGTTGCTCTTGTACCTGAAATTTTCTCCCCATGTTTCCCCCCTGTGCACCTGCTTGAAGAAGGTCTATCAACAATGTGACAACATACCAAAGGGGGGGACGTGCTCCACTTCTGTCGAGCAGACATTCTCCTCATGTGCCCGTCTGCCATAGGTGGCAGAGTAGATGATAAGGAATTTGGACTCCTGACAGTGGAGTTTCAGTTCCTGGTTTTCACATGCTGATTTGGTTTTGTATTCAGCTAAAACAGAAGCAAACAACAATATGGTAGCATGAGGCAATTTACTCAGCTGGACTGATAATAGCAAACAACAGCAAGAGAGGAACCAGCTTTTCTGCAAGTTCTGTAGCGAGTGATATGTGGCACTATCACAACTAGAGACAAAGCCAATAGCAAAGTGGTGTGCTTCCTCCAACTAAATTGCTCCCATATGACTATCTAAAGCCTCTGGCTCCTTTTTGAAAGCAATTTAAATGTTAACTTTTGCCAATCTCCTCTGCCTTCCTGCCTGATTTCCTGGCTTGGGTTCCACCACTGCTCAGTAGGAGAAGCCTCATCCTTTCCTTTTGTCACTTCCTGGGACAATGTTGCATTCTATGCCTACTTCAGATGCCAGCCTGAGTGCTGAGAGCCTCCAAACACTCATCAATCATGAGGGTGGCTGGCATCACCCAGTGCCACTGCTTACCGTGCTGAGTGCTGAAGAATGGCAGGCACAAAGGCATGGGGATGGGCGGCGTGTCCTGAGCCAGACAGTGCTCTCAGCAATATTTGCATGGCTCCACCAAGGTCAGCGGCTTCCCCTGGGCGTGACTAGCCAGCACAGGCTCATTTTAAAGTTTTGCTGAGATGTGAATCAGGAGCCTGAGAAAACTACACCCCCTGCCTTTCTTAGCTGGCAAAGGCACACTGGCAGCACTTGCAGCACAGAAGTGGGGAAGGAAGGGAGACCACCTTCCAGACATTGTGGTTTATCCCTCCTAGGGAGCTGGTTAAAATCCGCTGTCTAGGCAAAGAGCTTTCTTGCTGGCCTAAGAAGCTGCTCTGCTCGCAGCATTTTACTGCCAAGTCTTCCTGGTCTAGGTATGATAGCGGACATTTTTGCTGCAGATAAGGCCAGGCAGAAGAGTTTATTCTGCTACATTTTTTTGTCCTTCCAAAATGTGAAAACAGGAAAAGGAGGATCCTGAGCCGAGCAGGAGAAAAGGGAAAGGAAAACCTTATTGTTACTGAGTAGTACCCCTGTGAGTAGAGTGTGGGTGTTTGTGGTAGGGGAACTGGAGAGAGAAAAACTTATCTGTTCAATAAAGAAAATATTATTGTTTCATTTAGAATAGAACAGATGAAAACAAACAAATGAGAAAAAAAAAAAGGTCAGTGTTCTTGGTAATAATCCACTTTCTTCCACACAAGCTCATCAGCAGTTGCAAGTTTAAGTCTAAAAAGAATGATTGTAAAAAATACTTGACCTGCTGCAGATTGTTACTTCTGTAGAAGCATCTGCCATACTCTACACCCATGAGGATCATGCCAAGAAAACAGAGGCTCTGACCCAAGGGCTGCTGGGCTAAAGCTGGGCTCTGTCTGTACGGCTGCGCTCCCTGACTGCAGGACAGAAAACAGAAACAAACCTACAAGTGGTATAAGACAAAGTTAAGAATACAACAGAGACCTCTGCAGAGATACAGCAACAATATTTCTAAGCAGATGAAAAAGGTAGGTATTTAGGTGTTTATGGGCCCACCTGAAGGCAAGGAAGCTGTAAAATAGACTTAAAATTGCATTCAAGTGATTTACTGAGTGAGGATGCTTGCCACAGCCGAGCCTACAAGCTTACCTACAAGTATAAATATCCCACCCTGTGAAATCACGTAGTTTGCACTAGAACTGTCCTGTTCCTCGATTCTGCAGTTAACATTTGCTGCTAAATACACTTCTGGGCAGCTTTTGTAAAATATAGATCATAGAGAATATTACATATTCAAAGTAGTTTATTCCCTGTGGGGAAAATATGAAGCAGCTTATTGAAGTAACAAACTGGATCCCAATCCACTTTTGATTAGTCAAAAGAGATTTCCTCCAATGACACAGACACATCTATGATATCCTAATCCATCTATTATTAATAATGCAGTAACTAATACATGAGAAGTTAAATTTAAACTATTGATAAAACAAAACACATCATTAAAAATGCAAATTTCAGACCTTTTCCCCCCCATTAATGATTGGCCCAGTAGATCTTCCTGGGAGTTCTCGTGTCAGCACTTTGCCAAAGGTAGTATCTGCCTACTCTATTCCCATATCTCTGCTCTGTCTTCAATACTCTGCATAAACTGACCCTTCAGTTTTCTTGCCACCTCTGTTCCTATTCCACCAATGATATCTATCTTAATGCTCCCATTAAACAAAATCTCTATTGTGCTTTCTCCTTTAGTTGTGGGATGGTATTTCTGAGTTGGCTGGGGAACCCACCCCCCAATCATCATTCTGCTATTATCTCTGAGACCCATTTCAATCACACTGGGCATTGGCTGCCAAAAACCAGCTGAGCCACTGGGCTACTAGGGCTTTTTCTCATATACAATAGCAACAAGAAAAGCATTTTGAAAGCATCAATAAATAAAACCTCATGATGTTTGTCTTAATCTTTCTTACATTATTCTCATGTTTACAAAGCACATCCTCTTTGAGGCAGGATTTGTCCCTTTATATATCATCAGTTACCTGCATAGAACACAGGTGATTCCATAAGTAGATTCTATAATAAAGTTAGCCAGGTGTCTGTGTCCTCCAGCCATTATTCTGTCAACAGAAGGTGGTAATAGAAGATTTCTGAAAGCTTTGGTCCCATCTCCTTAAGCTTTTTTTGCATATTCATTATTATGGTATCTCCTTCATGACTTGGATCCTTAGCCCAAGCATCTGGTTTTGATGTTCAGGTCTATTCTTCTAATATGACATTATCATTGCCATCTCTTCAAAAATAATTGCCCAAACATTTTCCCTTTCAAGTCTGATGTCTAACATCTGACTCTGCCAAACTACACTGGTCACAAAATTGGCAGTAAGCACACTGAAGTTGTAAACACAATGGAGAACTGAGGTAAAGCAGAAAAAAAAACCCCAATTTGCTATTAATCTAAGTCTCAAAGCTTCACAAGGACTTACACAAAGCCTTCTGCAACAGCATTTTAACCAAAACAAACAACAAAACAGATACAAAACCACATTTGCCTGATGTGAATTACTTACTAGGTTTGCATTTAAAGGAGACAAGGAGGAATTTAGTGGTCCCTGGACACAGATCAGGTCCAAAAACCCGACTATTGACAAGGAGCTGGCAGGATCTCAGGTTTTGGCATTCATCCAGTACTTTCTAGAACAATGGGCAGAAAGGATAGGCTTGAAAACAAGGTATGAAGCTATACGGCAATGAGAACACTTCTTTTTCTGTACAGAGGAACCATTCCTTCACAGCTTTTTGGCTATAAACATGTAAGAAACATCTGTACCATTGGATTTAGGCCACATCTCTACTGCACTTTGTGTCATGGCCAAGTTTATGTGAACACATTCATCACAGTGATGCCCACGGCAATCAGTGTTGTTACCAACTGATGTTGCAATTTGCTGCTGTATGTCACCTTCCCCTCTACCCACAGAGGGTCAGACAGATCTCGCTGTGTGCCACCACCGCCTTAGTGGTGCCTGGGACTCTGTGCAGCCCAGAGCAAGTAGGAACATGCTTAGCCTCTGGCCTCTTTGCTGACATACCTGAGGCACTCACACACTCCTGATAGATTTCATGCAAGTGCAGTGTCCAGGTGAAGCACGGTAACTCCAAAAGGATGCTTTTTTAACCATTTCATCTCAGTTTCCCTAAGTTGACCTGATCATGCTCTCCAGTATCTTCACTTAAAAGAATTCTAATGACCTGGTGTGCTTGTTGACACTTAAGCACAACCCCAGCTTTAAGCCACATGAAGGACCTCCTGTTTAAGGGGCTTTTATTTACTGCTTGCAGTTACACACATTATCAGATATCTCTTTGACTTGCCACTTGAACAAAATTCAGAAGTAGTCTGACAGCACAGATACGACTGCCTATCTTAAGCCTGATTACCTTTTCTTCTTCTTCTTTAAAAATGCTTTTCCAAGGCCATATCTACCTGAGATCTTTTTGCCCAGCAATATATCATGGTTCTTACTGTGCTGCTTCACTGGCAGCGACAACAGAAGGAGGATAATACAAAAGTCAGAAGTGTTATATGCAAAGGATCATGTGGACCCTCTCAAAGTTCTGCAAAAGAACTGAGTACTTCTAGCATTCCCATGGGTGTTCCCACTCCATCAGTGTTTTTAGAGCTGTAGCTATAGAAAATACAAAGACATTGCTCAAGATGAGTCTGAGTCCAGTTTTTAACACCGCCACAAGCCAAAGCACCTAAAACCTCCCCACTTCAAATGCAAGGGTGTACTTATGAAACTATTATTCACCTTCAAAGAGAGGGCTTTCTATACACTGCTTCTGGATAGTCTGTGGTGTTGTGCTTAGGGTTCTTGATGTTTAAAATCACAGCAGGCTGCAATAAGGAGGTTGTTGTCTATGAGTCATCCCACTGTAAACAGCAGTGAATGTAAGATACCATTCTCTGATAGTTTCAGGTATTCCTGTAACATCTATAGGAAATTTTGCCTTGATTCTCCTCAGAAGGGGTCTCAGTCATACCAAGATACCACTGTGATAGCACAAGCTGCACTCTTGCTTCCAGGCTGAGAGTTGGCAGGGGCTGAATGTCTCCTGTCATCCCTGGAAGCCATCCCTCCTAAGCAGAAATGATACACATTGGCAGCACATTGCAGTGATCCTGTAACACTCTTGCCTTTTTGTTTCCGTTGGTAGAAACAGAGGACTTGGATCCAACACTTTTTGAGCATTAACTGCACTCTGAAGATTTTAGAAGGGAAGGAAAAGCAGAGCACACTTAACTTTATCAGTCAATTCTTCTATTACAGAGCTGCAAGTCAAACAAGTCACTTCCTTAATTGGGATGGTTCTGGAACAGGCCAGTGCAAGAGTTACATCTTTAGTAAGTGGAGAAAGCTGTCCCCTACTGAGTCACCTTCTGTTTGCACCTGAGCTGAATCATCTCCTGTGCATCTGTTTGTATCTTCTCCTACTTAATGTAAGCAGCAGTCCCATTTTCTATCAAGTTGCTGTGCAGAAACACACAACCACAAAAGCAAACAATGGTATTCATAGCAAGATTGCACTGGAGTGCTAATATCTGGAGACAAATATAACTTTGCAGCCATCCTTTTAATAGAGGATCACCATAAAAAAATGCCTCTTATGCTTCCTCCTGGCTGCAGGGTAGCACCATGCCCAATTATGCAGACTGCAGATGCAGTTCCAAAGGGAAGGGGAGGAGGGATGAAATCACTGGTGCTCTTTTCTAAGAAATTAGATTTACAGGATGTGTCTCTTCTCCTTGACAGAGCCGGAATTCCCTGAGATGCAGAGCATTTGTACCCCTTATGTTCGCGGCCTCGTCAAAACGCCTTTGATCAGTGACAGTGCCTGCACGATGATGAGAGTTTATACAACAGCTACCCCATGCTGTGTTTATTATATTCAAAGGGGGGAAAAAAAAAGATGAAGACCCACAAAGGCACTCACAAGCCCAAAATAACCATTGGTGTCACTTTACTGTAGTCAATAAAATGACATCAACGATGTATCTGGCCTACCCTTTTTGGTGGAGAGATGTACTTTCACATGGCCCATAGGTCATGTCTGGAATGTCTTTAAAAGTTGCAGTACATCATGGGCAAGCCACACTTATGAAATGCCCTAATACTGTTTCTGGAGAGAGGATATTACCACTGAATCACTCTGTAAAAAATTCAAGACGGGAACAAACATTCCTGTGATCAAGCAATAATGTGTCAGCAGCAAGCACAAATGTTGCAAACTTCATCGGAGGGTCTGCAGAGCATTTACAACAGCCTCACCAACACAACAGTGCACAGACTACTCATTTTTGCAGTGATTTACTGAACTTGGCCTAACACTGGACCTTTTTGCTACAGGGAAACAAGCCTTTCACAGCACTGTAAGTCAGACCTCCTGAGCCTCGTTGCAGAAGACTCCACAGCAGAAAGTAGTAATTTATGAAGTATTAATCATTTTAGGCTATGCTTAAGTGGGCCCAGCCCACAGACAGAGAATACTACTGACACAAACCATGTGTTCATGTAAATGCAGATATGTGCAGAAGTGTTTAGGGTCTGCTGTTTAGTTGTCACAGTGCCTTTCCAGCAAGTAAAGATAGGCATGGAACAAGCCAAACACCAACCAATTGAATTCACTGGATTTGTAATCCAGCTCTGTCCAATGTTTGAATCCTCTCCTGGGGACAAGAACCTGTGTGATGGATCAAGACTGGTCTGATCAGTCATGATTAGTCCTTGTTTCAAAGGGAATTTATTATAGGAAACACTGAGAATGGAGTTTCCAAAGCAAGGCTCATCAGAATAGAAGGCAATCTATAAAGCTTTCACAATTGTATGCTAATATCCTGCTGGCCAGACAAATCCTTTCAGCTGTAATACTTTTGATGGTAAACAGACATAGACACAATGTCATTTCATTCAAGGTTGTGAACACTTCCCATTTTCACACAGCACAGCCCACCACGTGGAAACTGTCATAAAGATTCTGTGCATTAAGAACCTTTACAATGTGCAATACCTGCAATGAGGTGGGTGCCACACAGTTTATAGGTTCTGTCATCCTGTTTTCAGGCTCCTGGGTGCTACACATGTGGTAATCTTGCCCATAAAATGCTGACTGAACACTTATTGTTGAATGCCGAGGACAGTGCAGGCTCAGATGCTCCCCATCGCAGGCATAGGCAGTATGATTTTGCAGAAGTTTGGTTAGGTAACCTAGAAAATATTCAGCTCTGTTACAACTAGTACAAGAAATGACAAGCTCGTTAGATAATAAGAAAATCACAATCAGTCTCTGGAAAGGGCACTGCAGTCAAGGTTACACATGTGGCCTGCTGCCTCACCACATGATCCTGTCAATGGGTCAGCCATTACATGCTAGTAACTCAGGTCTGGAAAACAAGAGGTGGGGTGGCAGTGAGTCAGAGACACTAGCAGTGGTGCCATGTCAAAGACATCACTTCACAGATAATAAATGGGCTCAAGCCCTTGCCAGGCAGGGTTGCTAATATCCCCAGGGAGTTTGCAGACATTGGAAGGGTTATTTCTTGGTTTTACAGGCTAGCCTCCCACATTCCAGCTGCTAAGGTATTCCTTACACCTCATCTTATGTTGATGCTTTGCACTTCTGGGCTCCTAGGCAGTTGTGTTTCACACAAGGAATAATAAAAGTGTCTCTCTGTGTCACTGAAAGATGGTATGTAATTGCTGGACAGGAGCCCAGAATTAAGACACAGAATTTTGTATTTGCTAGAGAGTTTATCAGTGTTACCAGGAGAGGGAGAGGAAGGATCTGTATGAAGCTGTCCACCTGTACCATCAGTTTGCATCTTTTAATAAGTCTATCAGTGGCAGAGATAGTGACAGTTTGGTTTCTGATTTGTATTTCATCATATATTGTCTCTTTAGCCAAGATTTCTATCACCACAAGTATTTATAAGTCTGATCTCCTGGTGGCCTTCTCTCTGTTCTGCAGGACACTTTAATGGAAACATGCAAAGTACTACCTTTGAGCATTACAAATTAGCCACTGTGATGGGACACTATTAAGGATAATTTAATTCAGAGGCTTTCCTCACTCATATTTAGAAATATTGGCTATTTCTACCCTTCTGACACACTTGAAAGAAATCTACTTTAAAGCAGAAAAAGTTTGTGAGGCATGAGAGACAGGAGACATAAAAGGATACAGTCAACAAACGATGCAACCTCCTTCCTCATCCATAAACACATGGAAATTAGACCCAAACCCACTTCTTTCGCCATAAGTTTTATGACAGTCCAATATACTACAATCAAATCAAATACACTAATTCTTCCACTATTAGCCAAACTTTTCATTAACATGCACCCAATAATGATATTTGAATAGTTTCCTTATACCTGTGATAAACTCTGTATAATCAGCTCTACAATAAATTCCCAAACTCTAGAACACCAAGTTCACAGTATCACAGTATAACTAAGGTTGGAAGAGACCAGCCCTTCCCTACTGGAGAACAGCAGGTCAAGCAGAGCCTGGCCCCTGGTAGGCTCGCTTAACAGCTGTGTCAGGAAGCAGTCCTCCATTCGCTCCAGGAATCTTCTGGACTGCCTCCTCCCTGCTGAATTAAGTTCCCATCAGATATCTGGCAGGTTGAAGTCACTGGACAAGGACAAGATCTGATGATCTTGAGACAGCCTCCAGTTGTTTGTAGAACAATTCATCAGCCTCCTCATCCTGGTTGGGTGGTCTGTAACAGACTCCAACCAGGATGTCAGATTTGTTAGGCTGCCCTCTGATTTTAACCCACAGGCTCTCAATTCTCTCATCTTCCACCTTGAGTTCTGTGGCAGAAAGTGACTCCCTAATATACAGAGCCACCCCTCCTCATCTTTTCCCTCGCCTATCTCTCCTAAAGAGCCTGTAGCCCCCGAGCATAGCACTCCAATCGTGGGTGTTGTCCCACCAAGTTTCTGAGATGGCGACTATATCAGAGTCACCCTGATGGATCAGGACCTCCAACTCCTCTTGCTTGTTGCCCAGGCTGCGTGCATTGGTGTACATGCACTGTAGCTGGGTTCCTGACTTCTCAATTGACCCTACCTTGTGCCCTACTCTTTCCTCTGCAGAGGGACCAATATCCTCACCCACCCCATTCAGACCTAGTTTAAAGCCCTCCTAATGAGCCCTGCCAACTCCAGTGCCAGGACTCTCTTACCCCTTCTAGATAAATGCACCCATTCAGGACCCAGCAGGTCGGGTGCAGTAAAAGTTGTCCCATGATCAAAGAAACCAAAATTCTGCCACTGGCACCATCCCCTGAGCCAATTGTTGATGGTATGGGTTCTCCCATTCCTCTCAGTGTACACCCCTGCCACTGAGGGAACTGAGCAGAACACCACTTGAGCTCCTGCCCCATCAATCAATTGTCCAAGGGCCCTCCCTGAACTCCTTCTTAATCGCCCTGGTGCCCTTCTTGTCAATCTCATCACTCCCAGCCTGAATTACCAGCAGAGGGTAATAGTCAGTGGGCTCGTCCACATTCACATCAAAAACCCCAAACAATATTCCCCAAATGCACCATCTCAAGTAATGAAACACTAATAGAACTTGGAAAACTGAGACCATGATTACACAAGTATCTTTTGAATGAAAAAAAATTATACATTTCCTATCTTTGCCTCTTTTCCAAACATATAACTGGTCTCAGGAAAGACAAAAGCCAGCGTCTTCTCCTCAGAAGTCTTGCTTGTTACCCTGCTACAGTGATAGCAACATTATTACTGTTAAATGTAGAATAGAACAGAATAAACCAGGTTGGAAGAGACCTTCAAGATCTTCGTGTCCAACCTAACATCCAACACCACCCAACCAACTAAACCATGCAACCAAGCACCCTATGTAACAGGGGGAAAGACACAAACAAACAAGCAAAAAGAACCCGACAAAACAAACCCAACCGCAACCCAAAACAACAACCCAGACTGTGCTTTCTTGTTTTGGTGGGTGAATCAGAGCTGGAAGGGCAAGGGGTTTGTATCACTAAAACAAAAATCAGTTTTCACAAAGAAGATACTGAAAAACAGCTGGCTCAAGCTTACACTTTGGGGCCTTTTTAGACCTTTAACCAAAGAGGAGCAAATTAACAAACCGAACCAACAAACAAAAAACAAACAAACAAAAAAACCAACCAAAAAACCCACCAACATTTTAAATAGAAATTTAAGTGTTATTTAAGTATTCCAAACAAATGGTAAGAAAATAAAGTATTTCAGTTCTCTGGCATCTTTTCTGGCTCCAGCTGTGCAACTGCATAGGAAAATTCAGTTGCCATATCGGTTACTAAGTCTGGAGAAAGGAGAAGCCTGATCCACTATTGTCTTTACTGCTCTCAAGTAGAACCTAAGAGAAGATGGGAGTCAGCTTGATGCACCTTCCACTGAAGCAAAGATGTAGGCGAGTTCCTTACCTCATTGAACTCAGTCTGGGCACTGGCACTACAATCAGAGAGAAATTCATGCTCTCTATTTGCAGTCTGGATCTCAAGCCATCCCTTACATTTCTGTGTAACTGAGATCACAAATAATTGAGCTTTCCTGCCAGAGCCACTCCTCTGTCAGCCTGCTCCTGAAAGGTGTTGAATATTGTCAGGAAAATGGGCTGAATGCCCAACAGCACCCAAGCCACTTTCCTACAGTCTGTTACTGCAAAGGGGCCTCCAGTGGCATTTACAGAGGCCGAATGCCTTTGACGTTGCCATCATAGCATAAAGGGCCACAGTGTAAATCAGCATTCAGTCCAACATTAGTTGTGAGCACTCAACACCTTGAAAGATTTAGCCTGATATTTGTAATCATTTCAATTCCTCAGGTTTTACATTACTTGGAGCCAAGAGTGCTGTATACAAAACAGCCCAGTATTCCCTAAAGAATATCAGCTATGTTGTGATTTGGATGAGTTCCCTGGCATCTTAACTGCTACTTTGATCCTGCAAATTCCTAATCCAGTATCTAAGCACCTTTCCCCAACAATTGCAACTATTCAATCCTTTAAAAAAAAACCACCTTTATAAAAAAACTTGCTCTGATTCTGTACAAGCAATATGGTTCACTTACAAAAACAGCATCAGGTGGACGGCTGAAAATAAGACATCGTGCTCTCTGGCCTTCCAAGTGGCATTTGAAGTGACTCTGCTATTAAAATCCTGCTGCATTTGCACACAATAAAGGATAAAAATAGTAATGGAAATTGGCTGAAACCTAATGTTCTCTGATAAGAGAAGTCATGACGTACTAGTATCTAAACTGCTTGTCTTATGTGGTAGACCACATAAACCTGCTTTATTACTATATACACAAAATGTGTAGACACAGGTGGAGCAGTCAGCCCTTTGCAAAGCGTGGTGCCAATCAGGCAGCTCCCAGCTCACACTCGGAAATAATTCCCACTCAAAAGTCATGATTTCCTCTTGGTCTTCCCTGAAATACTCCAGCTTCTTTCCTCTCCTGATGAAGGCCCTCTTCAGGTACCAGAGGGCTGCCTGCCCTGTATGGGATGTCAGTTCTCTCTGCAGCTGCTGCCTCTCACCTCAGTCACAGAGTGGTGGTCTTGCACAGGAAGGCGCAGTTTTCAGTTGCTTTCTCTCCTTTACTGGGCAGCATGGCCTTGCAATCAGGCTAGTAGAAAGCTTCATCTTCTTAAGACCCTGAGTATCTCTATATTGTTTACCAAAATCTGTACAGAAACAGTTCCCTCAAGGCAGCAAATCTAGCCAAACAACAATGTAAGTGTAGGGGGGAAATGTGTTCTTATCTCTACCACTAATAACAGCCGTGATTATCAGGAGGGAGGGCATTGTAACAGTTGAATGGGTCTGTCACTCTTCCTGATGCATGCTTCCTTTTCTGTGTTTCTCTCAACTGGCACAATTAAATCAGGTCATCCAAAATAGTCAGCAGGGCTGTGTCACCATCCAAAGCAGGCAGCAGGATTGTGTCACTTTCAGGCACCAGCCCAGCATATTGCCTGGGCTACACGCACTTCAAGGCACACTATTTGTTGCTCAAAATCTCTCCTTTTCTATTTAATTAATTAGTATCTGTTCATTGTGAATGCTGAGAAAACTTTAAAAGAACATAACCTACTATGGGAACTAGAGGCTGTGCCTGGACTCCAGGACCACAGTCCTTGTCTCCTGAGGGCTCAGGAAATACTCGCTAGCTCCTCCCTGGACAGCAGGAGAGGAGATTCCCTTTCCCTGGAAAGCAGGGATCAGGGAGGACTGGAGCACAAGCAAGGCTTGCCCCAGCATGGATGGAGAGAGGCCATGACTGTGTGTACACCTGGACTGTGAGTCTTCACCAGAAGATTTCTGAGTTACAGAGATTCTTATCATGAGCAAACGAGAGAGTGAGATTGAGTGAGCCCTCGGCAAGTTTGATGATGATGCCAGGCTGAGTGGTACGGTTGACAGGACTGAAGGATGGGACACCATCCAGAAGGACCTGGCCAGGCTAGAAAAGTGGGCTCAGGAGAACCTCATGAGGATCAGTAAGGTGAAGTGCAAGGTCCTGCATCTGGGTTGGGGCAGTCCATGCTACCAGCACAGGCTGGGGGATGATGAGATCGAGAGCCACTCTGCGAACTTAGGGGTACTGGTGTATGAGAGGCTGGACATGAGTCAGCAATGTGCACTGGAGGGTGAATTGTATTCTCAGCTGCACCAAAAGAAGCATGGCCAGCAGATTGAGAGAGGTGATTCTGTCACTCTATTCTGGTGAAACCTCGTCTGGAGTACTGTATCCAGTTTTGGGGCCCTCAACACAAGAAAGACATGGACCTGCTGGAGCAGATCCAGAGGAGGGCCAGAAGGATGATCAGAGGGCTGGAGCATGTCTCCTATGAAGACAGGCTGGGAGAGTTGGAGTTGTTCAGCCTGGAGAAGAGTCCCCATCCCTGTAGGTGCTCAAGAGGGGATTGGACGTGGCACTTGAAGCCATGGTTTAGTTAGTCATGAGGTGTTGGGTGACAGGTTGGACTTGATGATCTCTGTGGTCTTTTCCAACCTTATTGATTCTATGATTCTATGATTCTATATAAAATTCCTTAGATGGCTCAGTATTGAAAACCACATATTGGGGGGTTTCTCTTTATTTCATGGGTTGTTCGGTGATGGAAGGGGATGCGGTGTTCAGCTACAGCAGTCGCTTTTTCAAGGGTTATTCTGTGATTAAAAGGGTCGTAAATGTCCTCTCTATTTCTTCAAAAATGACAAATGTCATTCTTTATAACAGTATGAAAGTTAATAAGATAATTTTTAAAATCAAAAAGTCAGCTACTGTGAAAATCATCTAGGTTAGACAAACTTGGCAATACTGCAGTGTCCCAATAGTATCTCTGTGCCTCTGTGTGAAAGCCCCCCTAGAAGCTTTCCCATTTATACAAGACACACATTCATAAGCAATGTATGGGGTGCTCTGCATACAAAATCATGTACAAGACGTTACAGACCGGCTCAGAAGTTAAGCCTGAATCATACAGCAATAAACAGATCCCATTGATTTGGAGGCCAGAAGGTGTCATCCCACCCAACTGTCTGCATAACCCAGACTACTCACCCATTGTAACTCTTTACTGAGACTCAAAACACCAATGCAGAATCCAGGCATAATCCTTTCTCCCAGAATTAGCCAAATTAGTCACAGCATCTACTGTGTTGACAAAGAACTTGAACTGAAAAAACACAGCACCACAAAAACACACAAAACACTGAGGCTGAGCAGCTGAACAAAGCTTTAAGCCTTGCTGGTCACTTCTTGTTGCAAAGGGGGGACCAATAAACTGTAATTAACAATGACAGACAAAAATAACTGGCCTAAGAGAGTAAAGGTTGTGAATAGATACCTCTTTACATGAAACAGAGCACTTAAAAGGTTATAGTTTTCATACTCAACATATGCTTCGGGTGTAATTGCTTTCCGTAGCAACAATAACAGTAAGTAATGAACCTGAAGGTATGAAAATCCAGATTTTCTTTTCTCTCTTGAGAGCACTGAAAATCTGGGAACTTAGAAAGTTTCAGTTTACCAAAAAGCCTAGAAGTGGTCAGACAAAAGATGTGTTACATCTCCCATACATGGCAGAAGTCACTACGGGGCAAGCAGATTTGCTGGATTCGTTTCTTACGTTGGAAGACGCTATTACAAGACCTTAAGGCCCTTTTCAGTTGTCATCATTAGAGTAAAAAAAGAAATGTGTATATTCTGTCCAGCCTCACGGCACTGGCACACAGCTCACCATATGGAAAAACCACAGTGAACAGCATTTCAAGCTGTGAGTCTAATGCCTACCACATATTAAAAGCAATCTTAGCCTTGGCTGCTGTAGCGTCTTTTTGGCAAGGGAGCAGCTTTGCAAGGCAGTATTTTTAGAGCCTGAACCTGTGTAGCACACAGCCTCTGAGGAGCCTCAGAAATGGGCTTTCATATACAGATTTAGTAGTATTAGCTCTTGTGCATAGCTCAATCTAACTTAATTAGCACAGCAATTTGGTAGCTTGTTCTAAAGACATACAAACCCATTTTAGACCAAACCAGATTGAAATAGCATAGATGTTGCTGTGAGAGTCCCAGAAGGCTAATCCATTCACTCAATTTGCATCAGCTCTCGCAGTTTTGTGAAGAATTGTGCCAACAGTCATTATAAATACACAAGCAAGATTGGCACGTTTGAAGGAAGAGATCTCATGCAGTGATAACAGAACTGTTGATAAACTCCACTACAAACACCATTAGAAGCATCAATCTGATGTTTATTGGTATTTGAGATCCAGCTGCTACTTTCCCAGCAATATTTTCTACATTGTTTCATGAAGGAAGCACTGAAAGTTAAACCCTGTGTTTCCCACCTCATCTCCTCTGCCATACCCTCCACTGGTCTTTAGAGGCAGCTGTGCCACAGACCATGCTGTTCAGGGTTACTGCATAATCAGTTTTCAGAGCAAGGCTCTGTGTGTGAATATCACAGAAGCAAGGATCTGCATCTTATAATTCTCTTTAGTCTCTTACTTCAGTTGTATGCAAGTTCTTTCTGCAGAAATTAGTAATCATGACAGAGGGGAAATTGTTATCCAAGAAAGAGACTGTTTCTAAAATTCACACTATTTCTTACCCTATCATTTTATTCTGTTTCATCCAAGTGCATTGTAAGCACACTGTTTGAGTCATTGTAGCCAGACTTGGTCTTACTTACAGTCTTTTATCAGCAAGAAATACACTTAGGCAGAAGTATTGTTTGTTCTTCTCACTGTTCTGAAACAAGCATAACAGCTTCACTAGGCAGATAGGTATAAAAACCCCATGCTTGCTTAATACACACTTCCTTGCACAGTCAGTAATTTGACTTAATTTCCCTCCATAACTTGGTTGTGTTTTTTTCAGTGTGCCTTTTTCCCACTGTTCCTCTCAATACTTATACTCTTTACAAGTGATTGCTACCCTACTAACATCATCTTTTTGCTGGATGGCATGACACGATGGTTTACTCTGAAAATAAAATCATTTTTGTATAAACACTCTATTTTTTATATTCTATACACTTTTCTGATGTGGGGATAGATGTGCATTTGGAAAAACCAATGGTAATCTAGTTTCACTGACCATAGTGACCGTAAATAAACTTGATTTCTAAATGAGTTTGGTTGGAGAGCACACAAAGCTGTAGATTTTCTGAAAGTAAGTCCTTTAAAGTTGCCTGCTAGCCATTTCTGCTAACGATTTCTAAAGGAGAGGAAGCTTACAAGATCGCGATCTCTGCCCATCTGCCATTCCCTTACTCAAAAACTGTTAAGCTCAATGGCCAGTTTCAAACCAATGGAGTACAGGGATCAAAGAAACAAAGTTCCTACAAGTTTCACAAAAAATTGAAGTCTGAGATGACAAGTCAGAGTAAGAACTGACAATTAATTGACTAATGCTAAAAGTCACCTAGCTGCTGAAGAGACAGCATATTCCGGACAGCTAATCAGCCTGCTGCTAATGAAGCAACTTGTTTTCACCGGCCTACAATGACAGATGAAAGCTTAAGCCTTCAATAAGAAAATGCTTAAATTAAAAGCAAAAGTGCTTTTGGGATAGCATGGCAATTAAAGTAGGCATGAGTGATGAAGATGCCAGTCAGGTTTTCCAGGGACTGTTTTATCAGTGTGTGCTTTCCCAAGGAAATTGTCTTATTTCCCCCTCACAGTCATACCCCATGGGTCATAATCATCTTACTGAACCTAACTCTAAATCTGAAGGTCAAATTAAGTAACTGCTTCATTTCACTTAAGCCAGAGGAAAAGACCCAGGTAACCAGCAGACAGTTAATCACAAAACTACATTCAAACTCTAGTATGTGAACAGGGTTTATTCAGCCAGTGGCAGCACATTGCAAGAAACCAGCCCATGAGCTACTTTTAGAAATACAAAACCAAGACATCACAAAGAAAGTACAGACCTCCTCTAACTTCTTGTGTCATATCCAATGGGCATTTTTTCTCCAAGAACCACATAAGCTCTTTAGATCCATGCCACTCCTCTCAGACTTCCACTTATGTGAGAAATTTGTGTAGAGTGGAAAAATCCATGAATCCGGTATTGGAAGACCAGGTGCCTATTCTCTCATACCCTTCCACAGCTGTTCTCCCTTTCCTTCATGTCTAGTGTTTCATATTCCCTTGTGCTGTTCCCTAGGAGTGATGCTTTTTTTCCCCCCATTGTATCCAAATGGCTTTCTGAGGAAACTGGCGAGATCTCTGTTTATTTCCTTCTTCTCGCTCACTTTCTCTTTTTATTTCCTTCTTCCTTTCTTGCATTAGGAAGAGGTAAACTATTACTGATGCCCAAAGATTTTGATCTGTAATAAACTCTACACTACAGTCAGTTATAATCCCCTCAGCTACTCCATTAAGCCATAGGGGAAAACACTTGGCCTGGAACTTACTATAGGAACTATTTCAGTAGAAAAGGAAGATTTTCTCCCTTCTACCCTAACATGCTGGCAAGAGGTACAAGATTGTTAAGGGAGACTGTGAGGATCTTTACTGCCCTTGTCAAAAAGTCATTTTGATTTGAGACAGAGTAGCCTCTTCTAGTGCCACTAACAAGAAGTCACAAGAGAAAGGCTCAGCAAGTGACAAGTGCTTCTGGAGACAGGAGGAGAGAATCATAATGCCCAAGAGACATCAAAGTTATAACCTTCCCAAAGACTGCAAGTAGCAGAATCTCAGGGACTAGAGGAAAACATATCTTTGAAAACTTGGGTTCATGAACTTGAACCTTCATTCAGACTTGAGGAGAGGGGGAGCCTCTTCATTGCCAGCTACTCAGAAAACAAAATAGAGGTTTCATGTTGCATTCAGAAATCTGACTCAAACTTTGCTGCTTTTTTGCCTTTTTTTTCTGTTCTTGTTGTATTCCTGTTTATATTTGAGACTCAAAAAGAATTAAAATAAATCAGAGATCAGGGAATTTGCCTACTGAATGTCTGTCCTCTGGCAGCTCACAAATCTGCAGTGTTATGGTGGCTTGTAGTACAGTGAGTCCAAGCCAGGGAAGTAAAGCCACCAGCATGACCTTACCCTCATAGCCTGATGATTTACTTTACAGCATTTTGTTGTCCCCAGCTCAGTTTTGGCTTGAAGAAATGAAAAGTTTCAAATTGCAAAGTTATCCTGAAAATATTGTGGTTGTCCTCCTATCCAAGGATAAATACAATGAAGAAAAATAAAAGTTGTGGGTTGAAACCCCCATCCAAAGCCCAGTGAAACCCTTGGGAATCCTTCCAGTGACCATAGGCTTCCAATCAGGTCTTATGAGTGATGCTTTAAAATTCATTCTAAATTAAGAGCCAAATATTGCTGGTATTTAATTTGTTGCCAGAAGCCACACAATAGACCTTTGAAACAAAACTCTCAAAATGCATAGAAATTCAGCAGAAATGACTCACCAGTGCTGAACTATTAAGACACAACCACGCCTTCTTCTGCTCCCTTTAAGACACCGTTGTCTGTGTTTGGTAATATATCAAAATATTTCCATTTTAATTGTAGATTATTGTTGGCAGATGACAGAGTTCTGATAACTGGGGACTACTGAGACAGTGTTTTCTCTGTCTGGGGACACTTGCATCAAAAACTCAGTGTGTATTCGGAACAGGTCTGTACTCCCACTCTCTAATAAAGCTGAGACTGTCTGAAAGCTCTGTCCTACTAAGAAGGGTAGAGCAGCAGGTGGGGTAAGAAGGCAGGGGGAACTAATCTATGCTATTTATTTTGAATAAAAATATCATGTGTCAGGTGCACAGTGGGAACAAAGCGAGTCCCTGCCCCAAAGGTGCAAAAAGCTGAAAGACAAACTCAAACATGTTGGTTCCTGAGCAGTGGAGCTCAGGAACTCAGGTTTCCTATACCTTTTTTTGTCTCCTTTCCCTGCATCTGTTGCACAGGCAGGAGCATCACGCTAACACCTCAAAAGTTGTTCTAAAGAGCAGAGCTTTGAAGAATAGAGTACCACTTCAGGAGAGCTTTTGAAGTAGCATCTTTTCTTGGGGATGCCAATAGGGCCTGTCTCTTTATGCTCACAGAAGGTGTGGGAATTTATTAGGTCCAATGTTTTTACTTCCCTAACAAAGATGATTAAATCTGATCAGTGGAATTCACAGAGAAATATTAGGCAAAATCCACATCTAAAATAGGATTTCATGAGCTATACCTCCTCAGGAAAGCAGAGAGAACTGCAGAGACAGGACTAAAAAAATCTTGGATCTCAGCAGCATGATCTAAACTAAAATGTTGCTTCTGACACACACCTTTTTCTTCCACAAAAGAAATCCCAGACCCAAACCCTCTTCAGACTTTGAAGTTTAACTCCCATATTACTGAAATGAAACATGCTTCTAAAATGAAATGTTTTTCTTTAAATAAAGCAAGCCAAATTTTAATTTGACTTTCACAAGGCAGTATCAAGAAGATGCATCGCTGACATCACTCCTTTTAGCACCTCTTCAAACATCCTGGTTGAAGGACAAGCTCCACTTGCCACAGTGAGTCAACAGAATCCACTCAAGAAAATATATATAGGATTTTATCTGACCAACAGAAACCCAACAAAAAACCCTCTGCATCATTGTGGTTGGTCATGATTGATCCTGCCACATTATCACCAACAAAGCATCTGCTTGAAGCATTTGTTTGCTTTCCTTTTGCCTGGGGGAATCTGGCATGGGTCAATGCCACAGAACTTAATGGAAATTCGTAATGCAGGAAGGCCGCAGAATCAGATTATATTTCTTGGGTGAACTGGCTTGCTTTTTCATTAGAGACATTTGGTTTCTATTGTTGGGTCAGAAGATCAAGTCTATGGAGTTAAAGCAATGCTAGTTCTGTCTGAACTCTTCTGGAAAAAGAAAGAAAAGTTGACACCTGCAGACAAAGATTAAAATGTTCTACCTAAGCAGTAGCTGTTCTTTCTGTTCCCATCCAGAAAGTCATTCTTCAGCCCATTTATCTAATCACAGAGTTACTTCATTTTGGATCTTCAGGTATAGCTACACTTCTCGAAAGCAGCCCAGAAAACCCAGCTGAGGCTAAGACAGAGAAAGGGAGACTGACAATAAAGTGAGCAAAGGAGGCCAGTTCAAGCAAAAAGCCTGAGCTCAAAGTAGCATGTAGGAGAGGAAGAATGGGGTATAAATAAAGGTGAATGTGTGCTCCTCAGCGTTGTCAGAGAGAAGGAATTTGTTCCCAGATGGATAAGAGGTCAGTTAATTTTTGCAACAGGAAAAAGGCAGGAGAAAAAGCAGGACTAGGACAGAGACACAAGGGGAGAGCCAAGCAGTTTTCCTATTGCCAGCAAGGAGAGTTGGGGGACCAGATGAGGGAGCAGTGACTCCTGCTGTTGGGAAGGTACATGTGCCCGAGCAAACCACCAGTCCCAGCAAAAACGATTCTCTCTCAGCTGCAATGTTAGCAGACAGTCAGGCTTTCTATAGCACCAGTGTAAGTATGTTAGTATACAAGTTAAATATAAGTATAGCATGTAAGTTTGCTGGGTTTAGCAGCTCCTTATTTTGCCTGTTTTGGGGAACTGTCATTGAATATAGAGGAGTTGTGAGGACACAGCTCTCAACATGGCCTTGACTTCTTGAAAACTGTCTCTCTTCACTTCTGGCAGTCTCCTGGAAGCCCAGAGTATTTAGGGTTTTGGTTCCCAGAGACAGGAGAATTAGCGAAATTCACAGCAGCCTTCAGTGTCCTGCGCTGGGACCTGATCTGAAATTTGAACTCCGCAAGTGATCACTGAGGAATTAAACTGTGGACATAAATAAATATTCTGGTGAAAAGGTATTTCAGATGTGGTTTGAAGGCATGAGGGAAAGAAAATTCTCGATGTGTAGCAACAAACCAATATGCATGAAGATCTAAGGAAAGAACTGTGGATAAAATCTCTCTTCTGCCAAATCTTCAGCTTTCAGTTTCAAGCTTGGGCATAAACGTTTGTATTTCACTTAAAACAAATAATCACACAGAGGACTGCAGACTTCAGAGCAAACCTTCGCTTTCAATAACCAGTGCAATTAATAAGTATGTTCCTTTTTTGTCACTGGAGTGCTAGAGAAGAATAGATTACACAGATCTTTAAGTATTGTATGTACTAACATCTCAATATATGAGTATTTCCTTCTATTAAAAGGGGAAACTAACTTTGTTTACAGCCATTGAGTCCTCCTCAGAGTTTTATTTAGAATTGCTGTTGGAGTCTTGATTCAGAACATATTTTTCCACTAGAAAATATCGCTTTGCATATGAATTCATTATATGTTATTGCACAGTGAAGAAACCTCTCAAAAACACCCTCACCCAAAAAAAAACTAACAAAAAATCTTTTCCATAGTTAAAAGCTGGACTGAGAAACGTATGAGAACAAGAACCCACAGCTCTGTGTCCTGTAAGGCCAAGAGTAATAACAAGACCACAATAGCGACTGATCTGCAATAACCAAATGAAGAGATTCTACTCATAGCCAGAGCTGCCAACCTCTCTCTCTTAGGAAAAGCGAGGGAAAAATACTGTACCAGTTTCACTGCTTCTATTCTGTGAAGTGATCCATAAAAAATTACCATAGTATTCTAAATAAGGAAGTAAATACAAGTCAAGCATTAAAGGAAAAAAAATAGAGACTAAACCAAAACCCTTCACTATCCATGCACACTGCTCTCCACTCCCCTTTCCATGACATCAAACAGAACCCAAGAGGGGTCATCTTTGTGCTGCTACAAGAAGCAGTTAGGTCTTGCAATTAACAGACAGACTCTGGGCAGGTTAGAATTGCTAGCACAATTTAATACACAAATAAAGAGATCAACAAAGATTACATGTTCTGCTGTTGCAATCAGGCAGCAGTCTGAGAAGCGATTATAGAAAGCTGTCAGAATAGGGAGGGGGTGGGAGAAGGAGAGAGGAGCAGAATTTGGGCTGCTGAGGTAGAGATCTGATGCTGGAAACACAAAGACTGGAAAAAGCAATGACCTACAAAAGTATGCACCTGATAATCTGAGTATAAAAGCCTGAAAGCTGTGAAGAGGAGAAGTTTAAGCAACTGGCCTTCCAATTCTCTGTGTACTGCTAAATTCCCAGTATCACAGCAAATCACGCAGAACACATTCAAGGTGCAGACTTCAGCTCCTTTTGCTATGACATGAGCTTGCACATGGAAACCTCCAACCTGCTGCCTCTAAGCTTTACCCTCAGAAGGGCAGGGTTAGACCTGACCCTTTGCAGAGAAGTGAAAGTGCAGGTGGTGAGCGGAACAGAGGGAGCCAGGTCCCCGCTCCTCATCCCTTGAAACAATCCCCCAGGAGCTGACTGCACCTTGGCAGCTGCAGGGCCCTGCCCCTTTAAACGGAACAGATTTGTTTTCATGCAAATTCAACAGAGCTTATGAAAATCAAGTCGCTGTTCCTGCTTAGGGATGGAGCAAATAAGGAAACTTAGCAACTTTAGAAGCTCAGATTAAGGCTGCTATTACGGAGCTGGTCGTAATTCCTTAACCAGGTATTCGACGGAGTGGGGATGGCACTGCAAGGTGTCATCTTGCATCCACCAGTTACTGGCCCACAACATCCATTTTTGAAGCAGTTTCTTTTAAAAATAATAATTTAAAAAGAAAAAAAAAAGGCCAGAATTTCTTTGGGTCTGGAAACTTCCCAGTCTGGCAAGAATTTTGGAATCTGATTTTTCCTTTCTACTTACTTACCGAATTGCCTGCATGACATAGTTAACATTAATCTCTGGGGTGAGACAGAGATTTTTCCCTTGGTCATTCTACCTATTTGGAAAGTTCAGTGCACTATGAATACTGAATGCAGCTGTACTTCTGAAATGTATCTTGGATAACCTTATCTAAATAGCTTCATTTGAAAAGTGAATGGACTTTTGTGAGAGGAACTTTCTTAGATAAACCAGAGGGAGGGTTTTTTTTTAACTCCGCGGCTATTTGAAAGGGAAAATGCGAACATTTATTTTATTTTCTTGTGGAGAACTAACATGTGATTCCAAAACTAACATCTACAGGCCAGCAGCAGTTAAGCAAAACAAAAAAAAAAGCCACCAAAGAATGAGATAGCAAACATCTAAAAGCCTTTTACATGTGAAAGGCATCTAATAGGGGCAATGTTGTTTACCCAGGTGTATAGTTCCGATCTTTATATTTGGTGGTTGCTTGCTTGGAAATGTTCAGGCTTACAGGAGTTGGACAGGGTAATGAAATCACCAACTGTATTTTCCTATCGCTGAGAAAGTAGTTTCTACAGAACCATCACCAGCTTTTTGTACTCTATTAACATGAACTGTATTCATATGCATAACAACTCATCTGACCTATTAATTATACCCTAATTTTGTTCCGGTGCACTTGACTGACTTTTGAAAAGTTCTGCTCTCTTCAGCAAGGATAAGGGCTGCTTTTTGCCCTAGAGGCAGTTCCTTAAGCCTACAAGTGCCAGGATTATGCTGCGCTCACCGTGAAATAGAAACTATTCTTCTAAGTAACTTTCTAAGAGCAGTGAGATGTTCTGGAGCATAAGAAAAGTTGCAAGAGTGTAGTTTTCTCAAGCAAAAATGAAAGATTGTTTCTTCATTCTGATAGCAACATGTAAATCTTTCCAGGTTCTACAGTGTTTTCATTTTGCACCGGGACAGCACCTTCACAGTGATCACGTACGTGATTTCTGAATGACCGCGAGTGCTTCTGCTCACTTAAAAGAGACTCTCATCATTCCAGCGGTAAGAGGCAAAGCACTCTCCCAGCACAGAGAAGTGAAGCATTTGTTTGCTACTGGAGTTAGAAGCGGCTCACTCAGGGCCCGATTCCAAGTCTCCAGGAGAAAGTGGGAATCTTTCCAGGGACTTCCACGCACTTCTGGTCAGGCCCTGGCTGATTCACGCATAGCTTTCCCATCGCGCAGCTGAGAAGAAACCGACAGTTCAAGCCCTCACGTCCCTTACCACAGGACCCCCTCTGGAAGCCTTTAACCCTCTTTTCCTTCCTCCCTTCCTTCACACGGTGCCGCAGCTACGGCACATCTGAATCATGCACCCGTGCTCCCCTGGGTACAGGCCCACGTCCTAGCCCTGGGACACGACGTGCCTTGAGCTCGCCGCTCAATACGCAGCCTTCCGAATTGTTTCGGGCGGGGTCCGCGAAAGACCGAAGGAGGCGGGCAGCCCCGGTCCTCCCGCGGCCGAGAGCGCCCGGCTCCTCATGCCCGCGCCTGTCCAGGGGTGCAGGGATACGGCGGCTCCCCTCCTGGGGCGCTACGGAGGACGGGCACTCGGATCGTCGCCAGACCTCTGCCCGGCGAGGGGCACAGGTACCCGTCTCCTGCCCCAGCGGCCGCCGCCGTGTCCCAGGTAACCGTTACTCGGTCCCGGCCCTCCCGCCGTCGTCAGCAGGCCCGCCCTGTACCTGAGAAGTCGGCGAGCGCCGCGACCTCGGCGCTGCACACGAGGATCACGCAGGAGAGGAGGCGGAGGAGCCGCCCGGGTTCTACCTGTCTCCGACGTGGGTGCTGCCCCGCATCCCCGTCCCTCATGGTGCGGGAGAGGGCAGCTCGGGGCCGGGGGGGCAGACTCGCCACCTCACATGATGGAGTCTGCCCCGGCTGGCGGCACAGACACCCCCGGTCCTCCGGGAGCCCTCCGCCGCGGGGCAGTGCCGGCTGCCCCGGGACCGCTCGGTCGGCGGGGCGCAAGAGGAGGGCGGAGTAGTCCTGCCCGCGGCCGAGACGGAGACCGCAGCGCAGCCGCCCCACGCCGCGGTGGGAAGGGGTCCGGTCCGGTGTGGACCGTCGCTGCCGCCGTAGGGGAGCCCGAGAGGGCGGCGGGGAAGGAAAGAGGCTTCTCGGCGGCGCCGTGCCTGGCACTGCCCTCAACGCACATCGTGCGGGCCGGGCTGACTCAGACCCGGCTGCACCTCGCCCGCCCTCCCCCGGCTCTCTCCACCCCTCTCCGGAGAGTTCGAGGTCCCGGCACCTCCCTCTTGGAGAAGAGGCATGATTCGCCTTCACGCCCCGTGAGAAGGGCTTTGTTTTTAACTTATTTTTCGCCTTCATTCCTGCTTGGCAAAGGTTGGAGGACTGTCACGGATTTACACGATTCCCCTGACTTATGTGACATTTCCTTGCTCGTACTTTTACCAAGACAGGTACAAGGTGCTCCCCAGCATTCCCTGTTCCCCGCAGCACAACTTCCCTGCTTTTTCTTTTTCTGATCTCTTTGCCCCGCTCCAAGCCTCGTACGTCTCTGGGAGAAATGCTTCTAACAGCTCTGCCTGAGAGGATCTCAGGATGAGAAATTTCAGTGGGCAAACAGCCGTAACGTTAGGAAATAACCCCGACTCTTCCATGTTATAAAAGAAACTTTCCCTTTTTCTGTTTCCTCCCCACCTGTTGTTGCCTCGCATCACCTTACCGCAGCCTTTATAGCTTTAAGACACGTGTAGTTCAGCATAGCTGAGTTTGAAGTGTGTAGGTTTGCTTAAAGCTTTCACTGTAAAGTGAGAAAACATCTTGAAGTTACTTTGAGAGCGTTCAGGTTGCTCCCTGAAATGTTTGCAAGACCGAAAAGTAAACCAGTGGGAAGTTCAAACAAACTGCATTTACAACCTGCTAAGCCACCTTCAAATATAAGGTGGAGCTCCTTTTAAGGTATGAGGGACTAAAGAGAATAAATCAGGACACTCATTTCCTAGTTCCTGTAAGAGCTGCCCTCGGGAAAGAGAGCCTAAAAGCAACACCGGGAACGAGGCACGAAAAGTGTCTTCTGCCCTGGGGTTGAGGCTGGGTGTCAGGAGGGTAGGCAAGAACATCTAGCTGTTTACATCCTGGCATACATGTTCACACTGATCTTTCTCCTGAAAAAAACATGAGTGAGCAGGTGAGAGATGACGGAACCAAATTAATTCCGTTAAATCCGTTCCTCTCCTCCTGTTCCAACTGAAGTTGGATCATGTCCAGATTTGAATTTCCAAACTTTGGCACCTTTTTCTGGAGGTTACACTGAACTTTGACCATGTTTGAATAAGAATCCACTTTCTTTCCTCGCTCGCTCCCTCTACACACAGAACAACAACTGGATAACACATACATTGTAAGTCATGCTTCCTTGGTCTTGGTCAGATAAGAGCAAATCAGGTTTCAAATGAACCTGCCTTAGGTCAGGGACATTCCATCAAGTTTTACTGAACTGAGATAAATGGGATCAAAGATGCCGAAATAACAGAATAAAAGTGGAGTAGCTCTGAAGCATCTGCAACTGCAAACATGGATGGAAAGAGAGAACAATAGGTTTGCCAGGTGTGTGAAGCTCTTATTTCTCGCTGCTTCAGATAAGGACAATGTTTACCTCCAAACTGAACCCGTTACCCTATGCCTTTCAACTGTGATACTGGAAGGAGTCTTGTGGCATCTCCTGCCTACACCTCTAATTTTGTCCTTTGCCATACCTGGCAATTTAATCAGACACTTTCTGCACTTGGTGTCACAGGTCAGTTCCACCAAAGGTAGAAATGAATGCAAGGGTAATGTTGTAAGTAGCACAGATTTTTACCCCTCCATAAAAACAAGCATCTGGGGGCCATACTGTGGGTGATTGTGATGAGGAAGAGAAAGTCTGTGGGGGGTAAGGGCAAGGCAGAGTGGGAGGAGCTAGTTGCTTCCCCTGGTCTTTAACCAGGGGGGTCCTTGTGCTGTTTATTAATTGTAAATACCTGTAAATACTGTATATTTTGTTCATATTCATTGCATTTCGTTGTAGATTGTAATTTTGCTTGTAAATACAGCTTTCATTTGCTTGCAATTGAGCTGATCTGGCAAATTTAATGGGGGGCTAGGGGGCGAATTTTCAATCCACCACATCTAAAAAGGTGCCCAGATGACTATGGAAAACTTACTTGTATACTCTAACTTCATACCTGCCATGTCTACCATAATGACATGTCTACCATAAATTCCAGTGAGTGCAGTAAGATGACCTATGGCTACTGGATGCTAGACCCTCACTCCCTATACAGTCAGTGGAGAGACACCTCATATTCAGGCCACCTGCAAAAGTTCTAACAGGAAGTTCATCACCTCCTTCTCTCTGAATTGCTCACTAATCTCTAGACCATAGGTGTCAGTGATGTAACTCATCTTGCTATGTGTGACTCTGAGTAGCCAATAGATCTGTGAGAAGTACACAATCAATGCAGAAGAATATATGAAATGGCAAAAATCACTGAGAAATATCCTATGCTCATGCTTGAAAGGCTTTGAATAACAAGATCCTATGGGGCTGTTTTCCCAGTGAGAACTTAGGAATCTTCTCTCTCCAGTGAGACAGCATGGTTTTTTCTAACCCTCTGGTATTGCAAGAAACAGACTTTCAATAAAATGACACTGATTATTTTTATTCATTCCTTCCAGCCCAGGGCTACTTCGTTATTCAACATGAACCTAAAATCTGTAATGTTTTTAGTGCCCCCTGTTATTCCCTGTTATGGGTAGTGCTTAAATAGTAAACTTAGAGACAGCAGTGTAAAACACAAAGGTAAGAAGGGAGAAACTATTATTTATCCTGATGTGTTTCTTTGCCATAGCCTTGAAAGCAGCAAAGCTCAGTACTTGGAAGACAATAGAACTAATCTAGACATGTTCAGCATGTAGAATTACAGCATCTCTCAACCTTGGCCTTTCTTAGGAGCAACCAAAGTGAGATTGATTTTTTTTTTTCTTCAAAGAAGAAAATACAAGCCTGTAAGTAAAAATCCAGGTAAGACATCATGCCTGCTTTGGTTTCTCTCTTTCGAGCTTGGGGAGAAAACAAATCATGTCAGTATCCAAAATGGAGGACCTGTGTTGTCGCATGGAAGCTTTTCAAGTGCAAAGCCAAAATCTGAGCTCTTAGGGTTTGGGGTTTTTTTTTTCCTTCAGATTCATTTTTCTCTGAACTTCAACCAAACTGACAATTTGAAACTCATGTCATGGCTGAGTGTTTGGAAATTTAAATAAAACAGTGCTGTCAGTTAGGAGATAAACAAACAGTGTGTAATATTAGAAGACAGTTGTGTTACATGGCCTCAGAAATACATAATCTCAGAAACTCTCTCTCTATACACACACACACACATATATACACACACACACACATAGAATAGAATAGAATAGAATAGAATAGAATAGAATAGAATAGAATAGAATAGAATAGAATAGACCAGGTTGGAAGAGACCTTCAAGATCATCGCGTCCAACCTATCATCCAACACCACCCAACCAACTGAACCATGTAACCAAGCACCCTGTCAAGTCTCCTCCTGAACACCTCCAGTGACGGCGACTCCACCACCTCCGGGCAGTCCATTCCAATGGGCAATCACTCTCTCTGTGTAAAACTTCCTCCTGACCTCCAGCCTGAACCTCCCCTGGCGCAGCCTCAGACTGTGTCCTCTTGTTCTGGTGCTGGCTCCCTGGGAGAAGAGACCAACCTCTGCCTGTTTACATCCCCCCTTCAGGTAGTTGTAGAGAGCAATAAGGTCACCCCTGAGTCTCCTCCTCTCCAGGCTAAGCAGCCCCAGTTCCCTCAGTCTCTCCTCATAGGGCTTGTGTTCCAAGCCCCTCACCAACTTCATTGCCCTTCTCTGGACTTGTTCCAGCAAGTCAACCTCCTTCCTAAACTGAGGGGCCCAGAACTGGACACAGTACTCGAGGTATGGCCTAACCAGTGCCGTGTACAGGGGCAGAATGACCTCCCCCTATAGCTCCTACTGCTTTTTCTTCCTTTTCTCCCTAACAGCTGATACATGTCATGTTCATTCTCTTCTCCCTGAATAAAGTTTCCATGAAGTTCACTAACATTCTGTTTGGCTTTTAGGGGTGTGTGTGTGGGGAAAAAATCTTAAGTACAAAACCCCAGGCTTTTCCCACATTTTAAAATACTTTATAATCCTACTCCCTGACACAAATGCAATCTACAACACAGTTCAAACAAGTGGGCTGCTATCCTCTCTCTGTTTCTATGGAAATGAGTGTCAGTGGTTAAAACAAAGCACAGACTTTAATCACTATACAGCGAGTATTTAAAATAACATAGCACATTTTTCCCAATTCAACCTCTATTTCTATGGATATGAGAATGTAGATAGTGGTAGAGAGGCCTTTCCTGTATTTTTGTGTGTGTGTGTATTATTCTAGATGTGTTTTGGATCCTGTACATTCTGACAGAATGCCACAGATTTTAAGTCCTAACAAGGTTTTCAATCGTGCAGTAATTTGAACTTACGAGGACCAGTTCTGCAAGTCACAGGAAAAATTCTCATGCATCTAAGTGGAAGTTTGAATGAATACAGAGTATAGTACTTCACCCAGCAGGTTTAGGAGGAGAAATACTTGCTATTTTCTGCCTCTTTTTGTGTTTTTGGACTCATTTCAGAAAGAGAAAAGTTAGCTAAATGACTTCTGAGTTTTGTGGTCATAAGCTACATCCTGCATAGTCAGCTCTTGGTCAAACTAATCATAATGAAATAGAAATGAAATAGAATGAAATAGAATAAACCAGGTTGGAAGAGACCTTCAAGATCATTGTGTCCAACCTATCATCCAACACCATCCAACCAACTAAACCATGCAGCCAAGCACCCCGTCAAGTCTCCTCCTGAACACCTCCAATGATGGTGACTCCACCACCTCCCCAGGCAGCCCATTCCATTGGGCAATCACTCTCTCTGTGTAAAACTTCCTCCTAACCTCCAGCCTGAACCTCCCCTGGTGCAGCCTGAGACTGTGTCCTCTTGTTCTGGTGCTGGCTGCCTGGAAGAAGAGACCAACCTCTGCCTGTCTACAACCCCCCTTCAGGTAGTTGTAGAGAGCAATAAGGTCACCCCTGAGTCTCCTCCTCTCCAGGCTAAGCAACCCCAGCTCCCTCAGCCTCTCCTCATAGAGCTTGTGTTCCAAACCCCTCACCAACTTTATTGCCCTTTTCTGGACACACTCCAGCAAGTCAACATCCTTCCTAAACTGAGGGGCCCAGAACTGGACACAGGACTCGAGGTGTGGCCTAACCAGTGCAGTGTACAGGGGCAGAATGACCTCCCTGCTCCTGCTGGCCACACTGTTCCTGATGCAGGCCAGGATTCCATTGGCCCTCTTGGTGCCTAGGCACACTGCAGGCTCATGTCCAGCCTACCATCGACCAGCACCCCCAGGTCCCTCTCTGCCTGGCTGCTCTCCAGCCACTCTGTCCCTAGCCTGTAGCACTGCATGGGGTTGTTGTGGCCGATGTGCAGAACCCAGTACTTGGATGTGTTCAATCTCATGCCATGGAGACCCCGACCATTTCACAAACAGAGAGGATGTAACACAGAGAGTTTGTAAAATTAATCTCCTTGTATTTCATTCCATTGTAAAATTAATCTCCTTGTATTTCATTCCACCTGAATGAATTCTTATTCCAGCTTCCTGACCATGTGCAGCAGGAAGGCCACTGCTCATCAGCCTTAATGCTGCTGATCTTACTGGCAGCTTTCCTGTATACAGATTATCTTTTCTAGCAGTACACTTGGACACTTGTATAGACATGAATTAAGAGGCAAGCCCTATCTTACAGCGTTTGCTGCTGGAAACAAGAGAAAAAAGATCTAAGTTGAAGGAAGAACAAACACATCAAAAAAGTTCTGGCTTTGTTGTTGCCCTCTTAAAGCACGTAAGTCATCCCTGGTCACTTCCTGACATGGCCCTTCATAGATGGACTGGAGAAGGCTATGTGTCTTGCCTTTCAGTTTAGGAAGGACATTAGGACAGAGCTGCTGGGCTGGACCACAGCCTTGGAAAGCAGCCTGTTTACTTGTGAAAGTGCCTTATTAAGAGTTTATGAGCCTGCCTTTGGGCCAGTTGTTGTCACTGTTTCTCCTTTAATATGTATTTAGGTTAAGATTTTCCAAAATGACTAATGATTTTGTGTACTTGGAGTTCAAGACTGCAGCTTTTTAAAGCCACAGAATTGATGTCAAAGCACTGAAAAAAGTGTTGACTTTTCCAAAAGCCTTGGAAAAGGTATTAGGCAATTTAGGTACGCAAAGGCATGCAATACTGACAGCATTTCAAGAGTATCAGTATCTAATCAGCGACAGTTTTGAGATCCAGACCTCACATTAATTCAACCTAAGCTCTCCAAAATTAGAAGCAAATGACAAAAGTTTAAAATAACATTGCCTTGTTTCTAAAAGCTTGGTTTTCTTCTCAGTACTGTAAGGGTTTCATGGTAAATTCTGAAGAGCTGCTCAGTGACTATGTTCAACTAATTCAGGCTTGATGATGGTTGAAGATTCTTCCATGTATAGGTGTGAAGGATTTCAGTATGCATGGAAGATTCCCTTTTTTCTGCCCCTGAATGTAAGTGTCCCATAGTGCCAAAGGCCCTGTTCTGTACATGAAATTAAAGAATTTACTTGGTTTATCACAAGTAGATATCCATCTTATACTTCCTCTAGCTCTTCCCAGCCTGATCATTGTCCTCTTCCCTTCTTTTCTGATCTTTCCATCCATCTGCAGCATCTGGGCAAGCAGCCTGACTCCTGACTCAATACCATGCTCTGGCTCAAAACCCTGGTGCTAATGCATGTTGGTACTGCTGACTCTGCAGGCAAGTTAGGTCCTTTGATATTGATAGGGCTCTAGTGTAATGGTAGGGAAGATAAACTGTCATTAGCCAGGTTTTAAAATGCACTCCCTTAGCTATTCAGAGAAGTGCTGCTCTAGCTGAAATAACAAAGAGTCTGGAAGATGAGGAGGCAGGGTGAGTTTATTTTTCAGCATCAGGAGCAAAAAGACTTGTGGTTTTACTAAATTGGTCTGACTGCTTATGCCAGAGCTGTACTGGCACTGCAGCGCAGTTTCACAAGGTTAATTGCCTTAGCCCAGCCTGCCTGCTCAGTTCCTGAGTCCATACACCATTCTTGTGCATCGTTCAGGCCATTCTTTTCTCAGTTTCTGTAATTCAAGCTCTGCAATGTCTGCATCTCCAACTCTGTGAGCTGACACTGAGCACAAGACATGTGATGACAAGGAAGTGATAGTGTCGGGATGTCTTGGGAATATTACCTTCTTGTGAGGCTATGTTGAGGAAGCAGTCCTGACACGTATGGCAGCATCCAAGCTCTCTCCCTCTGTGATTCCATGCATCAGATAGGAAAAGCTGGAAAGCAGAAAGACCTGACAAACAGCTCTATCACATAGAGGAACTTTTTTGGGGGAAAAAAGGATGGAAACTTCTGCAGAATAAATCTGTAAACCATAAAAGAACATTGAGAACAGCAGTTTTAAAAATAAGATTTTGGAGGAAATTTAGCCTCTCTGAATGCTCTTTACAATTAATTTAAAGATCAAATGAAAAATGTATGATAAGAAACTACAGCATTTCCTACATGCTCTGGACCAAAGGTAGTGTGGAGTAGAGGATCACACATCATGTGTGGCCATTAAGTGATACTGTCACCAAGAGCAGCAGTGGTACAGCGGTACTATAACTGGCAGGGATTCCACTAAACCAAACATCAGTGGTTTTAAAGGACAAGTCTGGTCTGGGTTTAGTACAGGCAGTATAGATCTGTTCAGGTGTGGGTCTATCAGCAGCTCTACTTGTAGGGAGAGTTGTTCAGTTTGTAGGGATAGTTGTTCAGCTGTAGTGTGAGGTTGCAGGCCATGAAATCAGAATGAGTTTGGTAAAGGTCATCAGGACTAGGTGGCTAGGGAATGATGTAAAATCATACCAACAGACTTAAGCTTGAGGGCTGGCACAGCAAATACTGCTGATGTACAGCTAAAGGCTAGAGACAGAGGCTGGATGAGCAGGACAGGAGTGTTTATGGCTGAAATCAGAAGGTAGGCTTTGATAAATCAAAAAGTAAGAACCGACCTAACTTACCAAATCAGATTTTGTCTTTAGTCATTGCATGATTAAAAATCCCAGAGCAAGGAATAATGTTCAAGTGTGGGAGGCAAAGGCATTTGCATTAGGCAGGACTGGGGCTTTTTGCTTTTGATACTGCTCAAGCCAGTAAAGACTTCAGAAGTCAGATTACAGTTGGCGCAGGAAAGGGTCACTTGGCTCTCCTGGTATCTGTAACTGTTTGCTGAACAAGGCTGAGAGCTAAGGTTCATGAAAGAGACTGGGAATTATTTTTCAGACTTGCAAAAGCCAAAGGGGCAGTGTGTATCTTGGATCTGATTGTGTGTTCATCTGGCAAGAATCACAGAATTAAATTTCAATTTACTGAAAACTGGGCAGCTCAGAAATTAATGCTCGACTCATTTACTGCTTACATCTGGTAAATGTGCAGGCACAACAGAGCAGATGAACTTTGTCTGAGCTTGATGTCTCATTCTTTAATTGGGCCTTCACGAATGTAGCTTGCCAAAAAACATACTTGGGGGAGGAAAATTGTCATAGATGTAATAGAGAAAGAAAAGGACATAGGCTTCAAAGGAGACTACAGCAAGAACACAGAAGTAATCTGGCTTGAAGTGAAACTAACAGTCCCCATCATCCTCCTTAAGGCCTATGACAGCTGTTCAGGCAGGGAGGGGAAAGAATAATTGAATTTAAAGTTGCAATTAAAATATTTGTCACCAGTATTTTTCAGTAATATTTTTATACTAGATATTCTATGAAACAGGGTGTGATGATAGTGACCAGGCCTGTAAGTCTGACAACTATGACTTTCATCTGGAAGACATCAGCACAAGCACTTTGAGCCTTTTTAAAGCTGTGTTTAGTTGTTTGGGGTTTTTGGCTGGTTTTGTTTTGTCCCCTTCCCTTTTCCCTTTCCCTTCCCCTTCCCCTTTCCCCTTTCCCTTCCCTTCCCTTTCCCCTTCCCCTTTCCCCTTTCCCTTCCCTTTCCCCTTCCCCTTTCCCCTTTCCCTTCCCCTTTCCCCTCCCCTTTCCCCTTTCCCTTCCTTTCCCCTTCCCCTTCCCCTTCCCCTTCCCCTTCCCCTTCCCCTTCCCCTTCCCCTTCCCCTTCCCCTTCCCCTTCCCCTTCCCCTTTCCCCTTCCCCTCTTCCCCTTCCCCTTCCCCTTCCCCTTCCCCTTTCCCTTCCCCTTCCCCTTTCCCTTCCCCTTTCTCTTTCTCTTCCCCTTCCCCTTCCCCTTCCCCTTCCCCTTCCCCTTCCCCTTCCCCTTCCCCTTCCCCTTCCCCTTCCCCTTCCCCTTTCTCTTCCCCTTCCCCTTCCCCTTTCTCTTCCCCTTCCCCTTCTTCCCCTCCCCCTTCCCCTTCTTCCCCTCCCACTTCCCCTTCCCTTGTAAGGTTGAAAAAAAGAATATTCCCAGCATCCAGAACAGCCCATCCATAAAGTTTTATGGAAGAATCAAACAGTCTGTGCCTTTGAACAGAAATTGCTATACTAAGCTGAATTCCAAATGAAACTGCCATCAAAACAAGCAGAAAAATACTTGAAATCTACTGTGTCAAAATTTGAGTCTTTCTGGAAAAATCAGAAATGATTCACAGAGTTTGGAGTATGATGTAGCTATCATCATTAAGATGCTTTTTAACCTTCTTCTACAGTACTGCGAAAACCCTTGTAGCTAGGATCTAGCAATGCATAGTTTCAACCTTTTCTTCGCAGTCTCATGTATTCCTTTTATTTCACTGTTTCGTGCCTTCTAACTTCACCTTCTTCTATTTTCTCCTACCATCTGTTCTCAAAATTTTGCAGCCTCTTCCACCAACAGGAAAGCACTTGTCCATCCCAAATCTTAAAATTGCTGTTAATGTTGCCCTCTTCTGGATCACTTTTTTTTTTTTCAGACAGTGTTTGTCAAAAAACCAGTTTCAACAAAAACTCATGTTAGGAAAACCAGACAAATGTTAGTGTTGCTTTTATTTATTGCTTGCAAAAAGGAAAAATAATCTATTGTGGATAGATCTCTAAGTTGATTTTGATTTTCCCTTGCTGACACAGATGTCTCCTTAATCTTCCACAACTGTTTCAAACTGTTAGGTTTTTCACATCTAACAATCTGTTGGAACAAGATTTCTTCCCTTCCTCCCTACCCCTGTGTTTCTCCTGAAATAACTCCTGCTGAAAGCAAACCTTCTGGTTTTGATTTAGTTCTGGAGAACAATGTATTTGGCCAACTTTGACTAATGTGTTTCATAGGCTGACAGGCAACCATTACCCATCTATCATGTCTAATTTGTTTGTAATTAATTGTTACTGCTTATATAAGACATTTCACTAGCAAATTTTAAAGTGTAATGGAAGCATGGCCTGTTAATTGGAAAGCAGTTTGTGACTATTGCTTCTGCAAATGATAATAATTTTATCTTTTACCTAGTATCTTTAGTTCTGTCTGCTTCCTGCCACTCCATGCTTTCCCCTTCCACTCCGAAGTTTGCGTCTCCTTAGTTCAGGACTGGGGAGGACTGAAGTTCTGTGAAACCGTGATGCCGGTGGACATAAAAAGCTGCTTGGCCTTGCAAGCATCAACAGTTGACAGGCTATATTGCAGGGTACTGCAGACTTGCTTTTGCAGTCCCTCTGCTCCAGATGCTTTCACCCCTCAGCGGTACTAGTCACCTCTGTGTGGCTGCACTTCAAATGAGGCAACCAAAACATCCTGAGAAAGAAGTGGGAGGAAAGAAAAGGTGTAATAACATTTTGTCAACCGACTGCTTTGAGAGCACAGTCACAGTACAAGCAAAGAGTAGCTGGCGGTGTTATGCACGCACACGTACGAAGTACCTTTGGTTTTGGCCCCGGGGACTGAATGCCCCACTGGGAGGGCAGCTGCCTGGCAAGCAGTAATCGCACGCACAGGGCTGTTTCGGGAAAGTAAGTACCAACGATAATGTGACAGCGCCAGGCCCAACAGCAGAAACCTGCTGAGTAGCCGAGTGCCCAAGGGGATCTCATGAAACTACGCCAGTGCCAGCGGAGGGGGATTTGGGAGCGGGACATTTAGCACCGGGAAAGCCCCGAAGTGGAGGCGCCGCAGGGCTGCGCTGCCGGGCAGCGGGCTCCGCACGAGCCGCTGGGGCAGAAGCGGAAGGCGCAGCAGGGCTGCGAAACCTCACGGAGACAGATCGGACCGGGGCAGGCGAGGGCTGGAAAGGCCACCCTTGCCTGCTACAGCCGGGCCTCGGCTCAGCCAACCACGCTCGCTCAAGGCGTGGGCCCAGCTACCCACCCCGGGCCGGGCGCAGCACCTCTGCCTTGGCTCACAGCGGGGGGGAAGGCTGTTGCCGTTGCCTCCGCCGCTTCCTGCCGACCGCCGCTTCCGGGGCGGCTCTGTGGGGGTGGGGGTAGCGGCAGCGGCATGGCGGAGAAACGCCGCGGCGAGCCCGCGGCCGGCCCGCCGGCGGCCAAGCGAGCCCATCGCGAGAAGGTAGAGTTCAACGGTGTCCGCTTCAAGGCACTGCTGCGGGACCCCACCACCACCAGGAGAGGTGAGAGGCCAGGCCGAGGCCGGGCCGGGAGTAGCCAGCGTGCCCGGCGCTGTGGTGAGGTGAAGGCGTGCTCTGCCGGTGCTGCCGGGGCTGGAGCGGCGCCCCGCCAAAGCCGGAGGCGTCCCATGCCCGCAGAGCGACGTTGTGGGGGTGACGATGATGATGGTTGTTGCTTTACCATGGGCGCATACAGCTGCCGCACGGCGTGGGCCCGCTGCAGACCCCCTGCGGCAGGGCCGGCGTGTCTGCGGCTCTGTTGGCTCCCGGACTGGTATCTCTCCCATTGCAGGTCTGGAAGCCTTCGTCGCGATTGCTAAGAGGCTGCCGTCATCTGGAGTCTATGATGTCGTGGAGGGATACATAAAAATTTCCATGGAGTGTGCTGAAATATTTAAACTTATGGACGGAGAAAGGAAACCTGAACATGACGTAAGTTTGCCATGGGTTTTAGAATTGAGTGACTGGCAGCGTGCATCCCGACCGGGAGAGCAGCAGCCAAACAGATGCTTTGTGGAGTAAATAACTGATAATTTGGTATAGGTTTAGGGTTTTTGTTTGGTTGTTGTTGATTTTGTTGGTTTGTTTATTTTTTTCTGGAGGCCACAGTGTCAGAAGCACTGATCAAGTGAGAAGGTTTATTCAGGACAAAGATGTTTCTGGGTTTAATGATATACACAACCAGTAGTTCTGCCAAAATCAAGCTGTCAGGGTTCTTTAAATGTTATCAAAAGACGATTTATGAAATGAGGGGATCAAAAGAAGCAATTAGGCAAAAGAAAAGAAACGGTCTAGTGAAAGCAATTATTAGATAACTGGACATCACCCTGATACATGAGTTCTTCTAGGAAGCCACTGGTAAAGTTGAGCTCATTTTCTTCATCTGATCTGGACACAAATTTTCCACATCAGAATATGAGAATGGACTAAAGAATTTTCACTCTTAAGTACTAGGGCAGTTGTTTTAACTTACATCTGCTTACAATGTAAAATTGCATAGTGGTTTTTTTAATGTCCACTTGTTGGTCTTTGCCTTAGGTGAGCATTTCTATTTGAGTGATGATGACCTGCATCATGTTCCGTGACCCTTTCTTCATGATCCTTTTGCTAGTGGAGGCTAATTCTTGTGATAAATACAGTCCCACTGCTGTGTGAGCTCTGGTTTAATACAGCAAAATCAGAGCAGCTTGGGTGATTTTCTCCAGCACATTTCATTCTTTCACTGTGCTTGCTATGAATTGTCTCTTAAAGCTTTGATTCATTAGCCCTAGGCCTCGCCCTCCAGCTTATAAAGGGCCTTCAAGACTCATCAGCCTGTGCTGAGATTTGCACTGCAGACTCATCAGCCTGTGCTGAGATTTGCACTGCGGTTGGTGTTTGCATACCTATAAGTGGTTGTTGTGTGTACACAGGTAAATCATGCATATGCATGCAGGTCTTGATTCCACAATTCATGGGTGAGGCAGGACCCGTTTTTACAGTTTATTTGTCCAGGATTGTCCAGGCCTTCAGTCAGCACATTGGCTTAAGCTTCCTGCAGAGGTTGTCCTACTGAGTTTCCACTGAGTGTCCACTACTGAGTTTCATGAGTTTAGCAACTGAATAAAGAGAGGACTCAGCTGACCTCCTGTGTTTCTCTGGTCTTTCATATAATATCTGTCTAGGGGATTCCTTGAAAATCCACACTCTCTAGAACTAATTCTTTAGAAGAGGAAGCATTAAGTTGGGAGAGAATTCAGAAGTTCATTTTGCCTTCATCTGTCAAAGGTTTTCTCTTGTGGTGGGGTTACTATTTTTTTAGTGATACTTCTTGTTGTTTGCTCAGCTAATAATTTCAAACTGTGCCCAAATATTGGCATATGTTAACCTATTTCTGTGTCTTGCAGATGGTGTTAATCTTTCAAGCTCTGGAAGCCATTCTACTGAGGACAGCCAGTGACCTCTCCCATTTTTCTGTTGTGGGAATGAACATAGTAAAAAAGTTGATTCATTCTTACATGAAATTGGTCTATGCTGCTTTGTATTCTGAAAATCACAAGTAAGTCTTTCCTGTACTGTTGCAGAGAACCTCTATCTGTTGAACCCCAGAGGCTGTCTGAGTCTTGCACACGAATTCAAGACATTGCAAAATTCGTTTTGACTTACTTAATAATCCACCCTTTATTTAATGATGCTGTTTCACACTTCATAAAACAATTGCATGTGGAAGTATTTGCATGATGGAAGCTCTAATGTGATTCACAATGCTATATGATACTTTCCTGAGCCTGTAGCTTTCATAAGTAAGAAGTAGAGTCAATGGTAGCTTGAGTCCTATCATTTTAATGCTACTTGATTTGTGAGATGTACTGCATGAAACAGGGAAGAACAGGCATTCTTGTAGTTCACAGATGCTGAGCAGTCTGTCTTGTGATGGCAAAAAGAACTGCCCTTGAATGTTTCATTTTCCTGTAGTTTTTGTAGTTAGATTTCCATATCTGTAGTAGACTTTTTTCTTTCAGAGTGTTTCTTCCTCGGTAACTTTACCTGTCTTTTAAATCTAAGGCTGTTTTAGGCTGATTGAACTACTCATGTTTTATCTAGTCCAATCTAACCAGCAATTTCTGTGGTTAGTGAGAGAAGTTCCAGGTGCCAGAGATTTTAATACTAAATCTGGGAGGAAGAGGAATAAAATAGAGACTGCAGATGACTGATCCAAAGCCAGTGACTTTTCTTTTGGTCTTCAGACAGGCCAGAATTAGAAGAGCATTTTCTGCTTTTCAATTCACAGATTCAACCATGCTTCCTGCACCTCTTAGTTGATCTTACTGCAGCAGGCACTTTAACTGTACATAGAATCCCAAGTAGGGATAGATAAATCTATTGCAAATACATTTTGAAGCTATGCAAGATCTACATTTCTTATGAAGCATTTAAAGATTGCAACTTTTGGATAAAACCTTCTGGAACTGACATAGAGTCTCAAGGAGAGGCTGAGGGAGCTGGGGCTGTTTAGCCTGGAGAAGAGGAGGCTCAGGGGAAACATTATTGCTGTCTACAACTACCTGAAAGGTGGTTGTAGCCAGGAGGGGGTTGGTCTCTTCTCCCAGGCAACCAGCACCAGAATAAGAGGACACAGTCTCAAGCTGCACCAGGGGAAGTTTAGGCTTGAGGTGAGGAGAAAGTTCTTCACAGAGAGAGAGAGTTATTGGCCATTGGAATGTGCTGCCTGGGGAGGTGATGGAATTACTGTCCCTGAAGGTGTTCAAGAAAGGATTAGATGTGGCACTTGAAGCCACATGGTTTAGTTAGTCATGAGCTGTTGGGTGATAGGTTGGACTTGATGATCCTTGAGGTCTTTTCCAACCTTATTGATTCTATGATTCTAGAGGAGGCTGCACACTTCCAATGGTATATGCTATGCTTTAATCATATTTGAATGAAACATGATGGAGAGATTCCAAAACCCTTTTTGGGTAGTGGCTATTCAGAGGATGGAGCTCTGCAGATTTGTTCCTGATAATCCTGTCCTATTCCCATTAGGATAAATAGCAAACTCCCATGAATTTAGAATGTAAGTTTTGGTAATTTCTTCCCTTTAGAAAGTGAATCTGCAGCCTCTCATTACAGCTTAATTTTTGGGAAGACTACAAATAGGTGTTCCCTCCTTTCTTTATTCCCTCTCCCCTCCTTCCCAGCTGCTATTATCGCTGATAAAATAATGGGTTTGGATTGTTTTAACTTCCTTTCTGTTTTCTAAGGCAAATTTTCCTGGTGTTTAGTGAGCAAGAATTAAACCTGAGTGTAGATCTTAACATACAGTTCATGACAAAGACCATGCTGCATATTTGAACTGAAGAAAACCTCTGTCATTCTAAACCACAAAAAAATGCAGTTGTACTGTGGCTTACACTGTGAGTGTCCTTAACATTAGCATTAGCTGTTGCTCCTGTGGAGTTGCTTGTGTCTGTGAAATGCCTGTGTGTTTGCAGGACTGGGGACTCTGGCCAACAAATATTCTTGGAGAAACAGGCTGTTCACAAAGATGACAAGTTCTTTATGAGTAGTGGAATTACACTTGTGTTTGGTGTAAATCTGTATTGTGATTGTCATTGAAGTGGTTGGTTACTTTTTTAACTAAAGCTCCATCAACAGCAGTGAGAAATTTGCATGACTAGGTGTGCTTTGTTGCTTGTGGTGGGACTAACTCAGAACTACTTCATGCCTGAAACTCCTGAAGGCTTGGGTGGATGTTGGAGGTGGAATGGGATGTTTTCTTTTACAGGAAAAAAGTCTTGAATCTCTTGATTTGGTTGTTTGTACAACTCCTTCTGGAAATAACCTGCAGGTTTTCCTCTGTATTTCATTTCAGGATGAGCCAAGTTTGCCTTACCTTGTTGTCAGCAATGGTGGCTCAGGGGCCAGATTCAGCAAGGGATGTCTTTAGCCATTTTGATTTCAATAACAAATGTCTGCCTGGATTACTGAAAAAAAGATCTAAGAAGGTAAATTAAGCTGCTGTGTGGCATGAAATACTATGCCATGGCTCCATCAGTTTTCTTCTGCCAAGTGTTTAAAATTAAGCTATTGCTTAGGCCCTTTTCTGAATCTTTGTCTGCAGGAATTTTTTTCCTGTCCTATGTCAGACTGAAATGCTTCTTGATTGTGTCTAATGCACAGTAGAAGTGATCTATGGAATGAGAACTTCCCATCTACTTACATATCATAGTATCATTCAGGGTTGGAAGGGACCACAAGGATCATCTAGTTCCAACCCCCCTGCCATGGGCAGGGACACCCCACACTAGATCAGGCTGGCCAGAGCCTCATCCAGCCTGGGCTTAAACACCTCCAGGGACGGAGCCTCGACCACCTCCCTGGACAACCCATTCCAGGGCTTCACCACTCTCATGGTGAAGAGCTTCCTCCTCACATCTAGCCTGAATCTCCCCACCTCCAGCTTCCTTCCATTCCCCCTTGTCCTATCACTACCTGAGATCCTGAGAAGTCCCTCCCCAGCCTTCCTGTAGGCCCCTTTCAGATACCGGAAGGCCACAATGAGGTCACCTCGGAGCCTTCTCTTCTGCAGACTGAACAGCCCCAACTCCTTCAGTCTGTCCTCATAGGAGAGGTGCTCCAGCCCTCTGATCACCCTCATGGCCCTTCTCTGGACACCTTCCAGCACCTCCACATCCCTCTTATAATAGGGGCTCCAGAACTGGAGGCAGTACTCCAGGTGGGGTCTCAGTGTTTCTGAGTATCTGCAATAGTAGGAGAGCTGACCTCCATTCCATGCTGGTCTTTCTCACCTTGTCAGGGTGCAGAGCTCTGCAGGATAATTTGGATTTTATGCTGCTTTGTAGAATTTACTGCAGAATGTTAAGGGACATTGTCTATTTCTAATAAAATGTGGTGAAATACAAATGTATTGCTTCAATATGCTACCTTTTTAAGGTGCAAAATGGAGTGGAAGTGAGGGTAAAGTTCCAAAAACTTCAGTGAAGTGTGTGGGAAGAGCTAAGTTTTTTTTTCCAATGCAAGGACTGCAATTTGATCCCACTGAAATGAATGGAGGTCTTGCAGCTGGTTTAATGGAGAGAGGATTTTGCCCAGTACTAGTACAGTCATAGTAATTGCATTTGAAAATGTAACCAAGTTTTTTAGACACTCTCTTGGTAGAAATCCTTAAGGAGGATATGTGAGTGAGTAGAAGAAATAATTCCTATTTTTTCAAGTGGAACTTTATTTCTTGTTTCCTCTTAGTTTACTAAAAGTAATCAGGGTTGCTCTAAACCCCAGTGTTTCAGGACAAAAATAGTTATATGTCTTTCCAAATAGAGGTGTATAATAAATCCAATCTTATTTTCAACACTGAAACATTGTTTCTGGTTTTTAAAGATGACTTGCAGAATGAATGTGTAATTTTGTGTTGGATTTATGCCATCTGTGCTGACACATGAGAATGTTTATATATATATATAGAAATCAAGAAGAAGGCAACCCCCCCCAAAACATACACTTTCCCCCCTGAAACTACATTTTACAGTTTCAGGAATGTCAGATTTCATGGTTTTTGACCCTGCTGCAGAAGTTGTCCTTAAGAGGACCTCCACCCCTTGAATTTAAATGCTTGGATATAGTCTTTTGACCACAAGTTATTAGATATGCAAGCAAGGTAAAAGGAGAACATTTTTCCAGAAATGGATTGAAATTTGTTCTCTTGCTTAGCTTTCAGTCACAACTATTTATCAGAGGTGAGTTTCTAATACAAAAATGCCTAAAGCTTATAGCTAAATCTAATTTATTTATGCTTTCAGCTCTTCCATGAGTCACTTCTGCCTTATGTTTAGTCTAGGCAGTATCTCTTTTCAGGCATTTGTACATGCAACTTGATTTTGCACAGTAAGTTTCAAAAAATCATAAATCATAGAGGGACTCTATCCAGGATTGTAGTGATAGGACAAAGGGTAACAGTTTCAAACTGAAAGAGAGTAGATTTACATGAGGTATTAGGAAAAAGTTCTTGACTGTGAAGGTGGTGAGAGCCTGGAACAGAGATGATGTGGATTCCCTCTGTCTGGAAATGTTCAAAGCCAGGTTCTATGGGGCTTTGACCAACCTGATCTAGTGAAAGGTGTCCCTGCCTGTGCCTAGGAGCTGGATGATCTTTAAGGTCACTTCCAATCCAAGCTATTCTATGATTCTGTCTTCATATCCTATGATCATGTATCTTCTCCAGACAAAGCTTTCAGTAATTCCCCTGTGCCCCTGATCTAGTGAAAGGTGTCCCTGCCTGTGCCTAGGAGCTGGATGATCTTTAAGGTCACTTCCAATCCAAGCTATTCTATGATTCTGTCTTCCATATCCTATGATCATGTATCTTCTCCAGCCAAAGCTTTCAGTACTTCCCCTGTGCCTGTATTTGTAGTTTCACAGCATATTAATCCCTTTTTTAGGAGGTTCTTTTGTTTTTCCCATCTGGTCTAAGTCTCAAGACTGGAGCAGCTCCAAGAGCAGCTGCAAGATGTGTTATACACTGGAGCTCAAATATGGCAATGAGTAGCAAGAGTGCCCAAGACTGGCACTGCTCTAAGAGCCTGTGTGGTCCTTAGAAGGTTATTCAGTTGTGGCAGTATTAATTTAGCAGTTGTGTACAATCTCTATGCTAACAGTGTGCCTTTTACCTTTTTCAGGAGAAAGCTGATGTCCGTGTGGCCTATATTCGGTTTGCTCTTTCCTTTTTAATTGCTGGAGACAATGCAATCTTGACACAGGTGCTGGAATTGCAAGGTACCTCACAGTTGCTTGTGTTGTTCTTGTCTGATAGCTGTCTTTTGCAGATGATAACAGAGAGGGGCAAATTGAAAATATGTACCAGTTAAACAGCACTAATAAACTACAGTATACACAGTTTTAATCTTATTACTTGAGAAGATTTAAACTTCACTATTCTGGTGAGTGCCTCTTCTGCTTGAGAATAACGTTTGCTATTTGCAAAAATAGAAAGGCCTTGGTGGCATAGATGTAAAAAGGCTAAATTTAGTGTAACTTGGATGCCACAGAGTCAAAAAAGAAGGAAAAAACTTCAGGCCTCCAGCCTTTCTCATAACACAGTGACAGTGGGCATGTTGCATTAAAAGTTTCTTTAGAAGAGCTAAAAGCTCTTTGTACCTCTGTTTCCTTTGAATCCTCATGCAGGACAACTCTCATATACTCCATTAGACTGCTTTTTATCTACAATTCAGGAGAGCAGTGTAATGCCCTTTGCATCCTTATGGAGGCATTACATGGGAGTGGAGTGTAGGAGTTTAAACCCATGTCTCTTAGAGAAGGGAGTCAAACTGGACTGACATAGGATCCACAAAATCAAATCTTAGACACGTTTGGTTAATATTTGATGACTTATGTGCTGAAGATGATGTAGAATTTCTGCTGACTTCAGTGATTTTGAAATCTGCTACAGGTGTTAGTCAAGTAGGGAATTGTGACCTTGTTGAGGTTATGAAAGAATTCAGAAGGCATCTATAAATAAAAAACTAATTCATTTAATACAAGGTGAGGGGAGGAGAACCAAGACATCATTACTTACTTTTGTTGTTCATGCTACCCTGTGGGATGCTGGTTTCCTTTAATTGCTTGCAGTTCAGGTCTTTCAGGATAGGGAATGTCAGTGCACATCTAGACCCATTCCCCTGGAAGGTACCAAAGTTCTCTATCAACTGAAGTTCTCTGACTTTGGGGTGTACAGCTGACACAGAAGATGATGCTTGTGGTTGGAGATGGAACCTCCAAATGTTCAAGAATCACTTGGTGAAACAATTGTTGAGTCCTTCAGTAGCATTTATTGAGGTTTAAATCACAGTATCACTAAGGTTGGAAGAGACCTCGAGGATCATCGAGTCCAACCTGTCACCACAGACCCCATGACTAGACCATGGCACCAAGTGCCACGTCCAATCCCCTCTTGAACGCCTCCAGGGATGGTGACTCCACCACCTCCCTGGACAGCACATTCCAATGCCTAACAACACTCTCTGTGAAGAACTTTCTCCTCACCTCGAGTCTAAACCTCCCCTGGCACAGCTTGAGACTGTGCCCTCTTGTTCTGGTGCTGGTTGCCTGGGAGAAGAGACCAACCCCCTCCTGGCTACAACCACCTTTCAGGTAGTTGTAGAGGGCAATGAGGTCTCCCCTGCGCCTTCTCTTCTCCAGGCTAAACAATCCCAGCTCCTTCAGCCTCTCCTCATAGGGCTTGTGCTCAAGTCCTCTCCCTAGCCTTGTTGCCCTTCTCTGGACACATTCAAATGTCTCAGTGTCCTTCTTAAACTGAGGGGCCCAGAACTGGACACAGTACTCAAGGTGCAGCCTAACCAATGCAGAGTACAGGGGCACAATGACTTCCCTGCTCCTGCTGGCCACACTATTCCTAATGCAGGCCACGATGAATACTGCATAGCACATTGGGGCCTGAACTACATTTGGAGTTGACAGATGCTATTGTAGTAAGTGTTAATAACCAAGCTGGCAAGTCAGCTAGTTACGGTGAGAGTCGGTTTGGCAGCAGTTCTTGTTCATCACTGTAGTTACAGACACATCATCTGTCTGAACTCCGATTGTAACCTTTTGGTTCATCCTCAAATGTAACAGCAAGGTAAATAATTTGACACAGTAGAGAAATGAGTGTGAATTCCCCGAAGCATTTTGGTATGAAAACAGCTTTCACGTTTGCACTTAACATTTGAAATGCCTTCTTAGGTTTCATTCAAGGTATTCTTCGCACTGGGATAAATGAAGATAGAGTTTCTACTATCAGTCTTATACTTTCCACACTGAGAACTAAGGTATGGTATGGTATGTTCTTGAAACTGTGTTCTCCCTTGTTTTCTGTTTGCTTTGCTTCTGATGCTGGCACTGTGCTCCTGCAAGTTTGTCAGTAATATTTGATGATACCTGTTTGATTTTAATAGCATGGCCATATTACTGTTTCAGTACTGAAGCTTTTCCAGTGCCCTTTTTCAAAGGAAGTCTTTGTAGTGGCTTGTACTTGGATGCTAATTTCAGCTCATCTTCAGTGTGTGGTGTCCAACAGATTTTTATTGTTTTGTGGTTTCATTGCATCAGTGCCAAGCTTGAAGGTCAAAAGAACGGGAGTCTTTTTGGTGCTTCTAAGTGACAGTAAGATTAGTCCTTCAATTAATATGTCTTCACAGGATGTCTTATGATGAAATGGGGAGGTCAGCTAGGGTTGAGTAGGTTTGTTAGCTCTGTACAATCTTCCTTCCAGAAGAAGAATTTTGTGGATTTTTGGTGTGGGGACTGTGACATGAGATGAGTTTCTATGAGCTGTCTGGTTGCAGTTGAAGGGTAAAAGTCTTGAGAGGGCTCAGTTGAGGCCACATCCTGTGGTCCTGGTTAGCTCACCTTTGGACTTGCTTACTGTTAGTATGACAAAGTTTCTGCTGCAGGAGATAAATTTAGTTGAAATTATTTCTTGGTGGGGTAGAGGAAGAGGGAGACCTTATCAGAAAATCAGAGTTGTTTTTATGAAGAAGGAAGGGTACATTCTGCCTGCTGTCAGTACTGTTAGAGAGGTAAGTCTGCTGCCCTTTGAAGTTGCTTTTTCTGATTCTTTCATAGCAAACAGAAATAACCTTGTGATACAGCAGAGCTGAGACAGAAAACTTGAAAGCAGAATTGCTGAAAGATGTGAGGGTTGATACAATCTCAACTGCCTTTTCCGTGCTCTGTTGCTCCATAGCTCTGAGCATGGCTATGCCTCTTTCACTGTGATGGATCAGCTTGTTGCTGCTCTGGGTACAGCAACTGCACAAGAGATTTATTTTAGTTCTATAAAATGTTTTACAGAATGTTTTTAGTTCCAGAGCCTATGAGTTTTGTATCTCTGTTTTGAATTATCATAGAGGTGTTGCACAAGCTGTTGTGTGACCAACTGAGAGAGCGAATTTAAAATAGCTTCAAATTTCCAGTGTGACCTTAAGAGCCTTCCTCAGACTCAGGCTTTTCACACAATTTAAGCCAAAAATATTCTTCCATTTTTCAGACACAATAAGCTTGGAACAAGAAGAAGAAAAAAGCTAACTTTTAAATTTAGTGTAAACCTCCCTGAAATTTTGTTTTCTAAGTGAAACTTTTTCCTTGTGGGAGTCACACATTGTGTACTGTTGCATTATTGATGAAACCTGACACGCTATATGACTCTTTCAGTTTAGCAGGGAAAAGGAAAATTAAACAAATGCAGAGAGGAAGGCATAGGAGAAGTTCTGAGAGCTTCCTCCACTGTGTTTTCCCTTTCATTCAAACTTTATTTGTAGCAGCTTCTACCATCTCTACCGGCAGGTTTCTATGATCATAGTCTGTGGCTCTGCTACTCTGAATGTGTTCAGTGCTCTGTAGTTGAACTTGAAATTCCATGCTGTTGAGCATGTGCAATATTTGCAGAAGCTGATGTACAGTCCCATGGCTTCAACCCTATCAAAATGGGAGCAGGAATGTGTGAAAGAAGTGTTAACGGGGCAGACAGAAGAGCCTTTGGTCTGCTGTAGCGAGGAGAGGGAGCTCTGTGCGTACTAGAGGAAGGAAGTGTGTTGCTAATTTGCTGTTGTTTTGGGATCATTTGAAGTCAATAGAAGAGTTTGGTTTTTTTTTCCTCATTCTTTTCAGGTTCTTCAAAATAAAGACGTCACCAAAACCCAGAAGGTGCGCTTCTTCACTGCAGAAGTCTTGATTCACATTGCTTCACTTTACCAGTGGAATGGGATTACTGATGTCAGCCCTGAAGAGTTAAAGGTCTGGTAATTTATGTATTAGTGACCTCTAGTCCTTGTCCTGCCTTCCTGCCCCCTTTGCCCCTTCCACCTTGCAGCCCACAGAATTGGAAATACTTCCCAGTTACTCTAAACTTGATGAAAAGCTCTGACTTTCCACTGCTTCTCACCACTTGAGCAGGAGGGTTTGATTCCCTTCCCTGATGGCAAGAACTGCAGTGAACATCAGTTAACCAGGGAGAAAGGGGTCTGTTGGAGTGCTTGGACTGTATTCTATTTCCTGGACACGTTCATGTCTATAGGAGAATATATGAGGAGCAGTGCTCTTACCACGTGCCTCATTCCCATCATACACACTGGTTTGATATGAGAGTTAAACTCCCAAGATGGTTGCCAGCCTTTTCAGCTTACATTGTTTTAGAGGTTAACAGAGATTGTGATGTTTGAGCTGTTACTGATTCTTCTAATCTGTGAAATCACATTCCTAAAGTCAAGAGATGAGACAAGGATCAGGGGTGCAGTTGGTGTGTGTGTGTTAGTACTGTAGATGTTTTGCCATCTTATCCCCAAAAACAGCTTATAGTTTTGCTTTCCTTTTTTATTAATCATTTAATCTCTTGTTTTCCCTTTCACTGTGGGAATATCTAAGGGATATCTGTAAGCTCAGTGCAAAGCAGTAGAAAAAGTTCTATACTTCCCCTTTGCACCTTTGTGTTGATTAACACTTGATCTTTAGAAGCTGAACAATTCTAGCACTGAACAACTGCCTTCTTCCTCTACTGGATGTTTACACCTGTGCCATTCCAATCCTGATATGTTTTAAGCACCTTTTGGAGGAGAGCTCTTTCTAGTAGGTGCCTGCTTGGAGCTGTGCAGATCTCTGGTGCTGTTCATAAATGTGCTTTTCGGGTCTGAGTAATTTTAGATTCTTACAGTTCCATGCAGTCCTTGTGAGTGATGGGACTTGTGATTTCTCAACCATAATTGTCAAGGCACTTCATATCCATAGGGCTCTTGAGTTGTGCTGGATGAAAAAGATTGATAGAATTTCTTGGTCTCTTTCCCCCTTTTTGCTTGACATAGGTATTTGATCACTTCTTTCATTTTTGTATGGTGGCTGTAAAGACATTGATACTCCACCTTTCCCTGAAGTGTTGATACTCAGTGCATTGTTAGCTCTCCATCTATTGTGCCTGGTATTCAATAGTTCTTTCTTTTGCAGAACTGACCCAAAAGACATATATTTGCTTGTGTCACATCCTTTATGCTGAAGGCTTCAGTGATTTATTTATTTTTTAATCATTATTGGTCTTTCTGATCTTCCTTATTGTGTACCTGGCCTATATGGTTGAAACTTGGTTATTGCAGATAAAATAGTAGATTCTTGACTTAAAAGTCCCCGAATGGTCTTGCCCAATTTATGCCCAATCACCACATCTCTTTGGCTTGATTTTTCCTTGTCTTTTCCTGTCTGTCTTCCTAGCAAATGCCCTAAGTCACTAATGCCCTGCAAATAATACCTGTGTCACTAAAATTGGGAGATTTGTCTTTGCTTGAAACAAAAAGTATTGTAATATTTAAAGTGTGTGATACAGAAACTGGAGCTTCTGTTCTTAGTCTGAACAAAAGCCAAGCTGGTGTTTAGCATTTCTGTAGAAGCAACTTCAGAAAATGTAGAGTGAAATTGATGTAAGATTTTCTCCTGTGATACCATAACTCCTTTTTGACTTCTATAGGTGATTCAAGGTTCTAGAGAGGCGGGAAAGGTGATGGTACGGGAACTTGTTCATAATTTCTTAATGAAGCTCTGTTGCTCTCTGAAACATGGCATACCTTTCTGTGATCCAAGTCTTGGAACCTCTGGCAGGTAAGTCTCCAGACAGCTGAGACAGTAAAAGAGTTTGTGCTAGGAATGAGAGAGACCTCACCAGTTACCTTGTCTTTGCAAGTAACTTCACTGAATACTCCCTCTGTCTCTCTTTCTTCTGTGGCAGACAGAAGAAAAAAGTCGATTTTTTGGTTGGTTTTGCTTTTAACTTCCTAGGATCAGACTACTGAATGTCCTCATACCTCAGTGTAATAGAGGAGAGAGTGTTCTGCCTGATTCATAAGGTTTTAGGCAATGGTTGTGTTACTCTGAGCCCTCTCCTTGTAACTGAATACTTACATTGTAAGGTGTGATTTTTGGACCGTAGATTTTTTGCTGTGACAAGAAAGCATCAAAGCTGCAGTGTTAACTCGATGATGGCAGAATACCTACTCTAATGTACATTTTGTAGAACCAAACATGATTTTCCCAGATTTTGGCAAAGTGCTGACATTGGTTTCAGTACTGCCAGAATTTGGCCTGCAGCATCTAATCTGGAAGCAGCTAGTTGCCCTGCTGTTTCTGTTTGCTGAGTAGTTAGAATATGTACACTAAGATGATATGTGCATAAGTCTGTGGGACCTGACGAGGTGCATCCCAGAGTCCTGAGGAAATTGGCTGATGTGGTGGCTGGGCCACTCTCCATGGTTTTTGAAAAGTCCTGTCAGTGCCTGATGACTGGGGAAAGGCAAACATTGTACCCATTTTTGAAAAGGGTAAAAAGGAGAAGCGTGGAAACTACTGAAGCTGTCAGCCTCACCTGTGTGTCTGAAAAGATCACGGATCAGATCCTCATAGAAAGGATACTAAGGCACGCTTCAGGGAGGTGATTTGAGACAGGCAGCATGGCTTCACTAAGGGTAAGCCCTGCCTGACTAGCCCAGTGGCCTTCTGTGGTGGAGTGGCTGCATCAGCAGACAAAAGAAGAGGTATTGATGTCATTTATCTGGACTTCTGTAAAGACTTTTGACACAGTCCCTCACAACATCCTCCTCTCTAAATTGGAGAGAGATGGATTGGATGGATGCATTGTTTGGTGGATAAGGAATTGTTTGAGTTGTCACATGCAGAGAGTCAATGGGTCAATGTCCAGATGAAGGCATGTGACAAGACAGGGGTCTGTAATGGGACCGGTTCTGTTTAATATCTTCATCAATGACATAGTGTGATTGAGTGCACCCTCAGCAGGTTTGCAAATGGCACCACGCTGCTTGGTGCATTTGACACACTTGAGGGACAGGATACCTCTTGAGAGACTTGGACAAGCTTGAGAAGTGGGTCTGTGTGAACCTCATGAAGTTCAACAAGGGCAATTGCAGGGTCTCACACCTTGGTCAGGGCAATCCTTGGTATCTGTACAGGTTGAGGGATGTTAGGATTGAGGGCAACCCTAAGGAGAAGGACTTGAGTGTACTGGTGGATGAAAAGCCAGACATGAACCAGCAGTGTTCAGTCACAGCCCTGAAGGCCAACCATGTCCTGGGCTGCATCAAAATAACTGTGGCCAACAGGTCAAAGGAAGTGTTTCTGCCACTCTACTCTGCTTCCACGAGACTCCATCTGGAGTACTGTGGACAGCTCTAGAGCCCCAAGCACAGGAAAGATGTGGACCTGCTCAGGCAGGTCCAGAAGAGGCCCACAAAAATTATCAAAGGGCTGGAAGACTTCCCCTGTGAAGACAGAATGAGAGTGCTGGGGGTGTTCAGCCTAGAGAAGAGAAGACTTCATGAAGACCTTATAGCAGCCTTCTGGTACTTAAAGGGAGCCTACAGAGAAGATGGGGACAATCTTTTTAGCAGGGCCTCTTGCAACAGGTCAAGGAGTAATAGGTTTAAACTAAAAGAAGGGAGATTTAGATTGGGTATGAGGATGACATTTTTTATGATGAGGGTCATGAAACACTGGCACAGGTTGCCCAGAGAGGTGGTAGCTAGCCCACCCTGGAAACATTCAAGGTTAGGTGGGACCTCTGAGCCACCTGATTTAGTTAAAGATGTCCCTCTTCACTGCAGAGGTGTTGCACTAGATGACCTTTAAAGGGCCCTTCTGACCCAAACCATTTTGTGATTATGACCAGTTGAGAAAATAATTGAGGCTCTTGTAATTCCAGGGAGGGGTTCTCATAGGTTGGTATGCTTCATAACACGAGCTAGGCAAGGGAGGTACTACTGGATTGTAGTAGCAGATACTGAGTGATCCTAGAGCAGGTTGTTTCTTACTTTGAGCAAAATTTTAGCAGGTATTTGTCTGGTATCTGTAGTAGTCTCACTTTGTTCAGGGACTGACTGAGAAGAAAACTTTACAAGACAGACAAAACCCTCACAAAACCAAACAAGCACACAAAAAACCTGAAAGTCCACAGAAAATACTTCCAAGTTTGATCTTAAATTGTAATTCTACATTTTTTGTTTTATGAAGTTTGGTTAGAATATTGCTGAAACATTGTGGTTTTAATTAAGAGTAATTACTTTTTGTCATGCAGAAGACCTGGAGGTAAGTTCAGTTCTTAGTTTTCTGAGTGTAAACTCTGAAGTTATGCCAGCAGTGAGAGAGATCTTACCAGTTAGAGGAGCTGCAGAATTACTGGCCTGCATTAGGAATAGTGTGGCCAGCAGGAGCAGGGAAGTCATTGTGCCCCTGTACTCTGCTTTGGTTAGGCCACACCTTGAGTACTGTGTCCAGTTCTGGGCCCCTCAGTTTAAGAAGGACATTGAGACACTTGAACATGTCCAGAGAAGGGCAACAAGACTGGGGAGAGGCCTTGAGCACAAGCCCTATGAGGAGAGGCTGAGGGAGCTGGGGTTGTTTAGCCTGGAGAAGAGGAGGCTCAGGGGTGGCCTCATTGCTCTCTACAACTACCTGAAGGGTGGTTGTAGCCAGGAAGGGGTTGGTCTCTTCTCCCAGGCAACCAGCACCAGAACAAGGGGACACAGTCTCAAGCTGCACCAGGGGAAATTTAGGCTTGAGGTGAGGAGAAAGTTCTTCACTGAGAGAGTCATTAGTCATTGGAATGGGCTGCCTGGGGAGGTGGTGGAGTCACCATCCCTGGAGGTGTTCAAGAAGAGGTTGGACGTGGCACTTGGTGCCATGGTTTAGTAGTCATGAGGTCTGTGTTGATAGGTTGGACTCAATGATCCTCGAGGTCTCTTCCAACCTTGGTGATACTGTGATACTGTTACCTGTGAAGTATTGAAATATGTATTTCTTGTTTAAAGTACTTTTTTTGTCTCCCACAGGGGAGGGAATATCGTCCTTCTGCGCTTTCTGGTTGCATTAAAAAAGGCAGCAGAAGATGAAATGGTTACTGATCTCGTGGTGAATGTTCTTAAAGTATGCCCAGACTTACTGAATAGATACTTCAAGGAGAGCCAGCATTCCTTTCTTCCTAGAGTCAAGTCTACTTGGTTAGACAATATGAAGTTACTTAAAAAGGTGAGAATATGAACGCTGCACACCACCTCTCCACAGAAATGTGCAATCCCAATGCGTTTGGGGGGTTTTAATCCAAGAATTGAAGCAGTTTTTGTGAAACAGTGGTGCAAAACTATCAGAAGCTTAATAGGAAAGATGGTAAAGTCAAACATCCCTGATGTACAGAAAAGTTACCAAGCCAAGGAAATTATTAGTAAGCTGGTAAGGCTGCCTTTGCCCCCCACCCCCCTTTCTCTCATTTTATTTTTACAGATAGATATTATAGTGCCATTCCTGTCTAAAAATTGTTACAGTGTGGGTACTGTGCAGTACAGAGCCTGGCCAGCCCGTGGTGTGGCTGTGATATGTATAAACTAACTCTGAATTAACGAGTTTAGCTGAGGTGCTCCTCGTGGCAAGGAACAAGATTGCATTGATTTCAGGGGAAATCAGCTGAGAAAATATCCAGAGAGTGGATATTTTTGTTTTGTTTCAGAGGCAGTTGTTATGTGTTAGAGGAAGCTCACATGTCTGAAGATGTCTTGTGTTCACAGCTCTAAATGCACAGTGCTTTAGAGTTTATCAAAAACAACAGAAAGAAGACAGGTACAGTATTGGATAAATGTTTGAAAACAAACCAGTCCAGCAGTGGGGAAGTTAGGTGACTGAGGTTTAAATGAGCTAAACAGGAAGGACTTAATGGTTTTATAATAACAATGTTAATTGCTGTGTGTATGTTAGGAAAAAACCAGTTAATTGTCAAAGATGGTAAATGGAGGGGGAATGTGGCATCCTGTTTTCTGTGGATGCTGAGGAGAATGAGCCATGGCTCAGAGCCACAGCTGCTTTAAAAAGGTAGGCATGGAGTGAGTTTGAAGGTCATTTGGTAAAAAGTCATGTTCAGAGCAGGAGACTATAGAGACTGGGAAAAAAGGAGTTGGCATAAGATACAATGGGATACATCAAGGTGATGAAACATTTTTCAGGATGCAGCAGCATCAAAGCTCAGCTAGAAAAATCTTTTGTTCTTTCTGAGTGTTCCATGGCTAGCATAAAATGGGCAAGTAGAACCTGTTTGTTGAAAAGGGGTGGCCTTTAGCAGGGATGCAGGCCACACACAGCTGTTATGTTTAGTTGGATAGGAATCTGGGGGATTTATTTTTGTGTACAAATTGACAATTAGTGCTGCTGTTAAAAACCCTTTGGTAAAATGCTGCCCAGAAGGAGCTGTTGTCTCTAGGGCTGTATAAATATTGATTAAATTCTTGTTTTTATTTCAGATCTATGAGGCTCAACCAGAGATCTCCAACTCTTTTAAGACTCAGGAGTTTATTCCTCTCCCCAGGCTGCTTTCTATGGTGATGGTAACAACAGCCCCTGCAGTGTGCAATAAAACAATGTTCACCCAAGGACTAAATGTAAGAGCAGTCTGTAGTATTTCAGGGTTTTTTTCTGTCCCAGTTGATATTGTTTGATTTATTGTGTGTTCATTCAAGAAGTTTCTTAGATTGGTTCATTCCATATGTTTTATATTGTCTGTCCCAGCATAAATCTGGCTTGAGGAAGCATAGGAAAAATAATTAAACCCCATTGGTATTGCTTTCAAGAGCCATTCACAAGCATGAATTCTGCCAGTGCTCACTAATGGTGTAGGCTGGGAATCTGAATCTTCCTTGCAAGCCAAGGTTTAAGAAATAATTAATTTTTAAACAAATGTGAAGATATTTTGAGTGTACAGATTATGTGCAAAGCACAAAAGGAAGCACTGAAATGTCATGCATTCAACTTCCTTCTTTTAGGTACCCAGCAAAGTAGTGAAGCACAGCATATTGTCACTCGTGTCAATGATTCTGAGAAGAGCCTTGAAGAATATTGAGTATTGCTTGAATGAAGAAACTTGGCAGAAGTCAGAAATCTACACACTGTCAATGATGCAGGAATTTGTGCAGCTGTACCAAGAAGCCATCAGCAAGGTACAAAGTAAAAACAGAACTGGTGTCAAACATGAGCAGTGAACTGCTCCTGTGCACTTTCTCCCCAAGTGGCTGTGGCCTGGGAGCCAGGAGATGGTATTTTTGGGCAGGGTGAGGGGAAGGCTATAGATTAGAAGGTGTTAATAATAGGTCTGGTAGTAGACTACATCTCCTGATAGAAGTGGAAATAAAAACTTTGTTGTGAGACAAATTTATAACAATGGAGCTGTTGTGCCACAATTGAATTCCAAGAGCAGGCTTGGAAGCAAATTCTGCTGGTTCAAGTAAATTATACCCAGCAGAGTTCACTCAGAAATTACTAGACAGGGTAGTACTTGAATTGAAAATATGCCATGACAATGAAGAACCAAACTGAATTTTCACAGGAAACTTTGAGTAAAATGAATAGTGTTTCCAGTATGTATGGTCTGCAGTAGTGAAAGTACACTGCTTGATTTCAGATCTTTTTTATGATTGCATACAAGATCAGTTACAGCCTTTGTGCAGAACATCAAATCCTCCTATTGGTTGGTTGTGAAGATTTTTCTTACAGTAGCTTTGTCTGATGCAGGAATGCTGTTGCAATTTACTCTTTTCCTTTTTAGCTTGTACCAGACATGACCACTGTAGTGTTTGTCTGGCAGTACCTTCTTAAAGCATCTTCTAAACAACAGAAATGCAAAGAGGAGGAAAGCCAAAGTGATATCTCCACTGTGAAGGAGGTGACTGAGGCAGCAGAAGTTACTGAACAGCATGGTAGGCAAAGAGACATTTTACAGGAGAGTTTTGACTTGTCAAAAGTAATGACAGTACTTAATGTCAGTTGTTGTGTAAAAATGCTACAGAGCATTCCCCTGACTCCTATTGAATTTACCCCTTCTTGCATGGATGTAAATGGGGGAAGCTAAGTCCAGATGTCATTTGTGCCATTTGTGTCATTTGTGTCATTGTTCATCTTTGCTTTGTTAATTTTTTTTGCTATTTAATTCTAACCCCTGTCAGAATGGCCTAAGGATACAGTTTGACATACCGGCTGAAGCTAAGCAGTTTGACTTTCTGCTGTCACAGAAGCACTGCTCTGGAGGTTGTCTTGTCCAGCCTTCTCACCTAAACCTTGCTGCTCAGATTCATATCCAGACAGCTTTTGAGTATCTCCCCAAGGGTGGAGACTCCCAACAGCCTATGGTTCTGTGATTCTCTTTGGGCAACCTTCACCCTCCTTCACCCTCATAGAAAAAAAGTATGTCCTGATGTTAAGAGGGAAGCTCCTGTATTTCACTTTGTTCTCCTCTGGTCCCATCGCTCCATACCTGAAAAGAGCCTTGTGTCCTCTTTGCACTCTCCTTTCCAGGTATTTATTGGGAGGTCACACTGGTAAGATGCCCTCATCGGTCTCTTCTCTAGGCTGACCAGTCCCAGCTCTTACAGTCCTGGCCTTTCCATATAGGAGAGGTTTCAGTCCATCATCTTTGTGGGTTTGGTAGGACTTCAGTATATCCATGCCTGTCTTGTGCTGGGGAGCCCAGAACTGGTCACAGCACTTCAGGTGTGAACTCACTAGCACTGAGTAGAGGGGGAAAATCACCTCTCTTGACCTGCTGGCAATGTGTTGCCTAATGCAGCTCAGGATACTGGTAGCCTTCTTTGTGGCAAGGGCACATCACTGGCTCATGCTCAAGCTGGTCTCCATCAGGAACCCCAGGTCCTTTTCTGCCAAGCTGTTTTCCGGTTGGACAGCTCATACTGTATACTCCTGAGTGGGATTATTCCTCCTCTGATACAGGGCTCTGCAGTTTCCCTTCTTGAATTTAACCCTCCTGTCCTTGACATTCCTATGCTAGTAAGAGTATTTTGCAGTCAGTCACACAGTAAAAAAAGGCAGGGAAACTGATATGCCTGAGAAGTAATATTTTGAGGGCCAGTTTGTTTTCCCATGAGATCACTTTTTTGAGGCAGTTAGTTACTGTGGCTACAGGATTACTGTAGCACAGGATTAGAAACATACAAGTGTTGGAGGAGAGAGTGGGATTGGAATAGAGGCTTCAGCTTTCTTCTCTCAAAACCAGTGTTTTTCATGGGACTTGCTGTCATAGTCCCATTGTAGGGAACTGGAATACTTAGTACTCTAACTAGCAGCCTGCAATGTTTTACTTACAGACTGAAGATAAATCTGCAGCCAGTTTCCTGTCCTTCACAGGGCATATTCCACAGTGAAACTTTCTGGAGCAGAGAAATTTTCAGTGTATGTCCTTCTGTGTGTAGCTTTGGGCAGCAAATAGTTGTCAGTGCTGCAGCCAAGATTCTTCACTGGTAGAGTGCCTGCTAAAGCCAGTGAAGCAGCTCATTGCTCAAGTACGGTGGCTGTAGTTTTCTCTGCATGATAACACTGCATCACTTACTCCCAGCTTACCTTTTGCAGCTTTATTTGCACTGGTGACCACTAGAGAATTCTCTTTTAATGGAAGTTGAGACTTAGACAGACAAGGACAATGTTTATGCATGGCATCCATCCAGTTTTCCATAGCTCCCTGAGGGATACCCAGTTAACAGGAAAAAAAGTAGGTGTTAAAAAAAAATTTGGCTGCCCTTCATTTATTTTGCTTCCTTTCATTAGTGACTGGATAACAAGTAGCTTTCATGTGTCCTCATGCTACAAACTAAACAATATTTAGCTGCTGAGATAGCTTTTCCAAAGAGGTAAACAGCTGCCTTAACTGGGGTTGGTGTTTCTATCATATAGGTGTTTGTTTTCCTCTTGCCAAAAGGACACACTGAGAAAGTGTTGGTTTTGAAGGAGGGAAGAGAAAGAAAGAAACCTATAACTGAAGTAATATGTTTGTAACAGATTAGTGTCCTGTCTCCTGCACTTCTCAGATGTACCTGGCATTAGGTAAAAACAGTGTCCCTGGAAACAGCAACGTGGTTGTATCCTTTCTTTCACTGCTTTCTGTTGTTCAGCCTTAAGTTAAACAGCCCTGGGACCGACTGGGTTCCTATAGTGACTGTGTGAGCACTTCCAAATGAATTTACAAGTGGCAGCTGCCAAGTGAAGCGCTCCATAAGCTGGTTTAGTTTAAAAAGTGTGCTGGGGAAGGAAACTGGGGAATCCATTTCTTCTTTTTTTCCTGTTTCTTGTTAGTGGGGAAGGTAGCTGATCGGTTCATAGGCAAGCCTTTTGGAAAGGGTAATTCTCCTGCTGGATAATGCAGATGATACCCTGCACTCTTGGTATGAAGTGAAGGAGAAACTAACTATGTAAAATGCTTTGTTTAGGTTCAGATGATGCTGAGACTCTGTTTCTGAAAGCTGCCCTGCTTCAGGTCATATGCCTTTATCAGAAGGTTGTGCCCCACTTAGTATCACGGAGCAACTTTGATTTTAGCAAGCTGATAAAAGGTACGTGGTGGGTATTTCTACTGTCTTCATTGCTTTCTCTGGCTATTTACAAAGTCCACAGCATAAAGGAATGTTTGCTTTTCTGTGTAGTGAGAGGAAGAACTGTTTTCTAAAAGTAACCTCTTTTACTTTCATCATGGTTTGGGTATTTGTTTATTGCTATTTCTGCAGTTCTCCAGCACTCTGCCCTCTTAAATTCCATAGCTGCTCTACTACACTCAGTTGTTGTAAGGCTCAGAGGTGACCTAATTGTGGCCTTCCAGTATCTGAAGGGGGCCTACAAGAAGGCTGGGGAGGGACTTCTTAGGATATCAGGTAGTGATGGGACTAGGGGGAATGGAATGAAGCTGGAGGTGGGGAGATTCAGGCTGGGTGTAAGGAGGAAGTTCTTCACCATGAGAATGGTGAAGCCCTGGAATGGGTTGTCCAGGGAGGCGGTTGAGGCCCCATCCCTGGAGGTGTTTAAGCCCAGGCTGGATGAGGCTCTGTCCAGCCTGCTCTGGTGTGGGGTGTCCCTGCCCATGGCAGGGGGGTTGGAACTGGATGATCCTTGTGGTCCCTTCCAACCCTGAGTGATACTGATACTATGTTGTGGTAGTCCTCCTCTTTCTGTGTCATATTCTTGCAAATATTTGGTCTTTATGGGGTATTAATCCTAACATTTCTGAGGAAGACTGATGCCCAACTCTTAATGAGATTTGTTTGTATAATCCTTCTAAGCCTATGTCAGCAACCCAGCATAAGTAAGTTATTCCCAAACTCTTACTAGCCACAATGGCAGATAATCCTTTTTTAACAAGATAGTTCCCAGAAAGTTTGGGTGGTAGAGAGGAGCACGTACCAATTCACTAGTCTTCTCTGGAAAAATCTTTTCAACAGTCAAGTACTTTTTCCATTTGCTGTGTTTTGCATTATTTTATCACAGTTTGGCAGAGTGTGGCATTATCTTCTGTGGAAAATTTATATGAGGAAACACTTTAGCAGTAGTGTTGTATTTTTGTCTCTGACGGACACGATGTTCATGGAGAGCAGAAGTAAACAGCGATGCTCTGTACCTGCTTAATGCAGCAAGGGTGATGAGCCACAAATTATGGGCTGTGGGCAAGGTCCTCCAGTACTATTTGTGGTACAATAAATATAGCCATTTAAGTCTGAGTGTGGAGCAGAGAGCAAAGCCTTGGGGCATCATTGATGTCTGTGGGCCACCAAACGAGAGCAACTATGTGTGTTTCAGGCAGGTCTGAGATGTGTAATGTAATGTAATGAGTTATGTAAATGTCTTAATTAAAGTCTGCAGGGAAAAAAGGGACTTTAAACAAAAAAACTCTTCTAAACCAGCTGTCTGATGCATGAAGTTTTTCCTTCCTCTGTCGAAGCATACTTAATTAGTTTGTGCACTTGGTGACTCACCAAATCATACACCTTGTTTATCCCATTATTTCTTGCATTGCTCTGCTTTCTTTAAAATGGACAGAAGGCAGGACACTTTCTTGTGAGATGGAAGTCTCTTTGATATCATGTTTTGTTACAGTATGAAATAATGAAGTTGAACAGGCTGGAAAAGAAAAGTGTAATTCTCAGGCAAATGTAATAAAGTGAGCCTGAATATTGATTTTGATGCAAGATGATATGGTAGAAAATAATGATGCAAATTAGTAGTGAAACTTGTGCTCTCATGTGCCAGCCTGAGAGTTCTGTCATTCCTTCCACTTGCCCTGACTGAAACACAGGCTCCAAAGGCAGTGTATTTTAATACCTTGGAGCAATATGTTCTTTAAATCCCTGGTACAGCTTTATTGTTTGGTCTTACTGTTGTTTGAACTTTGTACTGGCTTTTAAAAATGTATTCTTCTCTCCCAAATATGGACCACAAAGGTACTACACAGACTATGAAAAGCCCATTGACACTTGGACTTTATACAGTTTATGTATGTAACTTAAGAGCAGTTGAAGTGTGGGCAGGTCAATTTTTTCAGCACACCACAAGGGTCTCTGCACAGCTGTGTGACCCTGTAAGGTGTTTAATTATGAGGTTACACCATAGCAGTTGTGAGCAGATGATAGAAGTGTGGTGGAGAGAAACACAAGAGTGAAGTTCCATTGCCTGTAGCAAATATTGTAACAGAGTAAGTGTAAGGTTTGTTTTGACTTAAATTCTGTATTTTGGTCTCCAGTTCATCCATCCTCTTTACTTTAGGCTGGAGGTTAGGAGGAAGTTTTACACAGAGAGAGTGACTGCCCATTGGAATGGGCTGCCTGGGGAAGTGGTGGAGTCACCATCACTGGAGGTGTTCAGGAGGAGACTTGACAGGGTGCTTGGTGCCATGGTTTAGTTGATTAGGTGGTTTTGGATGATAGGTTGGACGTAATGATCTTGAAGGTGTCTTCCAACCTGCTCTGGTCTGGTCCGGTCCGGTCCATTCCATTCCATTCCATTCCATTCCATTCCATTCCATTCCATTCCATTCCATTCCATTCCATTCATGGGTTGTTGAGACTGATAGAAGAGATTTTGTATTCCCATGCAGCAGTGATGGCTTGTGCCAGGGCCAAGTGTTACACTCCCTGCTGAGGGCTAGATTCCTTTCTTAAATTGATCAGACATAATCATAGTACATCTGGGGATCTGACAGTATGAAAATGTGTGAATTGCCTGCTTATCTACCAGAGGTGATTTGAAACCCTGAATGATTGGTATTCCCATGATTTCAGGATGATATACCCAAATAAAGTTGATTGTATTGCTTTCAAACCTCAGGTATTGTCACTGAAAAGGGCTTCCGAGGTGAGGTCCCTCCTGTCCTACAGCACCATATACTGAAAGTGGCTTTGGAACTTCCTGCAAATAAATTTTCCTGGTTCAAAGTACAGGTAAGAGACTTGAAGGCAGATTTATGCTTATTTGGCCTGTTGTTCTGAAATCTTTACATCTGTCACTGCCTAGTTTTATACTAGTGCCAGTCTGGTTGTTTTAGAGGTGGCTCACAAAACTATCAGGAATTACAGTCTTAGTATTAGTGAAGAATCCCTCTGAACTGAGAAGTTTATCTATGAGGACAGAAATTTTTTCCTCCCTGATGAGGGCTGGACAAGTGAGAAGGGGCACAAGTGAGAATTCACTGGTTTCCACTTATGTGGAAAACCTGAGATTTCAGACCAGGGAAGTGAGCTGCTAAAGGAACCCGTCCTACCCATTCCCAGGGAAGATTTTGACATTGTTAAGGCTGTCCCTCCTCTTCATAATTACTGGAAACTTTCAGGGCCCCTGTTCTCTTTTCTTCTGCAGGCTAGTAAAATAAGAAAGCTGTAGAGAGCCTGCTTTTCATGTCTGGAGAAAGAAGTGAGCCTAGCTTTGTGGGGAAGCTGAGAGACCCATGGGTGTTTTGATTGTGCCAAGCTAGGAGAGTTAAGAGCATGCAAAGAAAAACCTGAAAGTGGACAAAGAAGCTAAAGTGGTTTTTTGTGGCTTTGCCCTTTACTGGTATAGACAGGTTTTAACAGAAAACATAGTGTTATGGAGGATTATGGTTGTTGGACATCAAATGCAAGCCAGTGAGAAAAGCAGAGGAGGTTGCTGAAGGATTGTCATTTGGTGTTCAGATGCTGTTCAGCGTCCCTGTGACTTGCTTTGTCTTTTTTGTTCTTCGACTCTCAGTCTTTTGAATGTCTATATGTCTTATTCAGGCACTGCTTATAGAAAATCTGAGCTCCTGGGGACAAGAGAAATAGAATAGATGATGAGGGAGGGAGCTGGCTGTATCTTGGACATACCAACTTGTATGAGTTGGTGTTTCTCTTATCTTCTTTCACTTTCCAAAGAAACATTGTAGTCATCCTCATGGCTCACTGAATGCAGAGTAATGTAAATGATCTTATTAATTTCTGGGGTTGGGATTTTTTGGGCAGGTCTACAAATTGCATTTATACTTCAGTGCAACATTATCCTGTACAGTGTTGCTATACCAGGGGAATTTGAATACATTTTTCTCTTTATAGGGGGTCTCTGAGACACAGAAAGCATCTGCTGAAAAATCTGTATTCTATTTACTGATGAAAATGTTTGTTACAAGCAACCATTCTCATCTGAAAATTTCAACCAAAAAACTGATTATCAAGGTAAGCATTTGATCTGAAATACCAGGATGTTCACTGTATCTTGTTGGTCTGAAACATCAGGAGTGTGAAATGTTTTCTTGTAGTACATGCCTTTACTGCATAGCTGTGTGGCCAGCAAGGTCTTCTTCCCTGTTTTGGTGACTCTTCTTGGAATGTGCTGTTGCATAACTACCTATTAGCTAAGTGCCCCATGAGAGTAAGTGCTGTCAACTGAAATTGCTGCAACAGTTGATGAAATAGTAAGGAAAAGGTATAGAATGTTTAACCACCTACCTAGGTTGAATTAATTCCAATACTGTAATAAATCAATCTAGTTTGTGCCTGCAAAGGTCTTGACATTGATCAAGAAGAGATTGATTTTGAGTTTTCTTTTTTATCCTCATTTTTTTTTCACCTGTACTTCATCCCTCTACCCTTACTGAAGCCTTCACTAGTTTGCTCTGGCCTTGCAAAGTAGTCCTGTTTGTTAGAGTCTGATACAAGCTCTGATCCAAGGAGTACTTTTGTCTTTAAAGTGAGTTAAAATCTCCTTCTGTGCATTTAAGTAAGTTAGCTGACTTTTCAACTACAAGTCTTGATGAAGACACCAGTGGCTGTTGTTTACATCATCTTTTTAAAACTGGGCATCTTATAGTTACCTAAGGGTAGGGAACTACCTTAAAAACAAAACCCAGCCAAATGACTGTTCCTGCCAAGAGAAAATCCGACAAGCTGTTCTAATCCCTGGACAGGGCTTTTTGTGCAGTATCCCATAGTAATAGTGACATGCAAGTTTGGATACAGCTTGTGCTCGTAATGTCTGCATTTAGCTTCAATCACAGGGTGCAGTTGTAACGTTCAATCCACTAAACCAAAGTTACAGTGATTGAATTAGGTTTTAGTTGCCTGTGATCCCTGTGAGGGATTAGTTAGCTTTGTCTCAGTAATGAATATCTCAATCAAAAGCTGCGCAGTACAGTTTTTCTCGTGTACTTAGATTCTTTTGCTGAGTGGAGATGTGGGCTGCCTGACTCATTCTTGTTTCCTCTTTTAGATTCAGTCCATTTCATTTTCTCTGAAGAGAATGCAGGAGCAGTGAAGTTCAGGCAGTTATGTCAGCAGAAAGGCTGCTAAGAATAGATGCTAATGAGTGTGTTTTTGCTTATTTTTCAACACTGTGACATATAATCGGAAGGCATGTTTTTGAATTTCACATTCTGTTCCTGCCTGTTTTCATGAGAGCTCCAAGTGGATTTCTATTTCAGGCCCCTGCCCAAAATAGTAAATTATTTTAAAATGTATCTTATCTTTTCTTTTTTTTTTTCTCCCCCCTTTCTTTCTTTTTAAATGAATTATCCTGTCAGATTCATGTAAGCAGTGGTGTTATTTCTGTAGCTGCTGCTGGTGTACACAGTGTAAATGTAGAGCAAATGAGCTGCGATGGCTTCCTTTATACTGTTATGTGTGGGGAGAAACAAAGGCACAGATTCATCCCAGGTAGTAGCAGTCATTTAAAACAGGTGCCAGAGTTAGGAAGCTGGTGAAGGTTTCTTCTGGTTTCTTCTGTTGTTGGGAGTGAGGGGCAGATGGTTCTACCGTTGTGCAGATCAAATCATCTGTTATCTAGATTGTCCTTCAGACATCCATTCCTGCTTCTCTCTTCCTTTCCTTTCCTTTCTTTCTTTGCAGACTGAGTGTGGGGTCACCAAGTTCCTAATTTAGGTGCTTCAGATTAGGGCCTAGATTTAAAGCATAGTGTCACCAAGTTTCTAATTTAGGTGCTTCAGATAAGGACCTGGATTTAAAGAGCATGAAATTGGGCAAAATACTCTAAATGTGTTAATGCCTATTACCTGATTGTGGTAGAACTGTATCTACCTCACCACCCACAGCAACCATGACTGTGCCTGCACAGCAGTGGGTCATGACCCACTGTGCATTTAGCTCTTTGCCCAACTCTTTGAAGCACAAATAGGCTGATTTAGATTTGATTTAGCAATTATTTCCTTTCTATTACATCAGTAGTTTTCAAAAGCCCCCATAGAGGCTGCTTTTAAGAGCATGCTTCTTTTTTTAATTTCTGTAATGGTATAAAGATGTTCAACCCTCTTGAAGCACTATAGCCTGCTCCCCTGAAATGATAAAAGTAAGATTTACTAAGCTGGAGGGAATGAATGCTCTGTGTTCAGGCAGCTTTGACCTCAGCAGGGTTTGTGCTGACTGCCTGCTGACAACAGAAGGGCTTGACATGGTTGGACCAAAAGTCCTGCTAGCCCTTATCCTGTCTCTTACCTTTGGCTGTGCATTAGGGAGATTTTTCTTGCCAGCTAGTGAGACAGTGTTGTAGTAGCCTCTGTTGTAGTGGTCACATCCGGTGTTTCAGGACGCACGATGAGAAAGGAGATGTGCTAACTCTGTTGAAGCTGCCCAGCATACAAGGCTCTTGGCTGTGGCTCTGTGCTGTAGCCAGCTCTCTTGGTCTGTGTCTTTGCACCAGAGGCCTTGAGCAGTGAAGTGGCAGAGAGGCTGCTGCAGTGAGCAGCATTGCAGGTGGTACAGTGGTCTCTCAGTTTGGTGCGTACAGACCCAGCATGTGCTTGGTTCCTGTGTCCAGAGCGCTTGTAGGTGTTTTGTATTCCAAATGCATGGGAATGAACATTCAAGTGGTACTGCCACGTGCTTGCTGCCCACTCCAGTGAATAGGTGTTTGCAGCATGACTGAATGTGGTGCCTATGGGATTCGTCCCATTCACATGGTCAGTGTGAGGGTAAGAACCAAGCGGAGTTGTACTGGGTTTGTGCTGCAGACAGCAGGTGAGAGGAGGAGAGGCTCTAGGAAGGTAGAAGCAGAAAGAAGTCTCTGTCATCTGATTTTCCCAATTGTTCAATAGTAAGCTGTGCTCCACCCTCTGTTACAGTCATTCTTAGAGCCATTTTTGCTACGCCACAAGGCTGCTTCTTGCCCTTTTCCTACAGAGCTTGTCTGTGTGTCTGGTAGAGCTCTGTGAGTTTCATTTGTCAGCTGTAACATAGAATCAGAGAATTGTTGAGTAGTTTGGGTTGGAAGGGACCTCCAAAAGTATCACAGTATCACTTAGGTTGGAAAGGACCTTGAGGATCATCTAGTCCAACCCATCAACACAGACCCCATGACTAGACCATGGCACCAAGTGCCATGTCCAATCTCCCCCTGAATGCCTCCAGGGTCGATGACTCAACCACCTCCCTGGGCAACCCGTTCCAATGCGTTCCAATGCCGAATGACTCGCTCGGTGAAGAACTTCCTCCTCACCTCGAGTCTAAACCTCCCCTGGCGCAGTCATCTAGTCATCTAGTCCAACCCTCTCTGCAGTGAGCAGAGGCATCCTCAACTAGATCAGGTTGCCCAGAGCCCTGTCAAGCCTCACCTTGAATATCTCCAGGGATGGGGCCTCAAATACCTCCCTGGGCAACCTGTTCCAGCAGTCCACACAGTCACACCTCAGCTCTTACAGCTTTTACTGGGAAAGCAGTAAGCAACCAACCAGGATGACAGCACTAGTCCTTGGTCCTAGTTATGCTGAGGCCAGCTGATGCAGTCTTGTGAGATTTTGTTTTGGAACACACATTCACTTTTACCCTCCATTAATGCAGGTAGGGTGGCCCTAGTGTGAGTGGGAATAAGGCTTCCTGAACTGAGGGGTTAAGAAGAGAGGTGCAGGTATTTCTTTTCATCAGCCTGCTCCTTTTTTTTCCAAGAAGAGGGAAACATGAAGTTGTTATGTGAAAGATCTGTACTTTTCTTTGGTGTTTGTGTTTCAGTTGTTTTGTGAGGGGCTTTTTTTAATCACCCTTTTGATTTTTCTGGACAGGTTTTACGTGACAGTGGAGTGTTTGAGTACACGTGGAAGGAACTTTCAGTTTGGCTGGAACACTTGGATAATACAAAAGAAGACAAAAAGGAAGCAGTGATTCAGTTTTTGGAAAGGGTAACAACTGTTCAAACTAGCTGGATAAACAATGCCAAGAATAGCATTAATGGAAACTAATTATTCTGTTGCTATTGTTGAGAAAGCTGTCAAAGATCAGTGAATGAATTCTGAGAAAAAAACAGTTGTTTGTAATTCTTTATACAGAGCTGACATCTTTCTTGGTTTGGGTGGGAGGACAGTGAAATGATTTGGAGGAAAATTGAATCTGGAAAGATAAGTTGTTATTACAGCACTGTTGATAGAAGGCTGCGTATGGGGGTGTGTGTAGCTCTTATCTCCTCATTTCTCTATGTGGCAATATCAGACCTAAGTAACTTGTAATCTTTTACCAGAAAAATTGACATTTCCTGTTTACTTTTCAGGATGTTAAATGCCCAGTGTTTCCTTTTCATTGACATTTCCCCAGGGACTCAGTGTGGGGTAGCACTTTAGGTGCAAAATTACAGTGGACATTCGTAGGGAGATTCCTGCAGAAGTATTTTCAAGTTCTCCTCCTAAATTTTGCCCAGCTTTCAACTACTTGTAGCACATGGTTTTTCTTGACAAGATATGGTTCCCATAGATGTAATAGCCTATGCATTTACATTGAGGCTGAGGGACCTGGGGTTGCTTAGCCTGGAGAAGAGGAGGCTCAGGGGAGACCTTCTTGCTCTCTACAACTACCTAAAAGGATGTTGTAGCCAGGTGGGGGTTGGTCTCTTCTCCCAGGCACCCAGCACCAGGACACAGTCTCAAGCTGCACCAGGGGAGGTTTAGGCTGGAGGTGAGGAGAAAGTTCTTCCCAGAAAGAATTATTTGCCATTGGAATGTGCTGCCCAGGGAGGTGGTGGAGTCACTGTCCCTGGAGGTGTTCAAAAAAGGTTTGGATGTGGCACTTGGAGCCATGGTTTAGTTAGTCATGAGGTGTTGGGTGACAGGTTGGACTTGATGATCTCTCAGGTCTTTTTCAACCTTACTGATTCTGTTATTCTTTCTCAACCTTTGCCAACAGATCCTGTTGAAACTGGTGACAAACCCCTATTCCTATACAGATAAAGCAGCAGACCTTGTTCAGGAAGCCAGTATGCTTCAAGTGAATATGTTTAAACAAGACTCTGATAACGTCAGCATCCCCATCTCTCACATTGATGGTATGTGGTAATTCCCTCAACAGCAGTATATTCCAAGGCTTTGTGCTACAGTTTCAAGCCTTAATCTGCAAAATTGACTGATAGCTGTACAGATCCTGCTTAAGTAGCGACCTACAAGACTCAGCCCTCCAGCTGTGTTTAGTATCACAGGTCTGAACTGCAAAGTGACCACTTTACCCCCCCAAAAATAATTTCTGATGCAGTTATGCTATTTCAGCAGTAGCATTTTATAGATAAAAATTAAAACTATCCTAGTTCCTCCTTGGGGCTGGTAATATCTGTTCATCCAGGAGAAAAGGGAACCTTGTTACTTGCAGGCACACAACTATAAGCTTCTGCTTTCTGGGACAGCCCTGCTGCAGACAAACTCCGTATTGTGCAGATGTGGACACTTGGACAGCTTGCCATGTGCTGGCTGTTCTGCTCTAACAGCCCATGCGTGGGATTTTGCAGTACATAAATGTAAGATAATTGAGGTTGTTTAGCACTCAGTACCAGATGGATCAGTCGCCTTGAGCTGAGCATATTGCAGCGATGCAATGCCATCCACATGATACTTGCTTCCTATGTTAAAGCTGTCTTTGACTCTTTCATGATCAAAGTTCAGTTCTTTGTCCATGTAGATCTGAGAAGCTCTTCAAGGACTGCTCAGGATGTTCTTTTAATGGGGAAGTGGCTGCTTCCTTTGTACTTTCCCATACACATTTCCTGTCACGGTTATGCTCCGATAGTCCTTACCTAATGCCATCAGGATGGCAGTGGGTTATGCCCCTCTTTCTTTCCTTTACTTCTGTCAGCTGGACAGCAGAGTTGAAAGGCAAAAAGTGTAAAGTTGAGCACACAGTAAGAGACAGTGATTTCTACAGTTACATTTACTATTCCATTGCTAGACAAATGAGGCTTTCATCCTTTTTTATGCTTTGGGAATTCAGAAGCCGCATTGTATTCCTGGAATGTTTGGTTCTGTGGTTTTCTAGTTCACAATCCTCTGCTTACATTTTTTCTTCACTTACTAGATGTCCTGGATATGGTGGATGTCCTCATAGAGGGCAGTGATGGATTAGATGAAGAAATTGGCTTCGCTTTAAATGAAGATCTGATTATCCAAACATTTCCATTCAGTGCTGTTGTACCTGCTGCATTAGAAGCCAGAAATAACCTGTTGCTTCAGGCTGAAAATGGAACAGGTACAGAGTTGTTTTATTTCTATGTATTGTCTGTAGTAGTGGAGTGGGAGTGAGATCATTTTTACCCAGTTAGCTCCTTGAGGTATTTTATTATCTCCATTGCGAGCAGAAAGAGGTGCAAATACATAGTGCAGTTTGCTGCTCAAGAGAAGCATTAAAGCTTCTGAGATGCTTCTGTCCTTTTGTCCTGACTTTGAAGATTGCTCTTGGTTTCTGGAGTAGGGAAAATTGATGGAAATGCAGGCATTCTATAAACTGACCTTTTACTCCAGGGAGCTCCTGCTGTGGGAAAACAAACTTGTTTACATTAGAAAAGGAGTGCCCTTCTTTTCCCTCTGAGATGCATGTAAGTGGAAGAGAAGAATGACTTTGGGCTCTGAGCACAGTATAGAGAAGGCTGAAGAGCAGTGGAGAGATATTGTCCTTGCATGGACAGTCTTGGCTTGGAAGCAGTTGCACTTGTATAGCAGAGATTTTAAAGCACAGAACATAAAGAGCATGAGGGAAATGTGGCTTCAGTAGCGATAGGCAGCTCTTCCACTGAGACCAGTTGGTAGCAGAGAAAGGACTGGACTGTTGACTAGAAAATGGATGTATTTTCAAGAAAACCCCACTTCTTCACAGATGAAGCTCCAGGGGTCAATGCTTCAAAGTTCTAATAACCTAATAGAATGTGCTGGGTTGAGGCAACAATAAACACTCAGACAAACGGATTGCAAAAGTGATGGAAAGTTTAAATAGAAAGCAGTGAACATTTACAGAAAAGCAAAAGCACAATGACAAAGAAAGATCCCAAAATAGACCCAGAGAGATCCCATCCCCACCTGAGGGTACACCCAAGACCCCCAGGGCTGCGAGGAGGAAGAAAAGAGAGCGTGCTACACTCCGCACTGGATCTTATAGTGGTGCAAAGAATTGTGGTAGGAAATACTACATAATTTCCTGTGTCCACCCCTCTGGGCTGGACTTCTGGACACAGGAAGTAAACATTGCAGGGGGGCACCCAGCTCAAACTGTAACACCTCACTAAGGAAAGGATTTGGTGGAGCGAGGAGTCACAAGGGCAGCAGCTGGCCTCAGAGCAGGATTTACCAACCCTGCAGCACCTCACCGAGTCCTGTGTATATTTGGCTGTTGAGTAACACTTGGGGTGGGTCTGAAAGAAAATTGTCTATATTTGACCAGTGCATGTTATCCTAGGTGTGTTTCTCCCAGTACAAATCAATTTTGCTCTTAGGTAATGTTTGACTGAGGTCCTTATCCACCAAAATACAGACAAGTTTAGCACAACATAGTAAAGGTGAAGTTAGTTTTATGCTTATCTGGAAGGAAGCAGGCCAACCTGAGCATGTATTTTTAATGTGAGGTGATTTTTTTACTTCAACAAGGACTACTGTGTGGAGGATTTTCTCAGGTACCAAGGTGGGTCAGGAACAGCTGTCTGGCTTTTTAAATCCTATTCAGCACTTTTCTAAACGATGCTACATAGCCTGTTGCCCAGCCATTAAGGAAAGAGGGTTGCCCTGGTATTATGTGTTTGTGAAGATTACTCTCTCAACAGCATTGCATTTTTTATTTTGTTTTTGTTTTTCCTAGAAGTACACATTGTAGAGTATCTCACTGCTGTTTTCACTGACCTCCTGCACTCTCAGAGAGATCCGCTTGCCCTCTGCTTGATGTTCCAGCTCTATGATAAAGATCTGCAGTCCTTGGAAATCTCTAAGTATCCTCAGCTCTACCAATTTAACCAGTACTATAAACTTTGGATACCTCAGCAGTCTCAGGAACCTGTGGTATGGAATAGCTGAAGTCACTTGAATGCTTGAGCCAGTATTATAGTATCACAGTATCGCTAAGGTTGGAAGAGACCTCGAGGATCATCGAGTCCAACCTGTCACCACAGACCTCATGACTAGACCATGGCACCAAGTGCCACATCCAATCTCATCTTGAACACCTCAAGGGAAGGTGACTCCACCACCTCCCTGGGCAGCCCATTCCAATGACTAATGACTCTCTCGGTGAAGAACTTTCTCCTCACCTCAAGCCTAAACTTCCCCTGGTGCAGCTTGAGACTGTGTCCCCTATTACTGTAAAACCTTATGTTTCCATCAGAAAGTGCACTTAAACTGAGCTGATTCTGTGTTCCTTCTGGATCCACATTAAGATACAAATTTGTTTGAGGGCTTTTTTCTAACTACACAAGAGGTGTTGGGAAGTAAAGCTCTAGGGCTCAAGGGTTGTGTGCAGTCACCCAGACTACAGCTCCTCATTCTGGCATATAGTGTGTGGTGTGGCCTGAGGAGCCAGTTTGCAGTGGTTGAAGTTCACCTAGGTATGGGTTGGGAAGGCTCAGACCAACTCTTAGTTGTTTTTCTGTTGGCCCAGCAGTAACCATGTGCAGTTTCCCAATGGGACACCTCTGATGATCTTTGTGACGTGTGGTCCTGGAACTTCGTTCCCAGTGTCAGCACAGAGTGCATTTCAAAACAAAAGTAGCTGAAAAAACTTGTGATTCATACTCATCTTCATTTTTCTCTTGTGGTTTTTTCACATTTTAAACAGTTTGAACAACTTGAAGAGGAATGCAAAGAGCCACCTGTGGCCCTGGATTCTGTATTTACCACTTTGCTAAAGAAAGCCTATGAGAGAGGAAGCAATACCTTACTGGAAGACAATATCCAAACAAAACTGAGAGATCTGGCTTCCCAGCTCCCACCCGAACATCTTTTGTTAGGAGTAAAGCATGTGCTGCTCTACCTGAAATCCACAGTGGAGAACTTTGGCAGTGTAAGAGCAATACTGTGATGATACTGTGGGTTGGTTTGTTTTATGTTCATGCAGAAAGTACAAATGACTTGTCTGTTAAAACTTAAGGATCCAGTTCTCCAGCTTTTTCATGCACTCAGCTCTCACTGATGTGTGGACAAATCTGCACCTGATTTGTAAACCAATGTCTATCCTTCTAGTTGCTGAGGAGTCTTGGATTTGCTTTGCATAGTGCAAACAAACTCCAGGTTTTAATCCAGCAACTTGGTCTCCATAGGAAGCTTTTCCAGAGAATGAAATTCCCTAGCCTGTGTTACATCAAAAATCACAGGATAGATGAAGGCCTCTACATGTTTATTTGGCACCCTGAGACTTGTTCTTAGAATTAAGTTTCTACAGAAAGGAATGATTCTTTCCCCCAGAAGAGGTTGTAGTCTAGTATATTCTTAGTTATTCCTCTTTCTTTTGGATAATTATCCTTCTTCTCCCATCCCTCTATTTTCTCAACTTCCAAGGTGTCTGTTTTTCACAGCTTAGCAAAACCTTTGGTCCTCGCCTTGTCGACTTCTATGCGGACCTGCTGAGCAGCTTGTTGTGCCGAGGAAATCAGATAGAGTTGGATAACCAGCAGAAACGAGAAGAGCATCAGGCTGAATCAGATCTCTTTATGGATGAGGAATCTCTGATTATAGAGGAGTCTTCAAATGACAAGGTACCAAATCCCTTGATGCACAGGCCAGAAGCTCACCTGTTAGTAAACTTTGATTTATTCTTCAGGGAAATAGTCTTACACTTTGCTGAACCAAATGAACAATTAAACATGAGCAATTTGGGAGTGCAAATTATGTTGATATATTTTCATCAGTCACCAAAACATAGAACTGGCTAAACATGACTGAGAACAGGGGATCAGGCATTGTGAGTGCCTTAAGTCATAAGGATTTCTGTGATTTCATGTAGGATTAAATGTGTAGCTGTCAAACACTTGCTGTATGAAGTCTTGAATAGGAATTTACTGCTTTGTAGAAGCATTCATGCAGCTTTTGCCAGGCCCTCAGAAGGGCAGGGAGTGAACAGGTTATCACTATCACACACTGTGTGTATCACAAGGGAAACAGGTTGATACAGAAAGATGCTCTTAAGGTCTAGAAAGGGGACATAGGAAATTTGAGTGTGTGGTCCAACAGTTGATGAAACTACTGTCTGGAGATTTGACCAAGCTACATCAACCGCAGTCTCACCCCTGAGCTTGGGGTACGCTCAGGGGAAGTCTTGACAGAGATCACACCTCTTTGTAGAAGAAATTCTGTTTTCTAAGCCCTGTGTAAGGCCTGGTTATGAAAAATCATGTAATTAGAGGAGTGCTCCCCTTGGATCTATTTTTTCATTTGTGGAGAATTGTATTGACAAACCCCAGAACACAGTTTTCTCCTGGACATATGCCTATCTATGTTCAGTGGAGGTGTGCCTCCCACATCATAAGTAGTGAAAGAATGGTATTTATGTGCCTGTAATTCATTAGTGTTTTTATTCTCTGACAGTTTATAGAATATTTGATGTTCAATAATTGTAATTATCAAGCTGTGGAAAACAGGCAGATGATTGATTTGGTGGTTGTTGTGTGCGCCCTTCTGTCCTGTCTCTTCCCACCTCTCCCCCACCTATAATTTTCCACTCAGTGATACTGTTACAACTGTTTTTTACAGACACTGGAAGACACACTCCTGTTGATTTTCAGACATCCTACCCTGGAGAGTTGGTTCCTGGCTTTAGAACAACGTTCTCTCCCTCAGCACTGTTTAAACCCAGTCACTGTGAAGCTTCTGTCAGCCCACCTCAATTCTGGTGTGCTCCAGCTGTTGAAAAAGGGTGCCCCAATGTTGCAGAGTGTGAATCAGAAATGTGTGTTATCAAAGTACTTTGAGGCTGTCACAAAAAGTGTCTTGAAAGAGCTAGAGGCTGCAAGGAAAGACACAAGCCAGGTTTCTCCCAAGAAGTCTTACCAGCTGCAGGCTGTGGAGGAGTTGCTCGTGTACCTGCCTGCAGATCAGCTGAAGGAGATCACTTTAACCATGCTGCGACTTCCTGAGATGAGCTTGACTGTGCAGAAATCCGAGAAGTGCCCTAACAAAGGGAAGGAATTAAGCCTGTATGGACAGATTTTGGTGCAGCTCCTCACAGAGAGCTACCAGAGGCAGCCCCAGGGAGGAGAACTGCTGCTGTCCTCAGAGCACATGAAAGCCTTGGGGATACTGATGTCAGCATCAGCTAGCAAAGATTTGGAGAAAGTTTTCCTTCAGGCTCTTCAAAGTGAGCCAGTCCTTGCCTACACAGTCAGCACAGATGTGCATGTTTACTGCCTTAACCAGAGGTCAGAAACCTCCCTTGCCATTGTGGGCCTGCTGATAAAACACTGTAGGACTCACCTACTGCAGTTCGAGCTGTGGTGTCTGAGCAGAGCCATGGGGAAGTACCTGAAGAAGAACATGGACAGCTTTCTTCCTCTCATTAATCTGTATCTGCAGTGCAGAGACCAGTATGGTTTTACCCGACCTGCCGCAGGTAAAGCCACAGCTGATTCCTCTTTGTGATTTGGGAAGCCAGATTCCCAGTGTAGGCTGTGCTGGCCTTAAAAGTCCTGTATTCTCTGCACAATAAGTAGAGGTGATAAGATTTATGTGTCTAACTTAGAGTAATTATCTTATAAGTACCTCTGCAGCATATAGGGTAAAGGACTATAGTGCAGGTTGGCTGTTAGACTGAAGCAAAGAAGTCCTGACAGTTGCTCATGCCCAGTTTTCTCTTCTGAAGCCCTTATTTAATGCTAAGTGTATGTGAAAATCTGACTTCATGCTTATCTTGGTTTAGTATAGGAGGTAAAAACTTTTTCTTGGGCATAGATAGAACAGTGTCTGGTGAGTGCAATGCCATAGCCATATGGTTTTGCAGAACATAAGCTTTCACTTTTACAAGTGTAAGAGTCCAAAACTTTCTCTTAAAATAAATCTCCAAATATAGCTTCCTACAGTAATGCCTTCCTAAGCTGGCAGTCCACAACTTTCCAAACCAAGAGCAGCATTAAATTGACAAGACTGTTAAGTTTTCTACCAGCAAAATGAGTTGGGATTCAAGTTGACAGAAGAGGATCGCTTTCATTTGATTTATCTTACTGCATGGAAGTGTAAATAGCAACAGAAACAGGCTGACTGTAGCTGCTGGTGGAGAAGGCTGTCTCTATCTACTAGTGAAAAGACCCTGTCAGCACACAGAAAGTAGAGGAGGGTTAAAGAACTAAGCCTTTCTCTGGCACCTGTTGCACACCAGTGGTTTTGTGCTTGAACACTAGAAGGGGAAACTGCAGTCTGACTGACTTAATTTGTAAAATGTCTGTTTGCTGTCTGTTGCTGTGAGAGAAAATTACCTTTGAGCCCAGTGTAACAGTAAAGTTTCAGCCTTCCTGAGCAAGGACAAGGCTTCTTATAGGACGTTGTCCCTCTTGAAGGCCCTCATTGTTTGCCCAATTTCAGCTGTCTAGCAAGTGACTGTCTGGTGCATGTGCTGAACGCTTCCTAGTGCTGCTGTGGGGTAATACAGTGTGCTTCTCTAGCAGATTAGCAGCTAGTCTTGTATAACTCCCTAGAAACTAAGCAACCTAGGCCTTCATTAGGAAAGGTATTTGGGATTTTTGTAACTACAACTTTGCTGTTGCTCAGCACACTCAGTTGGTGGAACCTGTGCCCCCTGCTCTCTCCCAACAGTTGTCTCAGCTGTTATACCTGTCTTGAGGAAAGCTCTGTGGAAGGACCTCTGTGGTGTTTTTCAAGAGACAGAAGCCTCACATGAGACCACTGTGAAACTTCAAGTTCTTTCAAAGTTGGTGCCACCTCCAGGAAGCCAAAGACTGCAAAACCTTATTGATCAGCTTCTTGCTGTTCTTGAGAAAGCAGAAAATAATGAGAGGTAGGCAAATCCAGTTGTCCTGTTTTATGACTCATTTTGTCTTCTTACGTTACGGTAGATACTCATGAATGCAAATACTGTGTCCAATAATAGCATCCTTTCCTCAGAGAGTCTGTCATTTTACACTTTGGCAGCAAGAGACTTCTTTAACATACACAAAAAGCATGTTACAACATTAAAAAAATACCCTTCTGCAGTTGGGCAGTTGCAGATGCCATATCTAGAGTGCTTGAAAGCTCTGAAGAGTTGCATTCCTGGAGGAAGCGCCTGTTATCGGCCTGCATGAAGGGGTTAATTGTCACATACAGCAGCAGTAAAGATGAAAGCAAGCAAGAAGTGGAGAGGTCCATGCTGCTGAGGCTAGAGGAATTACTGGTGAGGCTTCTTTTTATCTTCATTGCCGTAATGAAACTTTTTATCTTCATTGCTGTAATATGCATGTGTGTGTTACATTATGCTCTGGTATCTTGGGTAAATACAGGTTGGTCTTTGTTTTCTGTTTTGTGAATTATGGCTTCTGTGGGCTTCACAGAGAGAGTTGTTAGATGTTGGAATGGACTGCCCAGGGAGGTGGTTGTGTCACCATCCCTGGAGGCATTCAAGAGGGGATTGGGTGTGGCACTTGGAGCCATCACAGTCTGTGATTCTGTGACCCACCTGCCATGCCCTCTAAAATTCTGTGACACAAATCTGGTTGATCACAGCTAGAAATCTGGACCTTGGCTGTAAAGAATGATGCTTGATCATTCCCTCTCTACCACTTTTTCCTTCTTTGGGTAGTTCAGTAAGGTATGCAGACCTGTGTAGGAAAAATGAAGGTCTCTGCAGACAGCAATTGCCTTTGAACTCTTGCTGGCTTCTGTTGAGAGTTTGTTTTAGGACATGACTTGTGCAGGACAAGAGTCTTGCAGGACCTGAGGAGCCACCTCATAGTGCTCATCCTAATGGTGTTCACAGGCCTGACAAGGTTAGCACCTACCATTACCAGGACTGCTGGCATGTGCCACTGACAGTCTTCTTAAAACTGATTTCAGGGAAGATCAATTTTTGTAAGGAACTTTTGCACCCAGGCCCAGCTGTTTGCCACATGCAAAGGTTGGTTATCTTTAAGGGGATTGTTGGTATACAGAAACCTAGTACCTGAATCTCTTGCTTTGATTTGCTGGCTGCTTACTCCTTTCACACTTCTGGAGCATGAAGTGTTTCAAGACTCCAGGTTTTTTTTGGCACCTACAGACCAGCTTGCTTTTTAATTGTCCATATGCTCCCTTATTCCCAAGACCAAAAAACAAGACTTGAAGTTTCATTTGAATCAGGAGGTAGGATTACTGTATCTTCCCTCTTGCTTTTGATCATCCCACCTAGGTGTTTGGCATGCATGTTGTTGGTGTGTCTGTTGAACAGAAATTGCTGGACTTGATGATCTGTGGAAGCTCTATGTGCTAAATGTAAGCATCTGTTTTCATTTACTACATTCAACAGCGTGTTGTTGAAGAAGTGGATCCAGAGGACTGGTACAGCTTTATGAAGACAGGACTCAAGTAAGTAATTTTGACATACACTGAAGGTGCTGTAGGAGGTACAGTTCTGTTCACCTGGCCTTATGCTACATTATACTGGAAACATCCTTTCTCCCATTAATTCAGTCAGATTGGATGATGCTCCTTTTTTCTCAGGATGCACTTTATGTCACATCCACTGGCTTCATCAGAGCCTGAACCTGCACCAAGTGCAGGCAGATTTGGATGTTGTGCTTCAGTTTGCATAACTAACACAGCTACCTGGATAGCTGGACTAACTTCTCAACTGGCATAAAGAAGCCTTATGCTCATATAACTTCTTTTCTTCTTATGCAAGAGATATGTTAAATACAATTCGTATGAAAACAGAATCAGATTTTTCACTTTTAAATACAAACCATTTAAATAAAAGACATCAGAAATAGTTCAGGATAATCTTAGCTTCTGTGGAGGTGGGAGTTTTATTCCATAGGGTTACTGTCTGAAGGTTTAGTAGGCAAATCCTTCATTAAGATCAGGGCAGCCCCAAGTGTGGCTGTGTGATGATTCTCCTTTATTCTTTCTAATTAGGTACCAATATATGGCTTCAAAAGGATTAAATCAAAGCAACTTGGGGAAAGAGGTGGATGTGCTTTCTTTTTCTTTTTGTTTTGTTTATTTGGTTGTTAGATTTGGTTTGGTTTTACAATGTTTGCCAAGATCTCATTTCTTAAACAGATGGTTTCTTTCAAGCAGGTTTCCTTGGGTTTGGTTGGGGTCTGACTTTTCTCTGATTCTTGCTTCTAAAGGTACCGCTACAGAGATGAAGCATTTTTGAATGTCCTGAACATTGCTGTTCAGTTGTTATACAAGGAAGACTCAGAGCTTAGTCAGAGCTTAGTCAAGCTCTCCAAACTTCACATGATGGTCACGCAGCACTCTCTATTTTTGTCAGCCATACTGAGGTCAGGAGAAGAAGATGGCACAAACATCCAGACAAGAGGTATTTTTTTGTCTTCTTTTTCCCTTTAACTTTATTTAGTGATCTTGCCTTTCTTGCATTATATTCTATCCACCTACATAGACCTGCAGAGCTATTAAACAATTCCAGAATATTAGCATTTAGCTTTAAATTCTACCTCTGCTTGGATCCAAATGTTGCAATCACTTTATTGCTGCCAATTTTAGATGCTAACATTTCTAAAGCTACTCAGAAGGTGAATTTGGGGCTTTGGCTTCTTGGCTGGTTGGTTTGGCTTTTTTCCTCTGCCAGAGTATGGAATTGGTTGTTTTGGTTTCTATGAGTCTATAAGATCACTGAAGTGCATGTAGATTCTCTTAGAAGTGTGTGTGGCAGCATTGAACCCTGTTTAAAAAAAAAAGATTGATAACAGAGGACTTTAAGTTCCTATTGCAAGCTTTATGAAAAATGTTAATTTAATCCATGTGGGTTTGCTGTTGCAACTTTTTGTGAGGAATATCCTTCCATGAGTTTGGTGCTAGTTCATGTGTAGGACTGGGCTTTGTTTCTTTGTCTCTGCCAACTGAAACATTGCACTTGACCTCAAACCAACCACTTAATCTACATACAGCTCAGCCTTTTTCCCACTGGACATGGCTTTGAGATTCAGTGGTCAAAGGAGCTGTGTAAGAAAAGGGGAGGGAATTCTCAGGGCACCATGTTTGATAACAGATTTTCTGTGTATTAGTCAACAACACCTAAACACACTTGACAGTTTTTAAGTCACCTGAAAAGAGCACAAAGCTCTTGTGAAATAACAAGTTTAGTGAAATTAAAACCAAGTAATAGGTTTTGCTGCTGAATATATGCTTTACCTTTTGAATGTATTTCTGCAGAGCAGCAGTATGTGAATTCTTTGAAGCTGACTTTAGTAATTCAGAAGCTTGGTGTCAAGAGTGCATTCACTCAGGCTGTTTCCTTTACGATCTGCTTTGTTTTGACATGCATTTTATATTCCTGTAGATGTTAGGGGGAAAAGCCCATGTCTTTTCAGATACTGGGAGTAAAGAAACCTGGATTCAGGTCTTGAATCTGTCACAGATACCCTGTTAGCCTTTGAGTAGCCTGATCACTTATTTGAACTATTTCTCAGCTAGTTATAAAATAAAGGTGGATAATTTCGTCCCAAGACAGATGGCCCCTGTTTAAATACCCTGTCTAGAAGCACTTTGATAAGTTACAACAGCTAGCGTGTGTACTTACAAGTTCTAGCTGTAACTTCTTGAGTAACCTGGGAAAGTGAGTTTGTAATCCTGTGTTTACGCTGTGTCCACAACTAGTACTTAAATTGTGCTCCTCTTTTCTTGCATTGTAGGGTAGTAAATCCTCCCAGTGATGCTGTTTTCTGGGCAGGGAGTGGGGATAAATGCTCCCCAAGTTGCCCAGGGAGGTCATGGGTGTCTCCTTGGTGGAGGTGTTCAAGGCTGTGCTGGATGAGGCCTTGAGCAGCCTGGTCTAGTGAAAGGTGTCCCTGCCCATGACAAAGGACATTGAGACACTTGAACATGTCCAGAGAAGGGCAACAAGGCTGGGGAGAGGCCTTGAGCACAGCCCTGTGAGGAGAGGCTGAGGGAGGTGGGGTTGTTTAGCCTGGAGAAGAGGAGGCTCAGGGGTGACCTCATTGCCCTCTACAACTACCTGAAAGGTGGTTGTAGCCAGGAAGGGGTTGGTCTCTTCTCCCAGGCAACCAGCACCAGAACAAGGGGACACAGTCTCAAGCTGCACCAGGGGAGGTTTAGACTCGAGGTGAGGAGAAAGTTCTTCACCAAGCGAGTTGTTCATCATTGGAATGTGCTGCCCAGGGAGGTGGTGGAGTCACCATCCCTGGAGGTGTTCAAGAGGAGATTGGACGTGGCACTTGGTGCCATGGTCTAGTCATGAGGTTTGTGTTGATAGGTTGGACTCAATGATCCTCGAGGTCTCTTCCAACCTTAGTTATACTGTGATACTGTGAAAGGGGGTGGAACTAGGTGATCTTTAGGGTCTTTTCCAACCCAAACCTTCTATGATTCCATGTCTGCCTTCCTTCTGTGCAACTCCTTAGCTAGTTTAAGATGCCTTCCTGGGTGAAGAGGGAACTATGGTGTGATAGGATAAGGTATAGCAGTTCCTTTTAATCAGAGGGCAAACGTGTACATATGGAAGGTTTCTGCAGGGTAGTTAGAGGCCCACCACACTGTGGACCTTGCCTCTCAGTAGCATTTGTGTGTGCAGCTTGGAAATACTGTTTTAACATGTTTTTTTCTCTTTTTTTTGTAAAGTTGTTCCACTTGGAGTAAATGTGTCATAACTGTCCTTTAGTGCAGCTGAAGAAAAGTGTTGGGTTTTTTTTTTTGTATTTATGAAGATAGCTCTTGATCTCAAATGCACAGCACTGCATGTGTGTTGGGGTATTGATATGTGCACTAACTGAAAGAAGCAACGAAGCTGAAGCTGTGTGTTTATTCCAGAGGCATTGGTGGATATACTCTTGACAGTTGTGAAACTCAGCCCTTCTCTCTGTGAGAGCAGTCACCTTGCTGTGTTGCTGGGGGCCTATGGGGCTACACTGAGTGCTGCAGGTAAGTGTGCTACCCTGGGAAATGTACTACTTACTGCATCTGGTTTTCATCTTCATGGGTGACTGACTGACTTGGGGTTTCATCTTGTTTTCTTAGATCAGAAGATACTGCTATTGCTTCAGTTATATGAGAAGAATAATCAGAGTCTCATAAATTCCAGGTAGGCCGACCACCTTCCTTTGTTCAACTAGCTACCTGCAAGTCATCAGTCTCACAACTGGCATTTTTCCAGGCATTCTTTTCAGCTGAGATAAAACAGTGAGCAAGGTCAAACCTAGAGGTGAATGCTGGTTTTGGAAACATTTATCCTGTGTATTTTCTGTTCTTAATGTAATTCTTGCATGTCACCCAAACTTTTGTGTAGCTGTGGGTTAGGTGAAGGACCACCCCTCATTTTAGTAGTCCCTCACTCTCCATAGTGGGAACTCACTACAGGGGTGAACTAACAGTTCTTACACACCAGTGGTTTTGGTCTGCCTTGCTCAAACGCACTTCTCTGTCTGTAAGGTATGGGCATTAATGTTAACAACCATGCAAGATTACTGGCTCAGGCAGTTGAGGCAGGACTAGACTCTGAATTAAGGACTCCTAATAGCTTTGTCTGAGAATATTGATAATCTTTCCATCCTGTAAAGGTGGGACAGGAAATGAAGGTTTTTCTTAGCAGGGAATTGGAAGTGGCTTTCACAAGCCAGGGCTCTGGCACTAGGTGCATCCTGCATAAATCTTTACTGAAAGTGTTTGCTAATGGGAGGGTGTTATGGGAGGAGGAGATTGATTTTAGAGGTCCCAAGATTTTGTAGCCTTGTTAAAGTAAAAACAATTTCATACTGTACACTGAAGTGAGACACTTGGTTAGACTTGATCCCAGCACTGAAGAGTTTGAATGAACACAGAGAGCATTCAGGAAAAGTGCCGTAGATGCAACCCAGCAGAGCCTAACTTCTGTTACAGCCTTCAGATCCTGTGTGTTAAGAAGACCAATATTATCCTTTTAGCTGTCCCACTGACAGATGTGCTGCTGGCAATACCCACATAATGAATGACAGTATCAATAGCACTTTTAACTGAATGGCAAAGTAAGTTGGGTCTAAAGAGCAGCTTAGGAGGAGAACAAGGATTTATGTTTTGCTGAACCACTGTGATGCTGCTTTGAAGTATTAATTTTATTTGAGGTAGCCTTTTCTGGCCAGGTCTTGATCACTGTCTCTTCATGCAGTTGTTTGCATTCATAGCTTAAATAGAAAAGCATTTTCTTCTGAGAAGGTTAAGTTCTGAGTTAGAATGATAGAGTAGGAAATAGTTAATGAGACACCCTCAGAGTGAATTTGAAAAGCTTTCAAATGGATGTAAAAGGTGTTGCCAGGGAAACGAGTTCAAGTTTCAGGTTCCCACAGGATAATAAGTAGCAGTGAAGGGAAATTTGAAATACTGATTTATATCCTCTCCAATAGCTGTTCACTCAGTGGTAGCAATCCGTTGACTAATGCCTTTTAACAATGTTTCAGAATCCTGCTATGGGGTCCAGCCGCTGTGGAGCATCACAAGACTTGCAAGAGTCTGGGGAAGTCACTATGGCAGCAGCCAAGCACGGAGGAGATTCTGTGTCTGCTGGATCAAGAAAAGATGATGAAGACAATTCTGTCTTTCCCTCAGCATCGCCGTCTCCTGTCATCACAGGATTCTTTTGATGTAGGAAAAGAGATGTTCACTTGAGTAATTTCTTTCTTGCATTCATGCAATACATTGCAATTTGTTTATGTCAGGAGAGTAATTTAAATTTATGGCAGGCCTGGAATGACTTATTTAGGAGCACTTTTCAAAGGAACTGCAGTATATGGACCACATCTTAGCAGCAGTATGATTGTGCAGTGTTGTAAAGATTGACGAGTATAAGCCAGACCAGAATTTGACTTTTAAGCAGCTGTTAAATTTGCCTGTCCAAGGATCCACTGGCACTGGGCTCTTCAGTCTTTCACACAGTTTGCTAACATGCTTCTATACCTGTTTGTGCTAGTCGGGGGGACCCCTGATACAGAAAGCAAGAGTTAAGTACAAGCATGTCTCACCCTACGTTGCATTATGTATTGCAAGGTTTAGTGTTGGCTTCTGTGTAATGGGATGAGGTAGTTAGGGAAGTTTGAAATCAAGCTAGAAATTGGTGTTGTTCCTTACAAATACTGGTTTGGTTTTGGTTTCAGGAGGTGCAAAAGTCACTATATAGAGATGAAAGTGTCAACAGTCTTGATGACTTCTATGATCCTTGTTTTCTACTTCAGCTCTTTTGTGAACTGACCAGACCAGGTAAAGTGAATGTTGTTTTCTCTTTGATATTTAGTGTCATTTTACTCTCTTCAGGAGCTGCATGACTCCACCTGTAGCTCTGTGTTTCTCCATTCAAGAGGTGATACCTCAAAGATATCTGTGCCTGGCTTTAGACAGAAGAGACATGTATCAGTTAACCACCTACTGTATTGCATTCTGATTTTCAGAACAACTTTAAGAGTAACAAGGTGTAATTGGCATTAAAGGTTTTTGCATTTTTAAAAGCTATTTTCCAAGTAATGCAATGTATCCAGTGAGATTGGGCTACTCAGAAACAGTGCAATGTAGCAGCAGACAGGCATTTCTGGCAAGCTTCTCCAGATGGCTAGGCGCTCCCTTATAGCTCTTTTAAATGTAGTGGGTTAACCCTAGGTAGAGGGACTGATCTGCTTAAGATGAGGAGAGGATTTTACACTGGAACTGGAAACAGCTTGGAAAAGACAGTGTTGTAATAGTAAAATAGCATAGGAAGGGTCAGGAGAGGAGATTCTTCACTGGAAGGTTGTATTATTTTTTTCTAGTGAGTATGTAGAGCCATATTCTGCATCAGCTATGGTATCACAGCAATGTGATGGGCCAAAGAGGCATGGCAGGGATGGTACCTTCTGCTGCTACATACAGTGCTTCACCTGCAGCTGATAGGACTGCTCTGATCTGGGACTGCTTTGTGGTCAAGTTTGTGGGAGCAGTAATAGGCTTATTTCAGTCTCGCTCTCAGTGGGAGCTGGGCAGAAGTCAGCTAGCTTGGAGAATGTGTCCTGCAATGCTGGAGTTGTTCTCTGGGCGTAAACCAGAAGCCACCATTGCTGGGGAAGTTTGAAGTTGTTTCCTGACCAGAGTGAATCTCTGCAAGGATTCTGGCTTCTGTGAGGGACACCATGAGTGAACTGATGGGAGATCTGGCCTTACATAGGCTGTGGTTATAGTATAGGGAAACTTCAGCCAGCTCATTTTCTACCAGACTGAGATACATGGGGCCATTATGTGTCATGAATAGGTCTGTGCTCATAATTGTTGGAAAGTTTGATGAGATTTAAGTGGGGCTTGAAAACTAGTTATTTAGGCTCACTTTCTTGTTTGCCGTGACCCTGCTTCACATACACACATCCCTGCTTACTTCACAGGCCCAAAGAGCCCTGATCAAAGAGACACTTGTATCATAAAGAATTTGATAACTGGCTCCCTCCCTATGTTGATTATGATTAACCACTGCCTGCTTAGAGCTGAGTTTGGCTTTCCACAGCAATAATAATAGCAAAGGCAATTGACAGGCTTATTGCTGTCTTTCAGTGAAACCATACTCAGTCCTTATTTGTTCTCCTGTACCCTTATAGTACACTACCTGCTTTGTGTTTTCTTAGCTTATACTTAGCTATAGTTGTAAATTGCTCTGTATGATTCTGGCAGCAGTAAAAAGGACTGTCTTTTAGTCTGCTGAGGAAATAAAGGTACCACACCTATTTGGTGTTTTGCAACAGGATGAATCTTAGACAATCCAGTTAATGTTGGGTCTTTGAGATTGTTGTTGACGAAGAGCATGGCCTGCCCGTGTCTTTTGAACCTGACTGTAGTAGTTGTGAAAAGCACTGCTGTCATGCACCTGTCATCATCCCCCACCACCTGGAGGTCACCACCTTAACTGGTGAGAGAGATTTGGTGGCTGTTGGGCAACCTCAGCAGCACACAGTCAGCCAGCAAGGGCCACTGCTTGTGCAGGCAGCAATGGGGTTGAGGGAGTTCTTGCACATCATGTTCTTGCAGAACTGAGGCAATGGCTATCCTGATACAGACTGGCTCTAAAACTGGAGAGGGGAAAAACAATTCTCTTAACTGCTCCATGCTGAGTGAGAGACTGTGTCCTAAGAAAACCATTTTTAAAGGGCCCAAGTGATTTATGAGTTCAAGTCCCACGGTGCTCCTAAATCATGTCAGCAGCTCTTGGAATTCCCAATTCCTCTGTATTTATTTGCTCTTTGTACTGGCTGCACAGTGCCCTATGCACAGCTGTTATATAACTGCTGAGTATATAAACATAGACTTATTGCACAGTGTTTAATGCTCACTGAGCAAAAGGTAAGCCATGAGTTGGGTAGATAGCAAGTTCTGTCTAATGTGAGCTCTGATAAGCATCAGTGAAAAGGTTTTCCATCATGGTTTTCAAGGTATTTTAAACAAACTGTCTGTCAGACATAGAATGAGCATTTGGGGTTTTTTTAACAATAGCTTGTTATTTTATGCTGATTGTCCAACACACTCTTCAAGGTCAGCTGGATGGAAAATATTTCCACTGCGTGTTTGCAGTGGAAGAAAGTTTTCCAAATAAATCTTTCTGTGACCAGCATGAATTTCACTGCTGAAGTGAGAACCTTGGATTTCAGTATGTGATACCACCCCATAAAATCATCCAGGGTATACATTAATACTTCTCAAGAGCTGCAGTCTGAAGGGCAGCCCTGCGGTGGCTTGCTGTGGAAGGGTGTATAACACCCATTTGGTCCTGTACTGTAGAGGGGTAGTTGTGTAGGCCAGAGCTGTGTGTGACATCCATAAGTGATGGAGAATCCTCTGTAGGCAGATGAGCTTTAGATCATCTTTCCATGTTCCCTTGGGATTCAGCAGAAAGTGGCCATTTCCCACTACTTACCTTGCACCCTTGCATCATGTCTGAAGAGTGGGAAGAGTGGAGCTGCTCTGCCACAGGCAGAAGGTAGCAGAAGGCATAGATTAGTTGTCTCACTCGGCTCTGATTTTCTTTCTCCTGCCCTGTTTTTGGTATTCCTCTCAGCATTTTTACTTTAGTAGTTAAGTGGTGGCCTTGCCCAGTACCTGGAAGTAGAGATAGCTGGAGCTGTATCAGTAGGAGCTTTGGTGGTGTGAGAGGTATCTCATGCTAAGGAACTGTGAGGGTGATGGAGCACTGGAACAGGCTGCTCAGAGGAATCTCCTTCAATGGAGACATTCAAAACCTACCTGGATGCATTCCTGTGTGACCTACTCTGGGTGGTCCTTCTCTGGCACGGGAGTTGGACTGGATGATCTTTGAGGTCCCTTCCAGCCCCTAACATTCTGTGATTCTTTGCTCACTAGGAGATTGTTTCACGTTACAGCAATTAAACTCGATGTGTTTTGGTGAGATGTGGTGTAGGGAAGTGCACAGGAATTGCTTGGTGTGATGTAACTTGTAAACCCACTCACTGAAGAGATCTGCTACTGCAGTTCAGTGGTGCCTCTGCACTGCTCACCTAGCAGTGGGCAGTGCTATTTGCTGGAGACCCTGCCTCTGCCTGGCTGGCTGGTAACTAGCAGAGCTGAGTATGAAACTGCAAGGCATGAAACTGAAGTAGGAGTTCTGGCAGTTGAGGAAAAGATGAGAGGAGCAGCCCAGCTGCTGGTGCAGGGACATAAATAATCTGTGATTTATACATAAATGTATACATATATTTTAGTTGTGTGGGGGTGGTGGTTGGGGGGAGGAGATCAGTGGACCAAATATAGGTACTTGTCAGTAAGACTACAGCCTCTTCTTAAACAGGAATATTTGTTTCTCAGAAACTTCCTCTTGACCTTTAGTGTGAATTATAAGAAAACATGTGAATATTGTTGCTAAACTCAGAACTGCAGCACATTTGCATTTTAATTGGAAAAATACAGCTGAGGTGCTGTTTTATTCCATTACTGGGGAATGGGAGATATTCTGGAGGTTTTACATCAAGTTATTTCTAGCCATCATGGAGTAGAAATGGTGCAAGTTCTCCAAAGCACACAGCCCTTAAATGAGAAACTCTAAACCATGATGGCAAAATGCTATGCAAGATAAATGTTAGGTTCAAGGGTGTGTTTCCTGTTTGGCTGATTGCTGTTCACTGCTGGATTTTATTTGTCCCAGAAGGGCATAAGGGTGCAGTTTAGTACTTTTCTTGGAAAAGATTGTACCAGCAGAATCACTCATGCCTGCAGGGTAACAACTGGCATGGCTAACAGCTTATTTATGTATTATTTTTCTGTCTGTTTTGTTACAGAGAAGCTCTTAGTGCAGATAGGCTTTTCAGTGGCTGTGCTGATGTTTCTTTTATGCACAGGCCTGTCATAGTGCCTATTCTTGTGGAGAATTTTACCTCTTGTTCTTTGCACCTCCTTTCCTGAAATGGTGAGATCACAGAATTTACTCTTAACTTTGCATGGTCTAGCAGGCAGAATCATCTCTGCCATAGGCAAATGAGACAAACCACTTTAATTTCAGCTCAAGTGAAGAATTACTGTTCAGGGTGATTTGCAGAATGCCTTTGTTGGCTGAAGGACCTTTCAGCATGCAATGAAGTAATAGTAGGGGTTCAGTCTGGAGAAGAGAAGGCTCCGAGGTGACCTCATTGTGGCCTTCCAGTATCTGAAGGGAGCCTACAGGAAGGCTGGGGAGGGACTTCTCAGGATGTCAGGTAGTGATAGGACTAGGGGGAATGGAATGAAGCTGGAGGTGGGGAGATTCAGGCTGGATGTAAGGAGGAAGTTCTTCACCATGAGAGTGGTGAAACCCTGGAATGGGTTGTCCAGGGAGGTGGTTGGGGCCCCGTCCCTGGAGGTTTTTAAGACCAGGCTGGATGAGGCTCTGGGCAGCCTGATCTAGTGTGGGGTGTCCCTGCCCATGGCAGGGTTGTTGGAACTAGATGATCCTTGTGGTCCCTTCCAACCCTGACTGATACTATGATACTATGATATAGAAATTGGCAGTTATGAACAGCAGTTTTGTTAAGGATTATAGTGCTGTTCTGTGCTAGAATAGAATAGAATAGCATTAACCAGGTTGGGAAAAAACCTTCGAGATCATTGAGTCCAACCTATCACCCAACACCATCTAAGAATAGAATAGAATAGACCAGACCAGACCAGAAGAGACCTTCAAGATCATTGTGTCCAACCTATCATCCAACACCACCCAACCAACTAACCCATGCAACCAAGCACCCTGTCAAGTCTCCTCCTGAACACCTCCAGCGATGGTGACTCCACCACCTCCCCAGGCAGCCCATTCCAATGGGCAATCACTCTCTCTGTGTAAAACTTCTTCCTGACCTCCAGCCTGAACCTCTCCCCTGGTGCAGCCTGAGACTGTGTCCTCTTGTTCTGGTACTGGCTGCCTGGGAGAAGAGACTAACCTCTGCCTGTCTACAACTCCCCTTCAGGTCAACTAAACCATGGCACCAAGCACCCCATCCAGTCTCTTCAAGTTAATAAAATGCACAGGGTGGTTTTCATTCATTTTTTTCCCCCTTTTCCCACACAGAGTGTGTAGTGGCATGTCACAAGTTTGTTGAAGTTAATGCCCTGGGTCTAACGGTAGCTGCCCTCAGCAGCTATGATTCCAACATGAGAGCAGCTGCATACTTTGTCCTGGCTTCCTTTCGTTCTCATCTGGAAGGAGCTCGCTTTCGAGAGAAGAATCAGGTAAGCCTGAGCTCAGCTGAAAGTTACACATTTTAGGTGATGGAGACTGAAAGTCACTGCTCACTGCTTTACTCCTCCATCTACATGTGCATGGGGAGAGAGCTTAAAGAAGCTTTTTATCCTCTATTCTGTTGCTTTGTGTTTCCTCCTGTTACAATCAATGGGCAGAAAAAGGCGGGAAATGTGCTTTTATGGTTCTTAGGAATGTTATGTGTAGAAATGTAAGTCCTGATGGGATTGCTGTTTAATTCATAGCCTATGAAATGTCCTAAAAGCTTACTGATGTATTCACACTCTGGTGTTACATATGTCTGGGTTATGGTTCAAGCTTTTTCTTCCCTGGGCTTTTGTGCTGCAGTTGCTGTATCTCTTGGAATCTGTGCAAAATGGCATTGAGCTGCCAAACCTCAGATTTACCTTCTCTTTGAGCCTTTACATTGCTCGTGTGGCACAGCAGATTCTGAAGCCAGGTACTGTAATCTCCTGTGCATGTTGAACTCCTGGGGTGGTGAGTCACTGACTGATACTGGAAGATGAGATAGCTGTGACACTGGCAGGAACCATGAAGTATGGTCTCCTGTATTTCAAAGACAAACTTCTGGTGCTTGTGTAGACTGCCTGGGAATTGCCATTTTGATCTGTGTGCAAATCCAGGCTGATCCATCAGGAAGGAAGCCACTAACTCCTCATAATATTGGGGTTGAGGTGGGTGGAGGACTGGTTGAGTGTGTGGGTGCTGTTCAGCAGACCAAGAGTAGGTTGGCCTGAATGTCCTTTTATGTTAGCTACTGAATCAACCTAAGTTGCCATTGCAAAGGAGTATTGTAGCATCAGGGAGTAGTTTAGTTTGGAAGGGACCTTATGAGGTCTCTAGCTAAACCCTCTGTCTAAAGCAAGGTCAGCTGTGAGGGCAGACCACTTTGCACAGGGCTCCATCCTAGAAAGCCTCCAAGAATGGAGACTCTATAATCCCTCTGGGAAACTTGTTCCACTGCTCATGAGGGATGTCTTGTTGACACATCCGGTCTGTCGGGTACAAATCAGGATTGCCTAACGTGAAGTGTTGGGCTTGAAATGTGGAGAGATTTGCCTCTCACCGTCATGCAGATGTTTGTTTTGTCAATGAACTGATGATGATTTTGCTGAAACCAGAGCCACATTGAATAGTTTATCTTCTCACCTGTTTTGTGCGTACTCTGAATGAACTTTTGACTTTGGGGGAGAGGAAGGGTGGCCGGCAACATAATCAGCCATAGAGCAGAAGGCCTCCTTGCTGTAATTAATGTACTGGTCTGACAGCCAGCTGATACACTGGAAAACACAGGTTCCATGTATTTTTCTGCATGGTTGTGTGCTGTGAATGTTGTCCTCCTCCACAATAACCATTGTTTCTCTTTATAGAGGACCACATGTATATAAAAGTAAACAGGTTCCTTCTATCACACCAGTATTTGGACCTGAAGAAAGTACCAGGGTTTTTCCAGCTTTTCTACACTTATGAATTTGAGGTAATGTAAGAATCTCATCTAAAGTATCCACTATATCTTCAGAAAATGATAGAAAAAAAGGCATAGAAATGCAGTTAAATCTTTCCTTCCATAGGTAATTAATTTGATGCATCTGTGTTTTATATTGGAATAAGAAGTATTATTTCTGGGTTTCTTTGTTGTTTTCTTACTAGTAGCACCTAATGAAATAATGAGCTGTGCTGTGCATGCTCTGTAAGCACAACCAAAATGTTCTGCCCTACCTAGCTGACTTTCATGTCTTGAGTTTGGATTATTAGTGTTGAAATCAACTCGGGTGTTTTAGAAACAGCAACTTTTAACGTTCCATTATCGGTGCATATTTGTTCCTGATAGATGTTACTGATTACATTTGATAGGGATGAAAATTGAGAAATCCAGAAAAAAACTATTGAACAATGTGCTGGCACTCCCAGGGAGCCAGGCTTTTTGTGCTCTTATGTGCAGGCCTTGTTTTGAAATGTCTGATGGTGGTACTTTGCTTTTGGCTTCTAGTCCAGTACAGAACGCGAGTGGGTTCTCAGATTCCTTGGAGAAGGGCTGCGTGATAAATACTGCTACAATCTTTATAACTACCAGAAGATTTTCCAGATCATTCTTTCTTTTTTCAGCAGTCCTCTGTGTGATGAGAGCTCCCAGGTAAGAATGTTTGTTTGTTTGAAAATTCCCCAAGACCACAGAAAACCCAAACCCACAAATGCTTGCACACATAGAAATCAGAAAGGAGCAGTTGATTCCTCCTTTGTGCTCTGTGGTAGTTTTAGGCTATGCCTTTAAAATTTGGTTACAGATTTTGCACAGAAAACTAGAAAAATGGAAATCAATCACCACTGGGTATAAAAAGGAAAACCAAAGATAATTCTAAACTATTCCACTGGAGAGATATCTGCCACAAGTCTGCTTGTACAAAAACATTCTGGGGGCTTCTCTTCTCTGCTCATTTTGCTCAGGAGAGATTAATCTGCTTCTGCTGACCTTGGCTGCATTATTCTGGTTAAGCCTAACCACTGCTTTCTCTCTGCTCCTTTCTCCCTTTTGGACAGGGGGTGGTAGAGCAGAGGGACAGCTCTCCTGGTCTTTGACCATGGTTGGGGTTTATGTTGTTTGTTTGTTGTAAATATCTGTAAATACTGTATATTTTGTACACATTCATTACATTTCCTTGTAGATTGTAGTTTTACTTGTAAGTACAGCTTCCATTTCCTTTCAGCTGAGTTAGCCTGGCAAAGTTAATGTTGGGGGGGTGGAAATTCAACCCACCACATCCTCCTGTTCCCTGTTGAATTTGTGTATGTGTGGAGTTGGTAATAATTGTTTATGTCTAACCCAGAGTCCTCTGAAATTGGAACAGGTCCCTACCATCATGGAACCTCACTCAGTTTCATCAACTGGTGGTCTGGCTCTGGTCATACTTCTGCTGCTTTGTGGAGCATAGTGTGTTGCTCATATAGTCACATGGGCCTTTGCTTTTTCAGGCCTCCTTATTCCCTAACAGCATGTTACCCATACAGTGTTTTAGCAGGAAGACAACTCACATGCTAGAAGCTCTCATGTTCATTAGCATCCACACTGAGAATTTCAGTCTGTTGAAAGTATCTCAATTAGGTATCAAAATCTTGGACAGAAAGAGAAGATTGTCTTGCTGCTTTAAGATTTCTGTTCAGGAGCAGCATCTGTTGTGTATGAAGCCTTGAAAAGAGAATGTCTTTTCTTCCTCGTGGTTGCTAAGAGCACGTGGCATTTGGCAATACATTCTAACTTCCAAGTTGATCAGATCCCAGATCCCAGTCAGATGGTTTCAGATGCCCTTCTGAAAGATTGATAGTAGTTAGATCCTGACTATGTTCTAATTTTGTAAGAAGGCAAATTATGTTTTCTGTTTCAGAGTCATATTCTGGATATATTGCAAAATGCTGCCCATGTCACCAGTGCTGCCTATGAGCTGATACGAGATCAGAGCCTCCTAACCTGGATAGTGCATACCTTAGAAAAGAGGTAATTAGGGAAATGCTAGTCAAATGGGAATGATTGTACTGTCCAAAGTAGAATAATTATGCAACTGACTATGAAAACAAGGGTGACAGGTACAGAGATGGCCTGTCAGAGATTGTGACATTTGGCTCATAGGGCTATACTGGCAGGGCTTGTCAAACTCTTGAGTGTTGCCTTGCATTTCTACAAACAAAATCCAGATGCTTTCAGGTTGTTAGTAGGAGGGGTGAAGATACTTCCTTACAAAACTTAGAAAACTAAATGGCACCTTATCATAGCATGTGGGATGCTTTCATTTCAAAACCCCACAATTCATATTGTGTCCTGGGACCTCCTACACAGTAATTGGCACAATTCAGGGTTGTCTACAGTGTAAGTTTCCTGAACAAGTTCTGGTTACTGCTCACCTGTTGTGTATCTCTCTGGTACAATTTGGTACACTTGGAAGTGAAAAGGCCTGGATTTGGCCTCTGGTACCCAATAATTGTTTCATGATTGTACTTTTGAGCAATATACTTTGTGCAGGCTCTGTGCAAGAGTGGGATTGCTTCCTATGCTCCCGCTCTGTCCTTAGACTAACAAATAACACACAGCTCCTGATACTGTGCTGTTTGCATTGCTGTTACTACTTAAAGCTGTAGGAATGTAAGGAACCTGCCTGCCTTGAGCAGTGTAGCTGCTCTGAAGAAATGGTGGCAGTAGGGGCAATGTAATACAATATTAGTGGGTTTGTCCGTGGCTCAGTTGGTAGCGCATAAGACCCTCATGAGTTCAAGCCTGCAGTGGGCAGTAGTGTCCTCCCTACTCTAGTCATGAGGTCTGTGGTGACAGGTTGGACTCGATGATCTTTGAGGTCTCTTCCAACCTTAGTGATACTGAATACTAATATTTGGCAGAGCTATGTAATGAAAGATGCAAGTCTCATATGGGGGCCATGATGTATCACTGTATCCCTAGCTGCAGCATGGCAAGAGGAGGGTAGTAACCAGGGCCTCTCTGTGGGTAGGGCTTCAAAGGGGTGCATTCTCAGGGGGGCCCTGGCTGAGAGGCACCTCTTGTAATTCACAACTCCAAAAGCTCCCTATAGTATTGTCTCCTCTAAGTGATGGATGGTCCCTAATTAGAATCTGCTTTCCAAATAGGTGTTTGCCTTTTTGTTTCCTGTTTTTCAGGTTTCTGGAAAACAAGCTGTTAAATAAAATAGTTTCCTTACTACATACTCTCTGGCTAACAAATTCAGGAAGCAAGAAGAAAAGCAAGAATCAGCCCAAGGAGAACAGGAAGTTTCTTCCAGTTCAGATTGTGAATGAATTTCTCTATGTTTTGATCACATTAATCAAATATATTCGGTGAGTCCTTTTATTTTCTTTCTAATCAATTTGCATTTCATTCTCTGTCCAATTTGTAATTTACTAAGCCCAGAAGAATCTCTGGTAGTTTTAATGCTTCTTTCCCCTTTCATTTTGAAAGCTGAGTAGTGAATTTGGATGAGAGTAGTGAATTTGGATGAGACCTCTCTGACGTGAGGGTTTAGCTGCTTAAATACACGAGGAACAAAATAGCAGCTGGTGCACAGTTACTTTCAAGTTGCATATCCTTAGTTACCTGCCATTTTTAAGCAGCCATGTTTTACCTTTCTTCTGCTGGATGAGAGTCTGCAGTTAGCAATGCAGTTTCCTTCAAGGATCTTCATACTCTGAAGGTTTAGACTTTCTGTGTCTGTACCGTGCAAGCAAATGATGCAAGGAGAAACCATGCAAAGCTCTACACAACAGTGTTAATAACTTGGTCACAGCCTGGAGAAGCTATGTTTATTTCCTCCAAATGTTGAAAAGTCACACAAAATAAAGAAGCCAAGGCAAAGCTCCAGACCTCTGACCTCACCCTCGTGTGCCACTGCCTTTGATGTTTACAGGCAGGAGGGCAAAGACTATGTTTCATGGTCTGTTGTGCCAAACACTAATGGCGTGAAAAAGCAATGGTTCAGTGGGAATGAAGGTAACTATTACTGGCTTACTGAAGAAACAAAGTATATGTCTAGTGCATAAATATCTGAGGGGTGGGTGTCAAGTGGAGGGGGCCAATTTCTTTTTGGTGGTGTGCAGCAACAAGACAAAGAACACCAGGTACAAAGTTGAAAATAGAAGGGTTCACCTCAACATGAGGAGAAACTTCTTTACAATGGGGGTGATGGAGCACTGGAACAGGCCGCCCAGAGAGGTTGTGGAGTCTCCTTCTCTGGAGACTTTCAAAACCCACCTGGATGCATTCCTGTGCAGCCTGCCCTAGGGGATCCTGCTCTGGCAGGGGGGTTGGACTTGATGATCTCTGGAGGTCACTTCCACCCCCTAACATTCTGTGATTCTACGATTCTATGAACTGCAGGAGAAAACTGTAGGAATAGAGACTGTGAAGAGAAGACACCTGTACCTATTTTGTTTTATTAATTAACATGCTTCAAATACCTAGCACTTTAGTCTTTTTGGTTTTTTTCTTATAGGACTAATTTGGGTGCAGCCACACTGACTCAGTTTTTCAGTACCTTCAGTTCTGTGCTGGAATATCGTGCTACAGTTATGGAGGCCTTCAAAGAGATGGGTCGTTTCACTGTGAACAACAGCCTTCTCTCCAACACAGAGATCCTGCTGCTGCTGCATAAGTGGAGCATCATCGAAAAAGACCTGCAACTGCAGGAGGATCTGCAGGATCTTGCTCAGAAATACCAAATCAAAGATTTGCTTAGTAAGTACTAACATATAACAGAAAAGTAATATTGCTGAAGTTAATATTGTTGAGGTTGTTACAGGCTAACCGCTGAAGTGAGGCAAAGGTCATAGGAAATAGTATTAGCAAATTTTGTTGGGCAGTCTGATGTAGCTTGGGAGAGGAGGAACAGTAATGGAAAGCCATTTTTTCAAGTCTTCATTGTAGTGATCACAGTACAGTATCACAGTACAGTAGAGGTTGGAAGGGACCTCTGGAGATCATCCAGTCCAACCCCCTGCCAAAAGCAGGATCACTTAGGGTAGTCTGCACAAGAATGCATCCAGGTGGGTTTGGAAAATTTCCTGAGAAGGAGACTTCACAATCTCTCTGGGCAGCCTGTTCCAGGGCTCCCTCATTGTAAGGAAGTTTCTCCTCATGTTGAGGTGAAATCTTCTGTGTTCAAGCTTGAACCTTCTGTTCCACATCTTGTTACTGCACACTACCAAAAAGAGCTTGGCCCCCTCCACTTGACACCCACCCCTCAGATATTGATAGACACTGATTGGTCTTCTCCCCTCAAGACCAAACATCCCCAGGGCTCTCAGTCTCCCCTTCATAGGGGAGATGCTCAAGGCCCCTAATCATCCTTGTGGCTCTCCATTGGACTCTCTCCAGCAGGTCTGTCTCTCTTGAGCTGGGGAGCCCAAAACTGGACACAGTATTCCAGGTGTGGTCTCAGCAGGGTAGAGTAGAGGGGGAGGAGAACCTCCCTAGACCTGCTGACCACACTTTTCCTGATGCATCCCAAGATACCATTGGCTCTCTTGGCCACAAGGGCACATTGCTGTCCCTTGCAGAACTTGCTATCCACCAGCACCCCAAGGTCTTTCTCCGTGGAGCTGCTCTCCAGAAGGACAGCCCCTAACCTGTACTGGTGTCTGCTGTTATTCCTCCCTAGGTGTAGGACCCTGCACTTGTCCTTATTGAGCTTCATGAGGTTTCCCTGATTTCTGATTTTAACACAATTCTGGAAGCTTTGGTGGAATAGAGTTTATAAAAGGGAAGGAGCTCTAAAGTGCAACTTGCTTGCACATCTAGTCAGATTTTGAAAAACTTTCTTCACTGAAATGTTTAAAGAACTGTGGCCGGTTGACGTTGCCCCCTTAAGAAAGGGAACATGGTGGACGGAAGTTGGTAAACGGAAGGAATAGTCTAAACTAATTTCATTGGACGAGTGGGAGGAAGCACCTTCTGAAGTGGGAGTGAAGTGGACATTTCCAGCACTTCTCAGTCAGTCTTGCTTCCGCCTTTCTACGGTGCGGCTGCTCTCTGTCCCTGTGCTGGGCTTTCTGCCAAGGCTCCGGCCTTGAGAAAAAAACTGATAAGGCCTGTATTAACTCCTTTCCAATTAACACAAAACTGCTTTTAACTTCTTTCTTTCACTCTCTCTCTCTTCTAACCTAATCTGGGGAAAGGGGGGAAAGAGGGGAAAGAGGAGGTGGGGAACCCCCCTCTCTGCCGAGAGGGGTTCACTCTCATTTCTGTGTTACTCTGTTGTATATCTTTGTATATATTGTAGATATTGTAAATTTGTAAATATCTCCCTGCAAACCCTACATCGCTTTGTAAATATAGCTCCACTGCTTTGCTAATTCAGCTTGCGAGTTTTTTTTCTTTTCCCTTCAATTTTTTTTTTCCCTTTTACTTTACAAGGGGGAAGGGAGGAGGCTTCTTGGCCTTGCCCTTCCACCCACCACAAGAACAGTGGTTGGAGGCTTTCTCCACTCAAAGATTCAAACCATTCTGAGTGTGGATTGGGGAACTGGAAGTGAGATGGGAGTGAAAATCAGCAGTAAAGCAAGTGAAAAATGAAATGGCTGGGTTTGATTATTGTCATCAGAGTTGGAAGGAAGCAAAATACATTTGGACTTGCATGACCTCTCTCTTTTTATCTCTGTGAATAAAATGTAGAAGGAGCTTTGTAGTGGGAGGTGTTAAACACCCCTGGTTTCCTGCCAATACAGCAGCTGGGCTTGGTGCATATTAAAACTTTTATAGGTTTCTGTAAAGGTTTTGTATCAGTTTAATTATTGAAGGATTTAAAGGATACTATAAAAGCTTTAAGTTTTCTGAAGTTTTCTCCACACCCTTTTTAGTCTTAGAGATTTATTGTAGTGACAACTGTAACTTACTGTATATATGGTTTTAAACTATCTATTGGCCCAAGGCTCAGGAGCTATAAAGCAGTTACAAAAAGGAATCTTTCTCTTGCATTTTGTTTCTGAGGTTGCATTCCAAGAGTCAGCCCCATCCCTCACAGTCCCCAGAGAGAGAGGCTGAATTGCATTTAGTTCATTTAAGCTGCAAAGTGCAACATAATTGCAATTTGTGATTATTTTCTCAGCAGCTCCTCCAAAGCAGACTGCTGTAAAATGCTGTGTGGTATAGTGGTGGCAAAGGGCTGTTGGTCTTTGGGAGCTTTGCTGCTCCCCTTGTCACAGGCAGCATCTAAGAGAGGGCAGCTCTGCCTCACACAGTTCAGCTGCCAGTCTCTTCCCTTTGGGGTGTGGAAAATTCACATTTGGCCAGCCAGACACATTATCACCAAGCTTGGAAGCGACCTCAAAGATCATAGAGTCCAACCTGTCACCACAGACCTCATGATTACTAAACCATGGCACCAAGTGCCATGTCCAGTCCCCTCTTGAACACCTCCAGGGATGGTGATTCCACCACCTCCCTGGGCAGCACATTGCAATGACCAATGACTCCCTCCATGAAGAACTTTCTCCTCATCTCAAGCCTAAACTTCCCCTGGTGCAGCTTGAGACTGTGTCCTCTTGTTCTGGTGCTGGTTGCTAGAGAGAAGAGACCAACCCCTTCCTGGCTACAACCACCCTTCATGTAGTTGTAGAGAGCAATGAGGTCACCCCTGAGCCTCCCCTTCTCCAGGCTAAACAATCCCAGCTCCCTCAGCCTCTCTTCATAGGGCTGTGCTCAAGGCCTCTCCCCAGCCTTGTTGCCCTTCTCTGGACACCTTCAAGTGTCTCAATGTCCTTCTTAAACTGAGGGGCTTAGAACTGGACACAGGACTCAAGGTGTGGCCTAACCAATAGAGAGTACAGGGGCACAATGACCTCCCTGCTCCTGCTGGCCACACTATTCCTGATGCAGGCCAGGATGCCATTGGCCTTCTTGGCCACCTGGGCACACTGCTGGCTCATGTTTAGGCAGCTGTCAGCATGGATACAGCTGTGCCAGAGAGATGCAGGCCTCACTGCATCAGCCTGTGCCCTTCCGAAGCGGCGTAGCTGTGCTGCTGTCTCCTTCCACAAGCAGGCCTGTGCTGCTCTTTTGTTGGCCCACAGGATGGGAGCTTGAATATTTCTCATGTGGTGGTGTGCAAATAATGTAGGCTTACTGGAAACACTGCATTTTGTGGACCTCTGAAAACTGCCTTGGCTTCGCTGGGCTGTGGGCCAGGGCCCGAGTGGCTTTGTTGCTCACCTCAAGGTTAGGAGATCCAGTTCAGGAGAACGTTTCTGTCTGTGAGTCACGGAGAGCAGCCTGTAGCAAATTTGCTCTGAATTGCATAGGCTCAATTAGCTTGCTAAATGAGGCCAGAACTTACCCTTTCAAGCAGCTGAAACAACACCAGATGCCGCCTTTCTTGCATAATTTTGTACCCAGAAAACCCTTTGGACTATCTGATGTTTGTTTTGGTGGTGTTTTTCTTCTTGCAGAAAACATTAAAGAAAAGAAGAAATCTCAAGTGTTCTTTCGTGCATACCATCATCGGAAAAAGAAGGAGGCAGAAAGCGAAGACAACATTGCTGCAGAGCTCGAAGTCTCTGAGCTGGAGAAATGCAGAGATCACCTGACTTCCATATTTACCTACTGGGAGCCTGTTTTCCCAGTGCTGCCTACCAAACATGAAGGGGAGCCCCTCCAGTCTGCTGACGTTGCAGGTGAAACAGTCAGTCTTACCTGTGCATCCACACACATGGTAACCAAATGGCTAATAAGGTCCATGGTTGAGCACAGCCTCAATGTGCAGAATGTTTCATTAACTCTGCGGTGGCTGCAGAACTGCATCTTGCCACATGCAGTGGCAGTGCAGGAGGTACTCAGGGATGTGATACTGAGAAACAACATCTTCAAGTTTTACACCCAGATCTGTGAGGCCAGCGGTGGGATGGCTGGACTCATCCAAGACCTCTGTTTGTTCAGTTCAATTATGCTTCAACTAATGGATGCTCAGGGTCTGACCAGCAACAATTTTCATGGACTTGTGAAAACATTGTGTCTGTCAGCAATGACAGAAGAGGATGCAAACAAGAAAGGTAACTCATTTTTTCACTCACATTACAAGGTGTTAATGGTAGAAAGCAGGTAGTTCTGTGCTTGTGGCTTTTAATTCATCAAAACACTCTGAAGTTTGCCCATGTCTGTTGGTGCTCATAACTTCCCAAAGTAAAAGCTGTGCCTTTAGTGTGATGGGCACAGGGGTTGGTAGCACAGAATAGGGTCACATTGTAGGAGTTTCTGATAGTATGACGGTCATATTGCCTCAGAGAAACTTTCCTTTCTAGGGTAAAAAGGGAGTTCAGGGAGGAATAACTCCAAGGAGAAAAATAGTCTGCAAGGAGGCATTCAAGAGGAGATTGGACATGGCACTTGTCATGAGGTCTGTGTTGATAGGTTGGACTCGATGATCCTCGAGGTCTCTTCCAACCTTAGTTATACTGTGATACTGTGAATGAGTCCACGTGGGTATGGGCTCTGATCCATATGCTGTTCAGTGTTATCATTTGAAAGCGAGAGCCACAGGTCAGATTTAAAGTGGTCAGAAGGCTGAGCTAACAAGAAACCATTTTCTTTCTTTAGTGTGAGGAGAACCATTGGGTTTACATGGGCCACAACCCCACAGATTTTCCATCTAGGGAAACAGTTAGGAAGCTGTTTTAAAAGATAGATCTGGAAGTAAAGTGGTTTGATTTTGTATTACTATGTGGAAATAGAAGAATCTCTCTTCTGATTGTTCTCTAATTCTTCTTCCACAGCTGCTTGTGTGTTCCTGACTTCTGTTTACATTGGGGACATATGGCTTGGAGCACAGGAGCCAGATATGTTAATAACCCATGTCAAATTGATCTGCAGCAGTACAGATAATAATTTGAATGATGATGATGATGACTTGGAAACTCATCAAGAAAGAGAAGAAATGATTCTGCCTCTCTGCAAACCCCTTTACTTGGCTACATTGGGGCATTAATTCAATGAACTGACACTTAATCTTTAATGTTTTGTGCTCTGCCACCGTCGCTTTGAGCTATGGAACCCTCCTGAACTGTTCTCCGCACAAATTTAACTTGTTTTGTTGCAAGGATCGATGTCTTATTACTGAGTGCAAACTCACAGGGGGGAAATTGTATTCATCATCTCTCAGTGGAACATTAAAGCTATCATTTCCCTTTTCTCAAACAGTGTGGGACACGGTATTATTTATATCATTTTTATTACAGGGGTTTTTAACTTCAGGAAGAACCAAAAGGACTGATTTAGTGCATTGCCGCTGGACTGTAGTCACTGTGTAGTTAAAATCCATCCTCTCCCCAATATAAGATGGGGAATCAAGGCTGGGACTTCACCACAATGTGGCATCAGTGCAAAAAAACAAGTAGCCAGAGGTTTAGCCACCCTGATTTATACTATTTCTTGAAGGACTGAGTCTCTTTCATGATACATGATGCCAAAGCCAGTATGAATAGAAGACCAAAGACTGGAAACATGATGGTCTGGGATTCTGCTTGTTGTAAAGTTGAAAGGCTTTTGAAGGCATTTATATTGGAGCTGGTCTGGTTGTCTTCTCATTCCTGTTTGATTTGGGGGTGTTTTTTTCATTATAAAAAGCCCTGACCATTGCTGCTCCTGGGACTCACAACAAAGGCCCATCTTGCTTCCGCTCTGAAAAGATGAGAGATGGGACTAAAACCCAAATGACATGCTGCTGGTTGATAATACATGGGTTTTATTGGGAATTCTCTGTGAAATCTGGTAAATATTTCTTGAATGTAGCCTCCAGGGCAGTTTGATGCACCGTGCCAAATATGCAAACAGGCAGAGCCTGAATTGGAGCCTTTTGAAATGTAAACCAGGATTTATTAAACTGATTGAATCATGAATATGTGCTGTGCCTAGGTACTTTGTACAAATGCTGCACAGGGAGGAAACCAGCACTGCACACTCCTTCTGATGTTTATTTAATTTGTTTGTGTTTGTTTTGTAAATAAAACATGAGATGCAAATAAGGAGGATTGCTTCTGCAGAGAAATAGTCTTGTCTTAAAGAAGCCATAATGCCTGTATCAAGACTTCCATAGAATAGAATAGACCAGGTTGGAAGAGACCTTCAAGATCATCGTGTCCAGCCCATCAACCAATCCAGCCCACCTAAACAACTAACCCATGGCACCAAGCACCCCATCAAGTCTCCTCCTGAACACCTCCAATGATGGTGATCCCACCACCTCCCTGGGCAGCCCATTCCAAAGGGCAATCACTCTCTCTGTATAGAACTTCTTCCTAACATCCAGCCTGAACCTCCACTGGCGCAGCCTGAGACTGTGTCCTCTTGTTCTGGTACTGGCTGCCTGGGAGAAGACACCAACATCCGCCTGTCTACAACCTCCCTTCAGGTAGTTGTAGAGAGCAATAGGGTCACCCCTGAGTCTCCTCTTCTCCAGGCTAAGCAACCCCAGCTCCCTCAGCCTCTCCTCATAGGGCTTGTGTTCCAAACCCCTCACCAACTTTGTTGCCCCTCTCTGGACATGCTCCAGCAAGTCAACCTCCTTCCTAAACTGAGGGGCCCAGAACTGGACACAGGACTCGAGGTGTGGCCTAACCAGTGCAGTGTGCAGGGACAGAATGACCTCCCTGCTCCTGCTGGCCACACTGTTCCTGATCCAGGCCAGGATGCCATTGGCCCTCTTGGCTGCCTGGGCACACTGAAGGCTCATGTTCAGCCTACCATCGACCAGTAACAAATATCTCTTGAAAAAGCTGCAAATCCATTGAACCCTGAATTTTGTGTGATGTAAATATGAAGCTCTGACATCAGGAAATCTTTACAATGAAAAAAAGCCATGTGTTTTGCTTAAATAAAAAAAAAGGGGGGTGTGGGTGTGGTGAAAAGTCAAAATGAAACCAAAGGAGTTCCAACACAAAATATGTGTTTCCATCTCATCTAACTGGAAACTACTCATGACCCAGGGAAGATTTTTTGTTTCAGCTTTCATGAGGGACTGAGCACATCTAAGAGTGGGTTATGGTACGATTTGCTCAAGAGAATTGAGGACACTAGGTATGAAAAAAAAATGAATGCAAGTAACAGAAGGACAACAAAGCTGGGGAGGGGTTTGGAGCACAAGCCCTATGAGGAGAGGCTGAGGGAGCTGGGGTTGCTTAGCCTGGAGAAGAGGAGGCTCAGGGGAGATCGGTTTATTGCTGTCTACAACTACGTGAAGGGAGGTTGTAGCCAGGTGGGGGTTGGTCTCTTCTCCCAGGCAAGCAGCACCAGAACAAGAGGACACAGTCTCAAGCTGCACCAGGGGAGGTTTAGGCTGGATGTTAGGAAGAAGTTCTTCATAGAAAGAGAGATTTGCATTGGAATGTGCTGCCCAGGGAGGTGGTGGAGTCACCATCACTGGAGGTGTTTAAGAGGAGACTGGATGGGGTGCTCGGTGCCATGGTTTGGTTGATTAGATAGTGTTGGGTGATAGGCTGGACTCGATGATCTCAAAAGTCTCTTCCAACCTGGTTAATTCTATTCTGTTCTATTCTAACTGACAATTTAAAGCTACTAGCCTGTTCATGCAAAAGACACACAGCTCATGTGCTTATCTCTCAGCACCTCTGAACTTCAGTGTATTTTAACAATTCAGCCATTAAAAGATTATTATGAACTCCTCCTGGAAATAATAAGTGTAGTTAAAAGCCATAGATGCTTAGTAGTTGAATGATTTGTGCTTGTGAACTGCTGCCAGCATGTTTTAAATGCCCAATAAATTATATAGGTGGAGAGATTATTTTAAGCAATTAATCTTCATTAAAATAAATTGTGGGGAGCATTTGAAGTGGAGAACTTGCTCAGACATGAGCCTACATTGTAAACCAAGGGAGTTTCTGCAGTTTGACACAAGTTGCTCACTTTGATGTCCCTGTGATGAGAACCGTGTGGATGAACCTCCAGAGGGCTCTGCAGCGGGCCCAATGGCCCAGGCTGCCCTCACAGAAGTCACAGCCAGGACTGGCCTTTTAATCAAAATTCACAAAACCTCAGTGAAGTCAACAGCCCAGAAGACCATTTTGCTTCCTGTTGTGCCTGGTGTACAGAACATGTACAATTTGAGTTGCAGGTGAGGGTCCTCAGGAGTTGCAAGGAACTCAGCAATGTGCTGCTGGGTGCCAGTGCTCAGAGCAGGACACCTGACACATGAGCAGGAGGACTTCACACAGCACAAGTAACAGGGCAGGACAATGTGACTTTTGTGTGAGGGGTGGTTTGGGGCAACACAAGTCAACTATGTCTTTGTACCAGCACCATGAGCTGATTCAGGGCACACTTTCCTGACTGGTGGGTGCAGCTTGTCAATCATCCATGAAAGCTGCAGACCACACAGGAGTTAACGGAGTACTCTGAAGGAATGGGAAATAAAGTGCTCCCAGTGGAAAGGGCCTTGAAATAGGTAGGTATTGAAATGTCATGTGGGCATTTCTGTCTCCCCCCACTGCCCTCCTCCTAAGTTGGGTGCTGTAAGATTGGCTTGCATTTAGCATATAATTTATTACTGTTTATATGCTTCATACAGTGTGCCTTCCATTTCCAGGCAATTTGAATGGGGAGAGAAAAAAAAAGTAGCTTTTCAGGTGTTATATACTGTGAGGTGTGTTCCAGCTCAACTAATGAAAGAACATCTGTTGTTACAAATGGGAATGTCCACATCTTTCAGAAGTCCCTCTGGAATCCATTTGTAAAGAAGAGGTTCTTGAAAAGCAGTGATATGAGTCTGTCGTGAGTCATGGAGGAGGATACTGGAGCAGATTGTGCTGGCAGGTGGTGAAGAACTGTTGCAGGAGAGATGTTCTAGCTTAGGGTGGAGGGATGTCTCAAGAATGATTGAAGTGCAGTTGCTTGCCCTTGAGGAGGACAATGGGCCTAGATGGTCAAGTTCTCTTCAGACTGTCTTTGATGACACCGTGTGACTGCAGTGGGGTTAGCTTTAACTCCCAGTTTGCAGCAGGAGAGCTGGTACCAGCAGAGAAGTTGATTCATGTCTCCTGTGAGAACTACCTCAGCTTCAGCAAAAGGTAGAAGTATGAGGAGAGAGGAAGGCCCTTGTTGACGTGAGCTGACTCATGGAAATGTTTGGTTCTCTGATATATTGCTCTTCATGGTCACCTTCAATTCCTGCAGCCTTTCTTTGTTTTCTCCATCTGCCCATGACTTAGTCTGACTCAACAGACTTTATGCCTTGACAAGTTTCCAAGTGCAGCACTAGTAGTAGTCAGTTTGCTCAAAAAGCAAACTGCAGAAGTGTTTCTCTCAGATTAAAAAATCTGAAGATTTAAAAAACCACCCCACAACGCAAACATATGCCTGGTGGTTTGGTCTGTCTCTAGTGTTTCAGACTTTTTTAACACAGCCCAACCCACCCACTCTCTGGTAGCATCATAGCCCACACTCCCTGCACACAGCAGAAGGTGGCTCTGGCAGTGCTTCATGTGCTGCCTGCTTGGGGGCATGGCATTTCTAAGCTTCTCAAGTTTCAAGTGAATCTTCTGTTGTCCTCAGCCCAGCAATTAGCTGTGCAATCTTACATCTGGTCCAGCCCTCACTGCTTTCCTCAGCTCAACTCTGCAGTCCCAGCATTGTGCTTACTGGAGTTCTTACTCTCTCACATGGACCTTCACCTCGTTCTGCCTCAGTTTGGTGGAGCTCCAAGGGTGAGAAGAGGTGGAGGGAGCAGAGGCCACAGAAAGGGGCAGGAGTGCAAAGCGGCCCTTCCAGCTGAGCTGCACTTACTCTCTCCACCTCACTGAAAAGCTGCTGTGACCCTCACAGAGGGCTGTAGCTTCTGTTAAAGCGTTTCTCAGCCCCGGCTGAAAGCAAGGCAACTCATGCAGAAATTCAAGAGGCAAACTCATGCTGGGTTTGCCAGTATTTTCCTTTCAATTAAGCATGGCAAATGCACCTCTCTTTTTACTGATGTCTAGTAACTGGCAGAAACAATTTCAAGATTGTGTAATATTAACAATCTCTTTTCCATCTACCATTACCAAATGGAACCCAAACTAATTGGTTATTAGTAGTAAAACTATTTCCTTGCAGTAGATAAAGCTAATGACTTTATTCAACCAAACACTCACTTGAGATAATTAGTGCTGCCATTAGCTTCTTAAAGGCTGTTCTGGGTAAACAGTGTTTTAATAAATTTTAAGTAACTCAATTTATTTCTTTTTCCCATGGAAAAAGTAAATAAAAATTAATATTCCACCCTTGAGGGAACTGCTGAGCTTTAAATTAGTGAAGCAAATTGTAACCTATCTAAAAGCAAGGTTTTATTGGTGATGGTACACTTGACTTTGTTGCTCATTTTGTCCTATGACGACCAAGTGAAGGTGTTACTGAGATACAGCTGGTGAGTGTGGCCTGAGGACAGAGCCAGAAAGAGATGACTTGTGCCTCTCCTCATACATAAACCATACTGGTTATGCTGCCTGTTCAGTGACATCAGCGAGGTGCCTGCTTTTACAGCAAGACAACCCGCTGAAAACTGATGCTGCACCCCTGAGGGTAACAGGACTCGGTGTGAATTCAGGTGAGCAAGGCAGAATTCTTTACAGGACCCAGGGTGTTACTGCCAGAGGAGTAAATTGCTGTCAGCCAAGTGGGTCTTACTGAGAACCACTCAACCAGCACCACACCATGTAACTGGGAGAAGAGTTTGAGTCTGAACCCTTGCTTTAAAAAAACAAGGATAAACTTTACAGTCATCAGGATCTAAAACGTTGATCATGCAGCTCCAGCAACGTTGCTCAAATGTGGCTGTTAGGACTTCCTCTAATGCATCCAGGATTTTTCAGGTTTGTCCTTTGTTGAAAGACATTTTTCTTCTCCTGAACTAACTCAGGTATGCAGTAGCAGTGCTTAATAGGCAGTCACAGCACTGAGCTTTTCTCTGCAGTTAGGAGAACTGTACTGCTGGTTTTGCTCAATGTGTTCCACTGTTAACTCAGGCTCAGGTCCTTCCATGCGTGTCAGTTTCATCCAAGAGGGAGGGAGGTGTTTCAGAAGCAACCACAACTGAGTATGAGCTACTGAGATCCCCACAGTGAGGCTGTTCAGCGCTGGAACTGCTTTCTTCTGTCTGCTTCCCTACAATCACTTGTCTGTAATGTGTGGAGAGGGGAAAAAAAAAAGAAGTCCAGTTATCAAGGAGATCTGTCTGGAAGTGAGCAGCAGGTTCATAAGGAAGTGCATTACCAAAGTTTTAAAAAATATAGAAGAAGGTTCTTCTAGCACAAAAGACATTGAATCCAGCATGAGAGACCCTTGGACTTCAGACCTCTTTACCTAGCATGAGACTCATCCTTGCCTGGAAGTAGGGAATGACCAACAGCAAAAGTGTAAGCTGTGACTGATCTGTAGTGACTCCTCCTTTCCCCCTCAAGAAGGAAACTTCAGTCCCGCCCTCAAGCTTCATTCTTTAGCTGGATTTTTAAAGAGGAAACTAGAGACATTGCTATGGCTTGCTGTCTACCAAGAGTGAAGAGAACTGCCATGGCTGCTCCTGGGAAAGAGAAGAGGGTAAAGAGCTTCATGTGATTGTGAAGAGATGTCACTGGGAATAAGAAGCATGTGTGATATTTGGGAGACACTTCCAAACACTGGGGCTGGGAAAAGACACAACACAGCCCTAAGGCCTGGTGGGGCCTGACCAAAACAATGGGACTGACCTAAAAAGAAGTGGGTAGGACTAGAGTAGCAGGTAATTTCCAGTGTATAAATAATAGCAGTACAAAGATGCATGGTTCTCCCAGAAAAACAAGTTAGTGATGAGGTGGAGAAAGCAATGGTCTGAAAACAGCGGAGCACACCCTGCCTTCTCCCTGAGCTCTCTTCCCAGCAGTGTCCCAAATTTGATCCCTGAAAAATAAACAGCAGATGAGTCCTAGACTAGAAGCAGGAAGTTCCATTCAATATGATTGAACACTAGGTTCCAACTCCTGCTATATCCTTTGGCCTTCAAAGGTGGGGAGGAAAATTACATTGGGAAGAAAAATGTAGCCCAAAAGCAAGATTGAAAAGTCTCATTAATGTCCTGGGGCCATTGTTTCAGAGCTGAGGAAGAAGACATCTTTGACTAAAAGTCAGTGTTTCAGTGGCTAGACAAACTTCACAACCAATATCTATAAGACAAGATAAAGAAAATGTGATGAAATGGAAAATCATTATCTGCAATACTTTGAAGGAAGGGAAATACAACTTTTGTAACTTCCAATTGATATTGACTAATTGTTAATGGAAACTTAAAAGATCTGTGCCTGAGAAGGTTAACACAACAGGTATTTTGCTTACTGGTAAGTCAAGAAACCAAGATCCAGAAGTCTCAGCAACAGGCCCACCACAGGTGATCAGATTTGGGGTTTTATTTGCTATGGTGCGGGCATATTCAAGACATCTCTCTTCTTGCTGTTTGACAGAAGCAAGACAAAAATTCTCTTACCAAAACAGGATGTTTTCTTCCCAGTCCATTAAGTAACTCAGTATCAGCTAGCTATCCATATTTTAAAATCTGCTGGAGAACTCTGGCCATCCCTTGCTAATCATTAACCATCCCTGGAAGAGCAGGTAAGTTTGAGGAGGCTGGAAGGGCTCTAGTGTCCCAGCACTCAAAGAGGGTGTACTGGTCAAGCTAGGTCACTATAAGGAGGTGCAACTGACCTCAGCCCCAGGCAAAAAAACATACAGTTAAAGCTAAGACACAACTAAAAAAAGCACTTCAAGGGACAGAAAAAGAAGTACTTCCAGACAGTATGGTTTTAGAGAAAGACACAATTTGGAGGATAAAGGTAGCTACATACACATAGTTAAACATATATGTAGGAAGGTGTTTGACTGGTATTCCATACTGCCTTCTTTAAAAAGAACTATATACAGGCCCCATTAAAGAGGTGGTGTGTTAATTAGGTTTCTCAGACAGTATCTGGAGAATGATACTATTTCTAGCAGGGCTCCATAAGCACCTGATCCTGTTTGTCAATTCCATCAGTGACCTGGCAGTAAATGTGAAGTCACTCCAAATGCAAGATGCAGATCGAGTTATAGAAGTAGGAGCAAATAGTCATAGAGCACAGACTGTATAGATAGTTAGAATGAACCCACTCAAACAGTAGTAACATATTAAATGTAAAGCCTCAACCCTGGCAGTAATATTTTTCACTGAGAACTGCAGATGTTTCATAAACTGTTCTTCCTAAAGACAGTGAATTGTGGCACACAAAAAAGGGAAGGAAGGAAGGAAGGAAGGAAGGAAGGACGGAAGGAAGGGAGGAAGGAAGGAAGGGAGGGAGGGAGGGAGGGAGGGAGGGAGGAAGGAAGGAAGGAAGGAAGGAAGGAAGGAAGGAAGGAAGGAAGGAAGGAAGGAAGGAAGGAAGGAAGGAAGGGAGGAAGGGAGGGAGGGAGGGAGGGAGGGAGGGAGGGAGGGAGGAAGGAAGGAAGGAAGGAAGGAAGGAAGGAAGGAAGGAAGGAAGGAAGGAAGGAAGGAAGGAAGGAAGGAAGGAAGGAAGGAAGGAAGGAAGGAAGGAAGGAAGGAAGGAAGGAAGGAAGGAAGGAAGGAAGGAAGGAAGGAAGGAAGGAAGGAAGGAAGGAAAAGAGAGAGAGAGGAAGGAAGGAAAAGAGAGAGAGAGGAAGGAAGGAAAAGAGAGAGAGGAAGGAAGGAAAAGAGAGAGAGAGGAAGGAAGGAAAAGAGAGAGAGGAAGGAAGGAAAAGAGAGAGAGAGGAAGGAAGGAAAAGAGAGAGAGAGGAAGGAAGGAAAAGAGAGAGAGAAAGAAGGAAGATAGAGTTAATATTCTGTGTTCATAAACATCTGGGAACAGATATGATCTCTGAAAGCCTGGAGTAGGTGATATTGATTCCACAATTTCATATATTTATCACACTGTCTATCCACAGGGATCACATTTTGGCACTCTTCATTAATGAACAATTATAATACTTTTTAAATACAATGCCTGTTTGGCCATAATTTTACTGAAGAAGTTTACCAGTCTGTGAGAACACGCAATGCCACAGCACTGTGATTTAACTCTCCAGAGAAATGAGAAATACTGACCAACTTAATATGTACAATAGCTTGTTCTCCTCTGCAGGAAGGAGACTGGGCAGAGATTGCCCTCAGTGGGCAGCACTCACAAATGTCCTGCAATGCATGAGTTGTCTGTGGTTTGGTTTGTGTCCCTTGAGAGTGAGCTGATATAAGCAACAGAGGACAAGTTATTTCTTACACAGATAGCCGGCTTCCCAGAACCTGAGCAGTGTGCTCCGCTGCACAGCCCACCTAGAGGGATGTTTGCCTGGTGGCACCAAACTTGGAGAATGTCCTGACTTCACACTATGCAAATGGTGTCCTCTCAACTGCAGAGCTGCAGCATGTGGGATTTCTGGAGTAACATTAGCTGCTTATAAATGACTTCTGTCCCTGGCATCGAGTACATTCACACAGTGGCTGGTGCTTAACAAAACCTCAGCCCGTTAGCTTTCACTTGGAACCTGATTGCACTCTACCAAGTGTGATACCAATCCCAGGCCTCTCTCCTGTGGCAGGATACCTGCTAAAAGGTATGGAGCCTGTTTATTTAGATGACAGAAGTAAGAACACTTTCCTGTGAAGACACTGGAATTTGGGCTTTTGTGACTGAAGTCTTACAATAGACTTTAACCGCTCATAGCTAACCATTTCACAGCCTCTGCTCCTGTGAGTCTGACAGCTGCTCCCATGAAAGGGAGCTGGTTCTGCCAACATAAAAAGACAAAGTTCTCCTAATGATGGAGGTATGAAATGCAGCTTTATTCCTTGAAACCAGAGGCTTGAGAATAGCAAGACTTGTTATCTGCTCTTTGAAATTAAGTTCAGAAACTGCATTGGGAAGAAATTGGGATAGATCCCCAGGAACACTGTGTATGGGAAGCTAGCTGTAAAGATTTAGCTGCCTCACCTTCTTCCAACACAAGGAATGATGCTGTAATCTATTCAGACAAGTCACAAAGGCCTCAAATAATTGGTCCTGTGAGCATCCTGGCCGTGAGATTTAAATGCCATTGAGAAGCTGGGCTCTTTGCCAATCTTGGCTATGAATTTCCATACCATTGGGTGTGAAAATATGGGATCACCACTAGTGAGAAAGTAGGTAGAGATTGCAGTTGAGTATATTCTGAGTGAGTTTATACAAGAAACCAATTAGCTTGATTCCAGGAAACAGTGTACTGTAATAGGAATCAGGGAGCTGAAGAAAGTGAAAAGCAAGAGCAGCCACCCTAAAGGACAGAAGCATAGTCTGCTTAGTCAGAGAAGTATCTCTGATCAGGATCTTCTTACTACAGTATTAAAAAGGACTTTCTCTCCACAAAGACAAGTTAACATGCACAGGTGATACAGCTATATATGAGACACATACATATGGTGGTTATATTGTTCAGTAATGAATCTTGAAGTTAATCTTAAAAAGCCCACAAGCCTCTGAAAGCTCTTTGCCCTCACATGAGACCTAGGATATTGCTACATTTTTTTCTGTCCTAGGGACTAGAACCCCTGAGCTGTCAAATATCCAAATTAGTTCCCCAGTTCCAGGAATGAAGCAGCTGTTGCAATTGATCTAGATGCAGCAAAAAAAATTGAAAGAGCATGTGGACATTGTACAGTCTGTTCACCAAATCACTGGTTATCTGTCTGTCCATGAGGGAAAATCTCACCTGCAAACTAAGAACGCTGGCTGCAGAACAAGTGTTTTCAAGCCAACTCAAACATCTCTATCTGGCAAGTGGTATGCTCAAACTACGTTTCCATATGCCCCAGAAATGTTTGGTAGGAGTTGGTGGTAGTCAGGGAGAAAAAATATCTGAACAGTGAATCAGTTTTTTTTATTGCACAAAATCTGTCTGAAGCCAGCAAGGCTCATGCTATCAAGGAGCCCAGAGTCCCTTTGAAGCTACCGTGACGACTAGAAACATGGACAAGGGATGAGACATAGAGATCTTCCAGCTCTCTATGTGCCATGTTTATATATTGTTTCCTACCTCACACTGTCTGGTATGAAAATGATAGCCAGTATATTTGGGATGTCCACAACAGTCTCAGTCACATGTGTCAAGAATACATAGCCTCTAGTGAAATGCTTGGGGAACCAGTGTGTTCTCTTGGAAAGGTCCTGGAAGGAATTTACCTGCCCCAGTTTCCACTGCATGAAGTTCCAGCCTTGGCTGGAAGCTCTCTCCAGCCGCTAACCCTTATTTTTATGCCTGATTTTGGATGGTAAGAAACACAGCTGAAACAAATGTTCATACTGGCTCTTGATTACAGCAGTGTGGTAATCAACTGCCTTGGCATGCAAACAGATTTGAAATAATTGGTCCCATGCCCTAAACCTTTTTTCTTTATTTACTTCTCTTGGGATAGCGTAACAGTGACAAAAGGGACTGGGACATGGATTCCCTGATGCAGCCTCTTGCAAGCACCAACACCCTCCTCCTCTCCCACACTTACTCATCTGACCTGACACCAAATTATTTTGTATTGCAGGGAAAGTGTGGTGCAATCAGATCATGGATTTGGGTCCAGGACCTCTCAGTGCCTAAGGATTACGCTGTGGCATAAGCAGATCCAGCTGTTGCATCTGCTTTTCAGAAGACACTTTGACACTGACTTTTTGCTGTGAGGATATGCAAGCAAAAATCAGCAGACCAAACTGTGGCAGATGGCAACCCCTTGCCAAAATATTAAGACCTTGGTGTACACAGTGGTGGAAGAGATATAATCACTGCGTGTATAAAAGGCCAAAATGTGATCTTCAAGGACTCCAGACAGATCCAGCTGACAATAAAGACAGATGCGAGGGGAGAGGGAAGGGGAAAGTTTGTTGCTCAGCAGTCAGCTGAAGCAAGTACACTCTTAGGAACTGCCAGAGTTGAAAGCATGCTTGTTTCACCAGGCAGCTGAGCAAGCTGGCAGAATACACGCTGCCCTATATGTCCCTGGGCTTGACAGGGATGGATGAGCACAGGAACAGTGAAGGTAAAGGTTCTGCAGCCTTGACTAGTGACGTGTATGCGCGCTTGTTGGGCCAATGTATCAGACTTATCAAGGGAAAAGAGACAGGAGACTTCAATACAGAAATTAGATGATTACCATGACAAGGTTAATGGATGGGTTACAAAACAACGAAGATGATGAGGCAGGATGGAACAAGTTAAGAGGAAGAACTATCAGGCATCTTGCTTTTTTATTGATGGAACTGGAAGAAGTGTAATTGGGAGTGGGAGTTAAAACCAAATGGAATTCAGCCAAAAAGGGCAAGTTTTTGGAGGGTTGGGCGGTAGAATCATCTATTGGTTGATTTCTTACATAATGTTTCAAGCCTTGAAGAATTACAAGACAGGGAAGTCCAAGCAAATCTCATCCAGTACTGCTTTCCATTAATGCATCCCAGGCTCTCCACAAAACACTCCTAGACCTGCCTTGTTCACAACAGATTTTTAATGGGCAAAATTGCACATATTTTAGGGATAAATACGGATATTTTAAAGGCAAGTCCCTCTACTATGATGATACTATGCAAAAGTGAAAAGCATATAGAAAGACTTCTCCTGCCAGTTTTTTAGGACAGTAAATTAATGGGAATATACCTCTGTTACCCTGTAAATTTTTTGTCCATTTCTATGTGTTTCTTGTATTGTTAGCTTGCCTTCTGCCTTGTGGTTATTTGGGCAAGTTGCCTTTTCTATTGGTGTTGTTACCTTTTGTGAGCATGCCAAGGTCCTTAGGATGCCAGTTAATTACAATATTAGTGCTCCTTTTTACTGCCATATTATACTTGTTTCCCTCTGCTTGTTTGTGACCTAGTCTTGAACCTCTGCCTAATCTGCTGAGCTGAATTTTCATCACCCTGATCAGATTAGGAGGAGCAGTGGGCAAATGCATCTTTGTTTGCATAAAATATGTTTGCCAAAAAAAACCCAAACAACCTAGCAGCAAACAAGGTAAACCAAATGTAGAAAGCTGCAAACAGAAACCTGTCCTTAGACAAAGTTCAAAATCACAGGCAGTGCTAGACCCACACTCCTATTAAAAAAGTGGGTTCTACACATCAGAAGGTGCTGCAACTCCATCAAGTAGATCTACTACAGCTATCTTCGCAAGAAAGGGTCTATAACCTTTTAAAGAGACTTGGAACATGCCTACCAACAGTGAAGTATTTATGCAGCCTCCCTTTCAGTCCTGCAGGTTTCAGGTAGAAACACCCTACTGGAACTGATTAGCTATTCCACCTATGCCACTGGAGGATATTTTCCTGTTTCAGCAAGCCCAGCTGGATGACATAAAGCCAACAGTCTGGCTGACATGAACACGGGGTTCTGGGATCTCTGTCTGTAGAGCCAGATATGCTGCACACGCTCAGAGCTCAAGATGCTACTGTGCCTTACTAGGCTACTTGCTAGCTCAGACCCACTCTGCCTTCCTAAAACTGAATAGTACTCTACTGAAATTTAAATTAAGGTACTCAGGTAACAGTGACAAAATCACTCCTGCAGACTTTATAATCACTAGTGAAATGGCCTAAGGCCACTTCTAGGAGATCCTGACTCACCAGATAAAGCAGTTTGACTACCTTGTCTCACTCCTAAGCTGATTGGTACCATGACTTCACATCCATGGTTGTCAGGTATTTTGAGTTGTTTCACAACCACATTTCCAACAGATTAATACTCTAAGTGTATTTATAGTTTCATTGGGCTTACTATGCTGAAGAACAGAAGTCCAGATATAGGCCATCCTTGCAAAGGAAGGTCTTGGCACACTCCTGACAGGATTTGCAGAACGAACAAACCAAACACAAGGAACATTTGTCCAGATCTTCAGCCAATTATAAATCAATAATTTCACTGAGTTAATTTAACTTACAAGAACTTAAAAGTGTTTAGGGACTGAGTCATACACTTATTTGAGGCAAGAAAAAAGCTTGCCTAACCTTCTGCTCAACAGGCCAGAAAATGATAGACAAAGAGCCCCTCGCAGTAATTTCTGGATGAGTACAGATGCAATGTTTTTCAGATGTTCAGTCATGAGGTGAAAAAAAAAGAAGGATTAATCACAACTCCTTTAATATTCTGCTCTAAATTGTTCTAGTGAATCATCACCCTCACATAAAATATGTGATACATCTGAGTTTGTACTTTGCATTTGATAGTTGTCATGGGGCTCTTAAATGGGACACTGGTGTTTCAAGACGCAGACAGTTCACAAGGAGCATCTTTGAGCCACTGCTACCTGAGAAAGTAATCAATTAGAGCTGGTTTCTCTCATTGTAGGATGCTTTTGGAACTCAAATCAGTTCTTTCCTGATTGTTCCAAATTTATTTAAAACTTCTTTTAAAGAGTTCATTCGAACAAGAACAAGATTCTTGGGATGATGTAAGCAATGGGGCACATACTGTTACCTTCCTGATCTCACTAATACATTTTCTCTTACTTGCTTTGGAAGCTTATTTGAGATTTATCATCATGATTCCTACTTCCTTCCCAGGTGTAGTTTACAAGAGGCACTTTCCCATTCTGTGTGTAAATCAGATTCTCTTACTTCTGTACTATGCAACCTGGATAGCTGGTGTTACTTACAATGCACATTGTATTACTTACAATGTACATTGCTTGCCGACATACCAAGCACTCCAAACTGCTCTGCCTGTCCTCGTGGTTTGGTTGCCCCCCTTTCTGTCCCCTGCAAACATCATCAGTTATGGATTTAATTTTATCCAGGTGATTAATACAGTGAACAGCCATGGGCTGAGAGACACCCAAATGAAATAACAACATGACAAGTGTCATCTCTGTGTGCAATTATAAATGTTGTAATTGCTGGATCATTTGAAGCAGGGAATGAATGTTGCATGCAGGTTACTTTATTACACTGATCTATACTTACTTTATCTCTGGTTGTACTTACTTTACTGGAGTTGATCCAGAGCGGGACATATACAGTAAAATAAGGAAGAGAAACGTCACAAACGCAGCAAGCCCAACCCAAAAGGCTATGACAATAGAATCTGTGAACACAACACAGTAACTCTGTCACAGGTACCATTGCAAATACAAAACACAGCAATATAATTAATTGTCTCTAAGAAAGCTCTGTCATTTAATTAACTGAATTGCATTCAACCCTTGAGAGACAGCAAACTGAGAAGCAACACGTTAGAAGTCTTACAAACCTCCTAGAAGTTTATTGTAACAGTGTACGCCAGCAATGGGGAAAACGATCTAGTGTGATGGTGATGAGCACTATGTGTATTTACAAGGTAATGCTGAGCACTGATGGTTATCACACCCAGCTCTTTGCAGGGGCTATGGTTTCTTGCATAAAATCACAGTGCTTTAAGTAGTGTGGTACTTAAGACCAAGCCATTACTGCTAAGTGTATACCCAAATCCTGCTCTCAGGTGAGAAAGTGCAACAATCCATGATCTTGAAGAGGATGCTCTTAGGGGTGGAATGCTAGCCTTGAAAACATTTTTCTACCAAGAGAAACACTGAGAAAAACATGTTGAAAAGTTCTTATGACTCTCACAACACATCAGTCCAGTGGAAAAGAATGGGACCGTTCCCTGTTTAGCTGCAGTACTTCTGTAGTCAACATGAAATAGTTTGAAATACAACCTAGTTTACCAGGACTGTGATGTATTTAAGGAACAAGTAAGTGGATTCCTGTCAAGGAAGTATGGGTTCACAACTGTCTTAAAGCAGCCTAAGAGACTGCCATTGCTGTTAGTTCAGATTGAAACTCTTTGGTTTTTTGGGTTTTGTTTGGTTGGGTTTGGTTTTGTTTCGTTTTTAATTAATAAAAGAGAAAAAAAACCCACAACCCCCCAAACATTAACTGATCCCTGATCTAGATGAACGGTGCTAGTAGAGGGACTATTAGCTGGTTGGGAGTTGCTGTTTCATGAAGGAAGGCTACAATGCCTCACTCACAGGCCAGGATGAATCTGCTCCTGCCCCAGCAGCACGTTTAGTCACTGTTTAAATAATGCTCCTTACTGGGATCTGTGTGGTGTGGTGATTGTCCCAGCTAAAGCCTTGGAAAGGTCAGATGTTCTGCAGGGCACAAGTCAAGAAATGCCCTGGATTTATAACAGGCTACCCACTTAGACTGAGATTAAAAAGAAGGGTCATTGACTCCAGAGATAAATATTGACCGAGATAAAATAAATCTCCCATCTGAAAGGACAGAAAACACTGTGTTCTTTGAAACAGGTCCAACACGTTCAATTAGGTATTTCTTTGTGAAGAAGCTCAGAACGTGCTGTCAACAGAGACACAAAGAGATTAGGGAGAATTATTCCATCTCCTTTTAAACCTAAAAGTAGAGCTGACCCAGCCAGAGTCTTATCAGAAAGCTGTTTTAGCTAGGCTACTGGGAAATAAGAATGTTGAGGGTCAGCTTATATTGCTCTTCCTCTGTTAAGAAAAAAAGCTTCACTGAGCTTTTCAGAAGATGGTAAATTAGCACATGAAGGCAAATACTCCAGCCTGCTCTTCCCAAACATCATTATGGAAAAAAAAGATGGGGTGGCATTGGCCAATTGGCTTGCTAAACTTAGTCTACTGAGTTTCAAGCACATAAAAGCAATAATCCCAACAGTGGTGTTTGAAAGTATAAGAATGTAAATATTATGCAAAGATAGGAAAATCTACAAAGTGTATTAATTGCTTGACTAGTGTGCTTTTATTCAAAACAAGGGAAAATCTAGCCAGCTGTGGAATTGGTGCTTTCTTTGTAAGTTGTAACTCACTATTCTATCACTGGTATTGGAGAAGGAAAAATAGATGTATCAACACATCTTCCATTCCTCCAAGAGTGCTGCTATGGGAAAATGTCTGCTGTAATAGGAAGCAGAAAAAAAACCTCAACCCAAAAACTAACCAGTTTTACTTCTGTGGCTATCAGAAAACCATCCCAACATTTTTAGTTTAGAAAGTGGTACAGCCAAGGTGGGTTCAAATGATGTGTGGAGAAGAACTCCATTTGGACAAGCTGCCTAGGAATATGTTACATAAACACCCACTCCAGGGAACTCAAATTACCTTACATTGACCTACATGTACATAACATACATCCCAAAATCTCCACTTGCATCCTCCCCTGTCTTCCTTGCTGAAATGCAAAAACCTGGTTTACTGAAGATTTGTTTCCCAAAGGTGATTTTCTTTGGTGCCCAACAAGGCATGAGTCAGAGGGTAGAAGGGCTCTGCAGAGGGACCTCGAGCAATTAGACAGATGGGCGGAATCCAACGGGATGTCATTTAACAAGTCCAAGTGCTGAGTGCTGCACTTTGGCCACGGCAACCCCATGCAGAGCTACAGGCTGGGGTCAGAGTGGCTGGAGAGCTGCCAAACAGAGAGGGACCTGGGGGTGCTGATCAACAGCCACCTAAACATGAGCCAGCAGTGTGCCCAGGTGGCCAAGAAGGCCAATGGCATCCTGGCCTGCATTAGGAATAGTGTGGCCAGCAGGAGCAGGGAAGTCATTGTGCCCCTGTACTCTGCATTGGTTAGGCTGCACCTTGAGTACTGTGTCCAGTTCTGGGCCCCTCAGTTTAAGAAGGACATCAAGACACTTGAACGTGTCCAGAGAAGGGCAACAAGGCTGGGGAGAGGCCTTGAACACAAGCCCTATGAGGAGAGGCTGAGGGAACTGGGATTGTTTAGCCTGGAGAAGAGGAGGCTCAGGGGTGACCTCATTGCCCTCTACAACTACCTGAAAGGTGATTGTAGCCAGGAAGGGGTTGGTCTCTTCTCTCTAGCAACCAGCACCAGAACAAGGGGACACAGTCTCAAGCTGCGCCAGGGGAAGTTTAGGCTTGAGGTGAGGAGAAAGTTCTTCTTGGAGGAAGTCATTCGTCATTGGAATGTGCTGCACAGGGAGGTGGTGGAGTCACCATCCCTGGAGGTGTTCAAGAGGGGATTGGACATGGAATCGATGATCCTCGAGGTCTCTTCCAACCTCGGCTATACTGTGATACTGTGATCTCAACCTGCAGCCTGTTTGTCAGTAAAGGCCTCGCTATTTTCTTCCTCCATTATGCAGCCACCAGCTGTTGTGACTTGCAGATATTTCGCATCTTTGGGGCCCCTGTTCTACTGTAACTTGATCAACATGTTGAATTTACTGTGGAAGCAGATGAGATGCTTAAACACAAAGTATGATTGCATAAATCATGCCCTTAGAATATAAAAAGACCTGAAGGCTGGCAGACTTCTCTATTTCATTAGGGGGACAGAAGAAATGAAAAAATATAAATCAGGAAGAGGTTTACTCTGCTTTTTCTCTGGAAAGAAGGTTTATGAGATCACTGATAAGCACTCATAGACACATGCATGTGGCACTTTCCTCCATTAAACTGCCAATGAATTACATTTAACAGAAAGTGAGCATCTTTGCTCAGAAGCATCATTTCCACAAATGTCAAGAAAACAGGAAGCTGGGTAAAGAGACATCTCCATAAATGGCCATGGAGGAAAATACTGTGAAAGAAATCCCACCTCCATTATGTATCAGGCAACTTAAATATTAGAAAGATATAACTAATAAGAAAAAAAAAGGGAGAGGTTTAGATTGATTTTTGTTAAACCAGCCACATGCTGCAGACTTACAGCTAGCTAATCTCATCATTTTGGGATTTCCCCTGGTGGAATCTGGGGGCAATTGTCTGCCCTAACTTTAAAACTAAGAGAAATAAGAAGCCTGGTCTCAGCAGCACCAATGTTGCTCTCAAGTATTCAGATTTTATATAGAGAAAGATGTGGATGCTTACATCTCCTTCTTGCAGACGTGCTGCCCTAAGTTTGGAGGAAATAAATCCTAGCCTCATTAGAGTGGACAGGAAAGCTTTCTTAGAGGCACTGCAGCATATCTCTTCTCTCATTCTTGCTCTTGTAATGCAAGTAAAGCACAAAAACCTCCTACCACTGTCCAGTTCAATCTTCACTGTTGAAAGACAGTTTCTTTGTTAACTAGACATGAAAATGCTTTGAAATAATATCACATTTCCTTACAGACCAGCTCATGATAATGACCTCAGGAAAACCAGTTTTAGTCTCTGAAACCATATCTGAACAGCTGTAGTTGTCTCCAGTAAAGTAAACAGCAAGCAGTGCAGCCCAAAGCTTTGTCACTCAACATACAACCAAAGGTAAAGACTTGGCAGAATTCAAGGGAAAATGCTGCCTATAGCCTAAATGCCTCAAACATTCTGACCCACTCCCCCTTGATCTTTAGCAATCCATCCTACAATACTCAGTTTAGTTAATCCCTTGTGACACAGCTTGTCATTTTTTCTTATCAAAACCTAAGCAAAGCTGTTTTATTAGGAAAAAAATAACCAAATCCTACTTACCCCTTTAAGTAACCATAAACAGACACTACTATCTCATTGTGAAAAATTAAGTGTTAGATGGAATTAACTGTCAGACAGTGATTTTGGTGAATGCTATTTCACACTACACACTTTGAAAATAAACTTCTAAGCCCAGCAGAGTTAGCTTCTATGGCAACACAGTTTGACAGTAATATATATATAAATATTTTGCCTTACAGTTCACAAGCCCTAAATCAAAGAAGAAAAGGTAACAGAATGTTTTTCAGCTTGTTGTTCCTCACTAGCAGAAACATAAACTTGTTTACTAGCATTTCCAATGTTTATCAGTTGTAATGTAAGCCTTGTGTCCCAAGATGAAAACACAGTAGTCTTATGAAAAAAGTCTGCTCCTGCTGTCAGTTTTTTTCCTGATAGTAGCATATATGTAACTAAGACCCCAAATTACAGATTTTCAAATCATTAGGTTTACACTTAGCAACTGGCTAAAAAAAACCCCGACCCTGTCCTTCTAAATAAGTTAGTACCAGCAGTCTTACCATTTCAAATACTGCAAGATTAATCAAAGAGTTTCAGTATTAGTAGCAACTGATATTAGAGTACAGTGAGCTTGGAAGACAGACACCCATCCACAGACACCACACACACCTAACTCAGCATGGTCTCTATTGCTAGGATCACAACAAATAAGTCAGTAAGACAAGGTATACAACATTTTTTTTCCTGTACATTAGCACCTACAACTCTACAATACTTACATTTATTAACCTTCAACTTGCTTCCATCTACTGGAATTGGATCTATATAATCCCAATAATATTCATATGACCAAAAATACTCAGAGGAGTTTGTTCTGTTAGCCATTTCAGTAGTGCATTTTAAACTAGCTCAGAACTCCAACCAAATCTTTTTTCACTGTACTTCAGCACCCTCAGAAAGAGATTGCATAACTGATGCCTATGTAAATCACTCTGGGGTCCTGCAGCTCAAGGACTGCCTTGGTACTAAAAAGATCTAGCAGCAATGAATATTGGTATCTGACAGCTGTGTAAGAACGGCCCTTAACATGCAATGCTTGCTTCCTGGTGGCCAATTATGTTACTTTAAACCGACATGGATGTCAAGTAACCTAAGAATGGGGTGGAAAAGTGCCAGCTGGATCACAAACACTTCCCTCTCAGAAACTTGCAACAACAGCGTGCTCTCTTAAGCTACTAAACCCAGCTGGGCTGAAAGGCGTTCCGGAATCTCTCTTGATGTAAACTAGTAGGAAAGACCCGAGACATTTCTTCATAAATAAAGGGTGTATTGGAATAACCGTAATGTTTTGCTTTGTCACTTCTTCAAAGCAACTCCGAAGACGACGGGTGGACAAGCGGGCTCGCAATCAAGAGGAAGGCAGAGCACTGGAAGGTTGGCCCACTGCATTTCGTGCCTAGGCAACGTGCTTAGCAGGTTGGCAGGACCGAAATGGCCCACACTAAACGCGAAACAAGAGCCACAGCCTGCTCTTGACTGCACCCCTAAAGCTCCCAGGGTAGGCTGCAGCTGGGAAGGCCGGGGCTGCTCATCAAGGCGCCGGCCCTGGACTCACGGAGGAAAGGCAGACCGCCGGAGCCAGCTCCAGAACACGGAGTGCGAGTGGGGAGCCATTCGGGACTATCAACAAAGCACGCAAACACAGCCATTAAAGTGCCAGGTCGGCTAAAGGCTGCTTTCAAAACACATTTGCCATCTTTTCCGCGCCCACCCGCCGCTGAGACGCAGGAAAGCAAACCCCCAACACCCTGCGCATCGCCGCGGCCGCCGCCGCTAACGGCCGCAGGGAGGCAGCGGCAGGCGCTCACCGCCCCCTGGGCGGTGCGGGGGGCATTACCCTCCCGCCCCCGAGGAGCGGGTGACGAGCAGGGCTCGTGGCGCGGGGCCAGGGCTCGTGCGTCACTGCCGCTTCCGGCGCGGGCGATTTGAAGGCGGTAAGGGCTGTGCACCGGCGGCTACGGGGCCCTATGGCGGAGCGGGAGAACTCGCAGCAGCAGCAGCAGGAGGAGGAGCAGCAGCAGGAGCAAGAGCAGCAGCAGCAGGACGACAACTTCGTGCTGCAGCTGCCGGAGCAGCAGGACGAGGTGGACGCGGAGAATGAGGAGCTGATGCCCATGGTGTTCCTCTGCACCGGCTGTAAGCGGCCGGTGGGAGACACGGAGAGCTGGGTGGGCAACGATGAGGCGATGGGCTGCATCCTGCTGAGCAGTGAGTCTTGACCCCGCCCCGAGCAATGCCCTGCCCTTCCTCTCGGTCACTTCTTCCACCCACGGCCTCGGTCACCTTCTTCTCTCTCTCCGCGCAGAGGCGTCTGCCATCGTCTCGGTTGACAAGGAACAGCAGCTCTCCAAGATGCCCGGCGAGCGCGGATGGTGAGGCCCGGCCCCGGGGCCCCGCTGCTGCCCCCGAGGGGTGATGGAGTCCCTGTTTGGGCCCTTCCCCTCCTGAGCGAGCCGAGAAGCTCCGTGGCAGGCGCTGAGGGAAAACACGGATACAAAGTTTCTTAGGTGCTGCCCGTGCCTGCCGGGCGGGGCGGGGAGCTGAGCCTGGAAAGCATTGGCGGGTGGTCTGTGCAAAGTGCTTCTGTGTTAGCCTTGTCCAGGTCAGCCGGCCTGAGGAGCCACAGGGGACACAGGTTGATAAATGAGAGCTCCTAAGTATCACAGTATCCACCAAGGTTGGAAGAGACCTCAAAGATACTGTGTAAAACAGGAATGAGCACTCTAAAAAAAACAGTTGAACAATGAATTATTACTTATTTAGTTTTCAGGATGGGGTGGGGAAAGGTACTTTTTTTCCTTTTCTCCTGAGTAAATGTTATGCATCTTACTTGCAGTCTGACAGAAACATTGTTTTGCTCTGGCTGCTCAACACCCCTTGGCAACATCTACAGGTGTACACCGAAGCACCTTGACTACAAGAGGGATTTGTTTTGTTTCAGTATTGACTCAATTGAAAGGTAAAGGCAGAATTTTTACTGGTAAGCCTGCCAGCTAAACTTCCTTCATTGGGCGTCATATTCAGGGATGGTGCTGTTAATGTTTGTAGCGTGTCTAGAAGTAGCTCTTTCTGTCACTTTGATCCAGAATGATGTTCTGTATCCCTGCTGTTAGCATCGTAGTGCTGAAGTGTGAGAAGCATCTGTGTAATGCTAGACAAATCCTAGAAAACACATAAAAATATCAGGCTGCCTTGTGTGTAAAAAATTGCATATCACACAAGAAAGTAACACTAGGTATGCAACACAGGAAAGTTCCTTCTCATCTGACCAGCACACTACATATGTCTTCTGCTTTAGACTCCATAAAATGAGCCTGCAGTCATAAGTAGTATCAAATAGGGCTGGCTGCAAGCTGTTAGAGGCAGATGTTACCAGCAGAGAAGATGGGCAGAGGATCTTAAGCAGAATTTAAGGTGAAGTCTGACCAGTACTGACCAAGTCTGCTTTTTTCCTTGCAGGTAGGCAAAAGCAAATCTTAAAAAATACATGCTTAACATTCTCACTGAACTGGCTTACTGTCAGAAACTGCTTAGAAAATGAAAATGTGTTACTGTATTGGCTTTAGTTAGTTTACAGCACTTGAAAGTGGTCTTAATATAATAAAGTGGTCTTAATATCCTTCGCTACCTATATCTCGAATGAATTCTCCACACCAATGTGCTTTTATCCAAGCATTGCTCCAGTAAATAGTAATAGAATAGAATAGAATGAACCAGGTTGGAAAAGACCTTTGAGATCATCAAGTCCAACCTATCACCCAACACCATCTAATCAACCAAACCATGGCACCAAGTGCCTCATCCAGTCCCCTCTTAAACACCTCCAGTGATGGTGACTCCACTGCCTCTACTTCTGTCTGGTCTAGTCTTAATGTTTCTATTTTAACTTCCAATTCATTCTGCTGTGTTTATGTGAATGTTCTTCCTACTCTGGACAGTTGTTTGTGGGTGGGTTGGTTGGTTTGTTTGCTTTTTTCTGCAGCTATGATACTTTGCTTTGGCCATGACTGTAAATTCTCTTAAACACTTAAATGGTCACAAAATGGCATTTTGGGGGGGCAGTAATGGTGAGGGCTTGTTCTGCCAGCTAGTGATGCATTGTTCCCAATGTCTGCATAATTTTTCACTGTATCCTGTGGTGGATCCACAATTTCTTGGAGTTCTAACTTGCATAAAGTGGTAGTGTCCTGGCAGCTCTGCACTTAAAACTGTTTTCATTCCACCATGCAGTTTGTTCATAAGAGTACCAAATATGTATGTGTTTCATTGTGACTAGAGTCATGCTTTCACCTTGCTAGTGCATTAAGTGTAATCTTATTGATACAACTTACAGAACTATTTAATACAGTCCTTTTTCCTTCAGAGGAAAAAGTGCACAATCTAACCTATAGTTTATCAGTTACATTCTAGGATCATCAGAAAAACAAGCTTGTACTGATGAGGAACCTTTAACTCTTGAAAGTCAATCTGTCTTGGAAGCAACAATACAGAGGGTAAGATTTAAGCTCCTATCATTCTTTGTCAGTTAATATCCTGGAATATTTTCCATCAAACTGCTTATTTCCTCAAGATTGATTCTTTGGGTTTTCCTGTAATAAGTCATACTAATAATATCTTATGTTCATGCAAAATTATCAGTAACTTTTCCTTTAATTTCATGAGTAACTAGCATTTTCAGTTTATCAAGCACAGAATTAGTTTCCCATTTGTGTCTGTTTCATTTCTAACTACTTCTGATCAATTTCTCCATATTTTCACTTAACTTTGCTCTCTTCTGTTTTTTGTATAAGCTGACTTAATACTTTTGCTGTAACTGTGTCAAAATACTACATAGTAAACAGTTTGCTCTTTGGAAAACTTCTGACTGCACATAGGGAATGCTGGGAGCAAAGATCATGAAAGCTGATGGTTGTCTAGGAAAAGCTGAATGCTGTGAGTCTGAATGTGTGGGTCTGACACTGAGGCTGGAGGCAGTTACAGATTTGATAGTGTGGGAGGGTTAAATGTTAGAATAGCAGGAATGGAATCAAATAGGATCAAATTTGAGGACTTACTGATATCTACACTTGTTCTTCGTGTTGCAATTTCTGTTTATAACCGAGTTATCTTCCCCTGATGCAGACAGACACTGTGTTAAATGCTCTGGAGACAAGACTGATTGCTCTTGAAATGAGTATGGCCTCTCTTCGCAGTAAAGTCTGAAAGGAATCGCACACAGGAAGCTTAACTGCAGGAGAATGATGTACGTGGAACTTGTCCTTGCAAGTCCTCTGGAGTCTGTGGGAACACTGCAAAAGCTGCTCAAGGAACTGAAAGATATACGCTCTTGCTGCTGCACAGCAATGCTGACTGAGCTTCCATCCTCTCTTTTCTGCCACAAGGATGTCCCAGAAGGAATGATTTTTAATTTTCTCTTTTCCAGTTGGGTTTCTGTAGACTTTGGGTTTTTATATGTTAGTGTTTATTTAAATGTTTATCTCTGAAAGCAAATAATTTATCTCCTGATTCTCTGCTATTCATTATCTGTTGAACTGGGTGTGCATCTCCTTCCTAAACCAATTAAAAACGATGCTTGTGCTGTCTGAAGGTACAACCTGTTTTTTTTCGTCTCCACAGCCTTGACTTGTGCTCAGAGGTGGGAATGGCACAATAACTGTATGGGGTAATTTGGGTTTGGAGGCTTTTTTTTACCAGCTCAAGGCTAAAATGTAAAATAATATGACTTAAAAGCATTAGATAAGTGGCTTTCCACACAGTGTTGAAGGTCATGTCTTCTACAATTTCAAGGGAGGAACACTGACAAGGCTGACAGCAGCACACCTTTAAGCAAAGCTGGGTGTATATTGGAGCAGTGAATTCCAAATGTTAGTTAAGAAAACTTCTTATTATTTTGGTGTTTTATGGCAGATATTTCAGGTACTCATCCTTGATGTTCTGTGTATTCAACTAATTGTTTCTTGTATAGTGAGTGTTGCAAGTAATTTATTTTAATGAAACAAGCCTTTGTATTCTGAGAATTTTTTAAAACCTTTTCTGTTACCCAGCACTAAATTTTATTACTGCAAGCTCTTTAAGCTTTCTCTAAAAACTTAGAATTAAATTCCTTGTGCTCTTCCCTCTTGGTCGATGCTGTTTCATATAAAAGCTTCTTCCCTCCACCTTTTTTCTATTTGCTCCTTTGTTTTGAGGTACTACTCAAGCTTAGGTTGTAGCAATGGGTGGTGTTCTGAACCATTTTGTTCTTTGTATACCTGCCAAAGGAACTGGAAAGATTAGTGCTTACAATCAAATTGCTCCAGTGTAATTTTTGAGGCAGTTTCTTAAGTTTTTTGCAGCCCACAAAGCCAATCAGATCCTGGGCTGCATCAGGAGGAGTGTGGACAGCAGGTCGAGGGAGGTGATCCTCCCCCTCTACTCAGCCCTGGTGAGACCCCACCTGGAGTACTGTCTCCAGTTCTGGAGCCCCTATTACAAGAGGGATGTGGAGGTGCTGGAAGGTGTCCAGAGAAGGGCCACAAGGATGATCAGAGGGCTGGAGCACCTCTCCTATGAGGACAGACTGAAGGAGTTGGGGCTGTTCAGTCTGGAGAAAAGAAGGCTCCGAGGTGACCTAATTGTGGCCTTCCAGTATCTGAAAGGGGCCTACAGGAAGGCTGGGGAAGGACTTCTCAGGATCTCAGGTAGTGATAGGACTAGGGGGAATGGAATGAAGCTGGAGGTGGGGAGATTCAGGCTGGATGTGAAGAGGAGGTTCTTCACCATGAGAGTGGTGAAACCGTGGAATGGGTTGTCCAGGGAGGTGGTCGAGGCCCCGTCCCTGGAGGTGTTTAAGACCAGGCTGGATGAGGCTCTGACCAGACTTATTTAGTGTGGGGTGTCCCTGCCCATGGCAGGGGGGTTGGAACTAGATGATCCTTGTGGTCCCTTCCAACCCTGAATGATACTATGATACTATGAAGTTTGTGAATGCTGCCCTGTTATATAATATGCTTCATCCTGGATGTCCAAAGACAACCATGAAGTGCCCTTCAGGTGAAGGTATTAGGCATTGAATATGCTTTTGCTGGGAATGATAACAGTTTAGGATTGGGTTGTCCTACCTTTTCAGGAATAATGTATTTTGTTATATTTTTAACATGTGGATTTCCTTTTCTGTTAAGGACAGCTGTGAGAGCAGGAGGCACAAGCTCATAGGGATCTCTTAAAAAAAACAACCCAATAGAGATCATAGAAACATAGAATGTTAGGGGTTGGAAGGGACATCTAGAGATCCATCTTGTCCACACCCCCTGCCAAAGCAGGATCACATAGGGCAGGCCACACAGGGAACACATCCATGTGGGTTTTGAGAGTCTGCAGAGGAGGAGATTCCACAATCTCTCTGGTTAGCCGGTTCTAGAGCTCTCACCCTCACAGTCAAGCAGTTTCTCCTGCTGAGGTGGAGCTTCCTGTGTTCCAGTTTATACCCATTGGTCCTTGTCCTATTACTGGATACCACTGAAATGAGACTGTCACCTTCATCTTGACACTCAGCCCTCAGATATTTATAGGTATTAATAAGATCCCCCTCTTTGCCACCTTAAGACTAAGTAGCCCCCGTTCTTGCAGTCTTGGGAGAGATGTTCAAGTCCCTTACTTGTAGCTTTCTGTTGGTCTCCAGTAGATCCCAACTCATCCAGTAGATGACTACATGTTCCATTTGGTTTTTTTTAACCAATGACTGAGACAAGACAGCATAATCTTTTACATCTACATTCCAACACATAATAGCAAAACACAAATAAGTTTATCTTTGCACCTTTTATTGATGCTTCCCTAGTAAAAATACTGACACAGTAAAAGTGGGAGATTGACTAACCTGATGTTTAGCAACTTGGAGGTAGTTCCTAAGTGGATTCTTGTCTTTATTCAATCATATTATGAAATAACCATTTTAGATCTACTCTTGCTGGAAAGAAACAGGTTTGCTGGCAGCACCTGTAGCTTTAAACACATTTCTCTATTAAATACAGATGGGCAGTTAACTGTGCTTCAGAGTGAGTCCCCTAAACAGATTCATCAGCTGAGCTCTTTCTGAGACTTGTTTAGGTATATTCCACCACCTGTCTCCTGTAGATTACTACTATCTGTAATGGAAGGAGAGTGTATATATGCACAGAGCCATAAAAATGATGAAGGCAGTGGAACATCTTTCTTACAAGGACAGACTGAGGGAGATGGAGCTCTTCAGCTTGGAGAAGAGGAGATGAAGGGGTGACCTCATTAATGTTTATAAATGTGTAAAGTGTGAGTGCCAAGAGGATGGAGCCAGGCTCTTCTTGGTGATGCCCAATGACAGGACAAGGGGCAATGGGTTGAGGCATAGGAAGTTCCATGGAAACAGGAGGAAGAATTATTTCCCTGTGAGGGTGACAGAACAGGCTGCCCAGGGGGGTTGTGGAGTCTCTCTGCTGTGTGTCTTGGTATAGGTGACCCTGCTTTGGCAGGGGGGGTTGGACTAGATGATGTCCCGAGGTTCCTTCCAGCCCCTAACATTCTGTGATTCTGTAAGCAAGCAATGAGAGTAAGAAATGTTTATCTGAAGGTAAGCACATGAATTCTGTAACTATTCCTTTTTTCCTGCCTGTTATGGGGAAAATGCCTGCTGAAGAAGGAACGCAGAAAACCTGATTCCACCAGTATGTCTGAGCTCACAGGCAGAAATTACTACAAAACACCTGGATTAGAGTATGTGTTCCTGCAATGGAGCACATGCAGGCAACGTATGCTAAAGTGTGTGTGAAGTAACTGTTTGTCTCCTTAGTTTAGTGTTATGGTCTTTATCTTTTCTTTGTTGAATATCTACATTCAACATCAGCGTAGAGCTAGAACAATGTCTTTTGACATAGTGCAGGTGGGAGCTCAAGTACAGGAATACAACAGACTCTCTTAAAATAGCATTTCCACGCTCTCAAGGGTTGCCAGCTGCTGCTTTGCTAAGGTATGCCATTAACAGTCTAAATTTAGAATAGATTTCTTATGGATGTAAGGCTATTTATATCTGCATGGGGAAATTGATGCATTTGGGTACATGCATTGTTCTAAGAAGCTGAAAAAAAGATTTGTGAAGTTCATTTAGGAGCTAGTGTCTTGTGTCGTTAACTGAAGGTAATACAATAGATAATTTCCCTACTTAAATGTCTAAATGTGTATTGTAGCACACTTCAGCAATTTTGAAACAATAAAGCAAGCTGTATTTGTTCCCAAACCAAATATAGTAGCAAAGTTCTAGTGTGCCTGCAGGATGTACAATAGACAGTCATATGTAAAAGGTATTGCTCCTTGCTTTAATAAGCAGTACCTATTCTGGGTGACAGTTCCTTCTGTTCCTTCTGCCTCTGCTTGTGAAGGCAGGATAAATATCAGTTTAATTCTCATTTGGAGGAATCAGCAAGCACCATGGTACACTTCCTTATACTTGCCCTTGGCACTTTGTGCATTATGCACTGGCAGGGGGGGAAAACTTTATTTTGGTGATAGTTCTTTAATGTTATATGCAGTTAATAGTGTATAACAATTTAAGTTTAATTTAAGAACAACAGTAGTTTTTCTGTCCCTCTAAAGGGCATAATTAGAGTTACAGTGATATCAAATTAGATACGTGTTGTCAGATTAAAATTGAGACTTCAGTATCCCCTGGTTCAAACTTCCCAACACTTTTTCTGTAACTTGAAAACAATCCCAAAACACTGGTAAGAATAACAAGCAAAACTTTGTGTTCAGAAACCACTATGAGAAAGGAATGAGGATGGCGAAGACAATTGCATTCCAGACAAAGAATGTGTTCAAGGATGAATAAAGTTGCATCTGTTCTCTGTTAATAAACACATAATGGAATTGTCCCTTCAAGAAACACACACAAGCTGTTACAGGTGTGTTTAAAGACCTGTATATGATTAGGAAACATCAAAAATGGAAATTAGTTTAGATGAGGCTGGAGTGTTTCTAAGCTGTTTTTGAAGGGAGAATAGAGGATAGCCAGGTAAGCTATATTTTGGTCCTAGTTCCTCATGGGGTTGTTTAGTCTGGAGAAGAAAACGCTAAGAGGAGACCTTACTGCTCCCTACAGCTAAAGAATCAGAATGCTAGGAGTTGGAAGGGACCTCCAGAGATCAAGTCCAACACCACTGCAAAGCAGGACCAGTCAGGGCAGGTCACACAGGAATGTGTCTAGGTGGGTTTTGAAGATCCCTAGAGACTCCACCACCTCTGTGGGCAGCTGTTCCAGTGCTCAATCACCCTCACAGTAAAGAAGTTTTTCTCACGTTGAGATGGAATTTTGCGTGATTGAGTTTACATCAATTGCCCCTTGTCCTACCATTGGGTGTCACTGAAGAGAGACTGGCTCCATCCCCCTGGCAGCCACCCTTCAGACATTTGTAGACATTGATAAGGTCCCCTCTCAGCCTTCTCTTCTCCAGATTAAGCAGCCCCAGGTCTCAGTCTTTCTTCTTAAACATCCTCATAGCTCTGTGTTGAACTGTCTCAAGGAGTTCCCTGTCTCCCTTGAACTGGGGATCCCAGAACTGTGCAAAATATTCCAGATGTGGTCTAACTAGGGCTGAGAAGAGGGGGACGAGAACCTCCCTCTATCTGCTGAACACACTGTTGTTAATGCGCTCGAGTATACTATTAGCCTCCTTGGCCACCAGGGCACGTTGCTGTCCCGTGGATAACTTACTGTCAACCAGAAGGACTCCAAGGTCCTTCTCTGCTGAGCTATTCTCCATCAGGTTAATCCCTAACCTGTATTGGTGCATGGTGTTATTCCTCCCCAGGTGCAGGACTCTACACTTACCCTTGTTGAATTTCATTAGGTTTGTCTTTGCCCAGCTGCCCAGTCTGTTCAGGTCTCACTGAATGGCAGCACAGCCTTCTGGTGCCACTCCTCCCAGTTTTGTATCATCAGCAAATTTGCTGAGGGTATGCTCTGTCTCTTCAGCTAGGTCATTGATGAATATGTTTAACTAGACAGGACCCAGCACTGACTCCTGGGAAACACCATTAGCTACAGGTCTCCAACTGGACCCTGTGCCCTTGGTCGCTACTCTCTAGGCTCGGTTGTTTAGCCTTCCTGGACAGACCAAGCAAGCAAGATGGCTGCAAAGACACAAGTTGAGGAAAAAGCAAAAGTGTAAAACATAACTTGTATTCAAGGTGGTATAGATTTCACTCAAAGGGAGAAAAAGGATTTGGGGGTGGAGGAGCCTGAGATGAAGGTGGGAGACACTCTTATGTCTGTACTATGAATGCTCATGAGAAAGAACACCCCGTGACTGAGGTTTCTACATCAGGAGGTTAGGGTCCCTGTGTCCTCTACAGACAAGGAAAGAAGCTTCTTCCCTGATTAAAGGTGGCCTCCTCATTTGGAGACCTGAGGTAGATGTATAGAGTGAATGAATCATTTGGCAGGACCCCCTGGTGCTCACTAGTTTTCTATAGTCTACCCACTCTCAGGCTTTGAGAATCTACTACCTGGAAAACCACTTCCATCAACGCCTCTTTCCTTTTCAGCTGGGAGGACAGAGCAAAGCTGAAGAAGCCTCAACTGGAGAAAATCTGCCAGAGCAGAAGGAACAGAAGGTGAAGAGAAAACTGACACATAATATTCTGACAAGAAAGCATGATACTGTGGGATTAAGCATGAAAAAAATCGATGTGCGATTCCAATGGGAACAAAGCACCTGAGTCCATTTAGCTCCAGAGAAATCTCAACATCACATTTCCTTGTGTACACAAGCAAACTGACAGAAGCAGCTACTGGAGAGTAAACTGACAGAGCAGATTGCTTGTGGAATAAAGTAACTTCTATTCTCACAGTATTGGGAAGGGTGTGCAATTGTGTGTGAAACATCAGAGCAGGCATTGTAGCGCAGATGCATGTCAAGTCCTCTATATGAACAAAGTAGCAAATCCTTTGAAAAACCCTTCTCACAAGCCTTCCAGACAGGAAAGGATTGCAGAAAATATATAGATAATTGAAAAGAGAGAGTAAATGAAAATTCTTGGTGAAAAAAAGAATAGGAAGAAGATAACAAATGAAGCTAAGTGTTGTTTTTCTCTGCCTCCAATATAGGGGCCACTGGGTGATGAATGAAGGCATGAAACCCATTGCCATATAGCAACAAGATTCCAGAAATGCAGAGAGTAGAGAATATCAGAAGTTGTCCCAGAAGGCCTTGTTGTAGAATCCCCATCATTACAGAGGCTCAGAGTCCTACTTACAGCAGAAGTCCTAGAAGCCCTTAACAGACAAAGCAGCTAACAGAAGTAGGAGTCCCAAGCATATCCTTAGCATCATCCCTACACTGAAGCCCTAGCCAGAAGAAGTAGCTGACAGAAGCAGAAGTCCCTAGCAACCCTAACCAAAGCCATTCCTACCTAAGTCCTTAATCTAAGAGAGAGCCAGTGAGCCAGTGAGAGTAACTATTCCTCAGAGTGGCTGTCTTTCATACTCTGTTATCAATTCCTTACCCAGTAAAACCCAACCACACATTTAAGTTCAAATCTTTTCCCAATAAGAGGTGCCAGCATGTCAAGGAGGTGGCTTCTGCAGCATGTTCCAATCAAAGGGTGCCAATGTGAGGATGTTGTTCTTGGCACACATGAGGGGAGGTTCAGGTTGGATGTTAGGAAGAAGTTCTATACAGAGAGAGCGATTGGCCATTGGAATGGGCTGCCTGGGGAGGTGGTGGAGTCACCATCATTGGAGGTGTTCAGGAGGAGACTTGATGGGGTGCTTGGTGCCATGGGTTAGTTGTTTAGGTAGGTTGGAGTGGTTGATGGGTTGGACATGATGATCTTGAAGGTCTCTTCCAAGCTGGTTTATTCTAACAAAATCTAACATCGCATTACTGCACAACATTGCATGAATCTACGTTGTTATTACAGCCACTTCACTTCAAATATCGAAATAGTATTTTCCATCCAGCTTTCTCATCCCATAAGAATTTGCTATGAGATGATCAGCCGCAAATGTGTTTCTCTTGGTGTTTCAAGTTGGAGAATAAGACTGTGGGCACTAATTCTAGTGGAGGCTAGACAGGGAGGCTTCTCCTGGAAGACCATGTTCCTGCTTAAAGTCCATGGTTGGGTGTGTGTGTGGGCAGAGATACTGAAGAGAGCAGGAGAATTTCTTAAGGTTTTAAACCATTTTAACAGTTTAACTTATCCAGGGAGTGGAAGTTTAAGTGTTGTCTGTCAGTTCATCCCTGAGGAACAGAGATCTGCTAATACAGGAACCCTAAGTCTAGTGGTACAAGAGGAAGGCAGTACTTGGGGTACTGGGCTGCCCGAGGAGGTGGTGGAGTCACCATCACTGGAGGTGTTCAGGAGGAGACTTGATAGGGTGCTAGGTTGCATGGTTTAGTTGATTAGGTGGTGTTGGATGATAGGTTGGACACGATGATCTTGAAGGTCTCTTCCAACCTGGTTTGTTCTATTCTGTTGTTCTATTCTGCTGTACTGAGGACTGCAAGCTAGAGTAATATATTGGAAGTGAAATGTATATTTTTTTGACAGAATAAGAAGGCAAATTCTGTACTCTAATGTGCTCAAATAAAGGATGCTCCACAGCTGGAAATGTCTAAGATAGGCACTGTTGCCAGCCAGCTGCTGGCTTGTGGGGGGCCACAGCTGAGTGGGTGGCATGGTTCAGAGCAACCCTGAAGAGGCATAGCATTTACAGCAAGGGTTCTCTCTGTCTGGCAGAGTTGGTGTATGGACAGCCTTCATTCTGGTCAAGCTTTCCTTCCCAGGTCACCAACTTAAACCCACAATGAAACAAGAGTAACAATAACAACAACAGCAGGAAAAAAAGAGGATGAGAGCTGGGTTCAGATACCCATCTTCGAGCACCCAGCTAGGAGGTGTGACGTTCGGGCTGCTAGCGACTGATTAAAGGTAATTGGAGGAGCTGAAGCCCACTTCAGGCTCAGGTGCTCTGACACTTGTGAAAAAGTAGTGCTTGAATAGCTGTCTCTGAGCTGAACTTTGGGCAGCCCCTCTGTTTATTTAAATCTTGACCCAAACTACTTGTTAATATGTAATTGTCAGGCTGACAGTAATGATGTCTTTGCTTGCTAATATTACAGCACGGTAGTACAGGCTTCCAAACCTTTCCAAGGCGCCTTTGTCCCCAGCACATTTGGAGACCTGTGGTCCCTCCACGCTTTCCTGGTGAGGCCGGGAGAGGGCACATCTCCATAAGAGATTTCAGCGCAGTTAGCAGTAACAATTAGGCTTTTCCTCTCCAGCTCATTCTGCTCAATCAGGACTTTGTGGGTTTTTTTTCACTGTGTAGTGCTGTGGGGTTTTTGCATTCTTTGTTCACTTATTTACTCTTCAAGATGAATTTGCAGGCTAGCTGGAGACTGCCAGCTGCTGTATTGCTTGGAGGTCAGAGGTGCAAGCTTGTTGAATAAATACTGTTTAGACTCAAGGAGCACTCTCATCTGTTACTTCCCTGGGGATTTTGTTGTGATGCTTTCTATGAAAAAAACACCTCACCTGAACAAAGTAGATTTTTCTGCTCTTGAGAGTAGATCTTGGCTCTGGCTAGTGCTTCTGATATATGAGATGTTATAGAAGCAATAAAATAAACCTTTATTAGAATAAACCTTTATTAGAATAAACCAAACCAGGTTGGAAGAGACCTTCAAGATCATCATGTCCAACCCATCAACCAATCCAACCCACCCAAACAGCTAACCCATGGCACCAAGCACCCCATCAAGTCTCCTCCTGAACACCTTCAATGATGGCGACTCCACCACCTCCCCGGGCAGCCCATTCCAATGGGCAATCACTCTCTCTGTATAGAACTTCTTCCTAACATCCAACCTGAACCTCCCCTGGTGCAGCCTGAGGCTGTGTCCTCTTGTTCTGGTACTGGCTGCCTGGGAGAAGAGACCATCATCCACCTGTCTACAACCTCCCTTCAGGTAGTTGTAGAGAGTGATAAGGTCAGCCCTGAGTCTCCTCCTCTCCAGGCTGAGCAACCCCAGCTCCCCCAGCCTCTCCTCATAGGGCTTGTGTTCCAAACCCCTCACCAGCTTTGTTGCTCTTCTCTGGACTCGTTCCAGCAAGTCAACCTCCTTCCTAAACTGAGGGGCCCAGAGCTGGACACAGTACTCGAGGTGTGGCCTAACCAGTGCAGTGTACAGGGGCAGAATGACCTCCCTGCTCCTGCTGGCCACACTGTTCGTGATGCAGGCCAGGATGCCATTGGCCCTCTTGGCTGCCTGGGCACACTGCAGGCTCATGTTCAGCCTACCATCGACCAGTACCCCCAGGTCCCTCTCTGCCTGGCTGCTCTCCAGCCACTCTGACCCCAGCCTGTAGCACTGCCTGGGGTTGTTGTGGCCAATGTGCAGAACCCGGCACTTGGATGTGTTAAATCTCATGCCCTTGGACTCTGCCCATCTGTCCAGCCTGTCGAGGTCTCTCTGCAGAGCCTCTCTACCCTCCAGCAGATCAACTCTTGTGCCCAGCTTGGTGTCATCAGCAAATTTACTGTTGATGGACTCAATGCCCTCATCCAGATCATCAATAAAGATGTTAAAGAGCACAGGGCCCAGCACTGATCCTTGGGGCACACCACTGGTGACTGGCCGCCAGCTGGATGTGGCACCATTCACCACCACTCTCTGGGCTCGGCCAGCCAGCCAGTTCCTAACCCATCGCAGTGTGTTCATCTAATGTTCATCTAATCAATATTGAAGAGCAGGTTTCCATGATTTGACAGAAACAGAGACCATTTAGCTTATCTTTACAAAGCAAAGCAAGGTCAAGAACATGACAACTTGCTTGTTTGAGGCTTTTATAAATAGACTCTTATGTAGTTTTCAGTGGTGGTGTGATATGCTTGAAAAGGAGCTCACACCTGGGCTTTCCTGAAAGCAGCTGATGAGAAACAGGGGTTAAGCTTACAGAGCTTCGTATGTGAGCAGGAATTAACAAGGCTTGGAAGCAGTTTGCAAACTCACAAGCTTTTCCTGCTTGCTGCTGTCAGAAGGCTTTTCTTAAGGAATCTCCTCCTCAACTCCCATAAATACAGAGAGCTGGGTTGGCTTAGCTGTGAAAATCCTCGCATTCACAATGTCACTGTTAAATTTTGGGGCTGCCTATTTTATCTGGCTTGGTGCCTCCTTAGCCCCCTTTGCTAGAGTACTAACCCAGCTCTTTAGGCACAGTGAAAGCTTGGTTCTGGGCTTGGGAACGCAACTTGTAAGCCTCTTTTCTTATTTGAGTGGGGTTTCTGGCAGCAGTATACTAGTTAATCCCAAAGGCCTTATTCAGCACAAATAAGCCATACTGAATAACCCACCAAAAGGTGGTTGGACCAGATTCCCCTCAGGGCACTTTTCCTTGTCAAAACATTGGCCAGTCATGCCTGAACTGCTGATTGTCTTTATTAGCTGTCCTGAGTGAAAAAAGCCACCAAACCCAAACCAAACCAACCAACCAACCTCACCATCACCAACAAAACCAACACAAACATGAACAACAACCACCACCACCAAAAAAAAAAGCCCACCAAACACAACCAAACAAACCCAAACATCTAGGTGACTATTTGGCAATAGAGAGTCCTCATTAATATCTTTGAAGCTCCTGCATTAACATTAGTGGGTCAGCCAGAAGGAAAGCATGTGGACAGGTATGCAGAGACTGTCAGCCCTCATGGTCTCAGCAGCTCCACTGCCCAGATGCTGCTCACCCCTTGGCCATACCCTGTGGACACAGTGCTGCCGTGCCTCTCTTGCTGTGAGATCCCATGTGCCAGAGGCTGGGCATGCTGCTACTGAAAGGCAATCAAGAAAAGAGCCTCCTCCTAGGTGTTTCCGTCTCTCATTGACACATGCTGCTGTTACTGTCCTGGGCATTGCACCCTGTGTCACCTGGCACTTAATACCTAGAGGAGCCCTCAACACAGAGAAGCTCGTGTGGCTGCAGAAGCCCACTGCAGGGGAATTGCAAGCAGGACTTGTAGCTACTAGAAAAGTCTATGGAGGCTTTCCTCTATGAATGCCAGTGGTGTCAGACTCCTACAGTGGTAGTGATGAGTTAATTAGTTTAGTATCTGCTCCACTGGGGAGCTGCTGTTGTGTTCTTCCCCAGTCTGGCTGCCTTTTCTGGCCATGTGTTTACTGTGTGTTGCTGAAGGATTCAAAAGAGCCCTGTATGTTTGCAGCCCTGACTGTGCTGTCCCTGTCACACCGTTCCATGCTGGGACATTCACCAGCCCAAAGTTTGACCCTGAGACCCAGCTAGAGATTGTAACAAACTGGGGTTCATCACGCATAGTGCCATAGTACTGACCTCCATAATGGTGCCTTCCTCCTGGGATGTCAGTCCCAGCTGTGAAGGACCAAGACCACTACTCACTTATGTGACTAGCTCCAGTTGCAGAGTGCTTCCCACCACATGTCACTGCAGCTCACAGCTCATGCCTCTGACCACACTGTGCCCCTCACACGTGTTTTGTCCATGAAAGACTTTGCAAAGGAGCTTCTGAGCAAGGAGGAGTTGGGAAAAGCCAAGCCAGCAGAGAGCCACAGTCAATTCCCGGCAGTGGAGATACCATCTGCCTTTCTTTGCATGAACAATACAGCCTTTAATAAGTATGCCTCTCACCTGCTGCCTCTGTAATGCACCACAGACCATGGGAGATTCAGTTTTAGGGGATTTAGTCTGCCAGTATAGGAACTGTGCTGGTACACACCAGCACCAGCCAGCAAGAATATCTCCCCCTTCTTTTAACATTAAAAGATCTGAGTAATGTAAGCAAAATTTGCTGTGCTTTCAAGCCACAGGATGAGGGTGACAGAACACTGGAATGGGCTGCCCAGAGAGGTTGTGGAGTCTCCTTCTCTGGAGACATTCAAAACCTGCTTGGATGCATTCCTGTGTGACCTATTGTGGCAGTATACCCAAAACTCCTACCCCCAAAGCAAAGATGGGATGGGGGGGGGGGGGAAACAGAAGCTGGGATGAAGGAAGCCAGAGGAGATACCTCTCCCTCCCAGGCCCCTGGATGGGTGGATTCACCTAGACCCTTCTCCCAAGCCATGTACCAGGCACAGATCCCCATGCTGGGGTAAGTCTGGCATGTTTTAGGCAGAGAACTAATGGTTATTGGTTTCTGGCCTTTTCCAGCTTTGGATATACTTGATGGCAACATGTGACACAAAAATTAGCTGGCTTTGACAAAACAGGTGAGCTGCAGAGCACAGCTATTTTCTTTTGGGTGTTTTTCCCCCCACACGTGTGGATTATAAGCAGCAGCAGCAGTTCAGGAGGATTTTCCGGCAAAACGAAGCAAAAGAGAAATTCCCACAATCAGCAAGCAGCACTGTGAGTGACAGATATATTCCTAAAGTCTCTGGGGACTTCTTTCCCTTTTGTTAGTGGGGCAACATACTGCTTTTGGATCTATCTTTTTCCAAATGTTGTTCTCAAACCATTTGTAACCCTCCCTATGGTGAAGATAATTTCTCAACCGAATACCCAACCTTTATAACCTCTATAACTTTTGTATATAGTTATGTGGGAGGTGGAACCAAATTAATAAAGAATTCCTGTTTTTATTAATTTCTCTCTTTATTACCCTTTATTTGTAACACCTACTTTACATGATCCTGCTCTGGCAGGGGGGTTGGACTAGATGATCTTTCAAGGTCCCTTCCAATCCTTAATGTTCTGTAATTCTGTGAAGCTATATTGGAAAAGTGATTTTCCAGAGACAGAAGAGAGTATTTTCCTGGTGGGGGTCCCTCATTTCTTTGTCCATCTTCTATTTCTAAATGAGCAATATTTCACAGTATCACAAAGGTTGGAAGAGACCTCAAAGATCACCGAGACCAACCTGTCACCACAGACCTCAGGACTAGACCATGGCACCAAGTGCCACGTCCAATCCCCTCTTGAACACCTCCAGGGACGGTGACTCCACCACCTCCCTGGGCAATCACATAGCCTAAGACTGGAGAAGTACCTATCTGCATTCTGTGGTCTTTAGTGTTTCTGTGTGCTGAAGTGTCCATTGGAGTCTTTGGAAGAACTTCCCTGACCCTATTTGTCCACCTTGATTGAACAGAAGCTCCTGCTGTTGGTTTTCACTCACTCAGACTCCAGCTGCTTCATACATACAATCTGCTTCTCGCTCCATTTTTGCACATACAAGCCTGTGGACACTTGTGTGCAAACACACTTGCATGCACAGCCATACACACCCACAAGCATACATGTACTCTCCAGGTGCTCATGAACATGTGCAGACACTTTTTCTCCTTTAGTATTAACATGGATCCTATGCACATATGCTTGGTGATTCCTCTTAGCTCATGCTGGAAGCAGTCAGGTTAGCCTCAGCTGGAGACAACAATGGGAATGGTGTGATAGTTTTCCCTATACAGTATAATCCCTATTAACTGGTAAAAGGAACATCAAATAATGTCTATAAGGAGGGCTACATCCCCTCATCTAGGAAGAAGGTGGCAGGCAGAACCTGTTCTCACAAGCTTGCCCAGGCAGAGGAACTTGCTGTGAGGTCTGCCAGATGTTAATAACACATGATAAATTTTACTTTAAAAAGACTGATAATGCATGACTGATCATGCTTGCCACAGAGCAAATGTCTAGTTGCCAGTTTAACCTTTGGGATGCTTGGTTGACCTAACAGGACTGCTATCATTGTGGCCTCACCACAAAAACACTATTTCACCTGTCCTTGAACTCTTTAGCTATAAATTTGAAGAGGAATGTGCTTCTAGATATGAAAGTGCCTGGCTCTGCATAGTGCTGCAAAATGCATTTGTATCCCACCCCAAACTCAAGGAATGAAGATGGAGCAAGGGTAGTGAGAAGTGATGCAGGACTGAGTATGGCATATCTAAGAGCAGGTGGTGCTGGGATCAACCATCTGTGGGTGTTGCAGGGACTCCAAGTACAAGATGCCATAGAGTCAGCCCAGCTCAGCCAGACAAAGTTTTGTCTCCTTGTTTTGGCTTCCTTCTCCATCTGCTTCCTGCCGTGCCATCCTTCCTCTCCTTTGCACTTACTCTGGCAGGTGAGCGAGTTAGCCTGGGTAAGAAAAAGCTTGCCGCTTTGTTTTTTCTGCTGTATTGGTGAGCTTGAATCTGACGACTGCCCAGCCAGATCAACTCAGCTGAACGGAGCAATCAGAGTAATGGCCTAGGGCAGGGAGGGAGGAGAAAAATAGTAGAGGAGGGCTGGGACCTCCCTTTGTTAGAGAGGAAGCGCTGCGGTTGCTCACACCGAGCTGTGGAGCTCTGTTCAGATATTGCCATCATGTGCTCCCAGACTGGAACAGTTTAATTGCATTAAAAAATAAAATAAAACACAAAAAGCCAAATTTTTGCACCAGACAACAGCTAACAGCTCTGAGATGCATCAAAGCAGAACCCGTTCCTTCCGATTTATCCTTAAACAAACCTGCTATAGTTAACCCCAATGGCAGGAGGATGAGGCTTGTTCTGGCAAGACCATCTCGGAGTAGAGCACCTGAAATGGCTTTGATGAGATTTCACTTTTGGCTATCCCATATGGCCTGGTTATATCGAAGCAAACAACACATCTTGTAACCATGAAGAAATTCTCTCATTAGCTTCAGCTGTCACTTTACTGTGTCTCTTGAAAACCATGCTGGCTTGTCCTATGACTGCTACTCCTTGTGGCACACACAACACTAATACTTTTAGAATAATTAAAGGAGGAGAGGCTAAGAGAGTTGGGGTTGCTTAGCCTGGAGAAGAGGAGGCTCAGGGGAGACCTTATTGCTCTACTGCAGTAGGTAGTCTTTTTTCATTGTTGATGTTTCAGGAAGAGGAGGCTCAGGGGAGACCTTATTGCTGTCTATAACTACCTGAAGGGAGGTTGTAGCCAGGTGGGGGTTGGTCTCTTCTCCCAGGCAACCAGCACCACAACAAGAGGACACAGTCTCAAGCTGCACCAGGGGAGGTTTAGGCTGGATGTTAGGAAGAAGTTCTTCATAGAAAGAGTGATTGGCCATTGGGATGTGCTGCCCAGGGAGGTGGTGGAGTCACCATCACTGGAGGTTTTTAGGAAGAGACTGGCTGGGGTGCTTGGTGCCATGGTTTAGTTGATTAGATAGTGTTGGATTAGATAGTATTGGTCTTTTCCAACTTGGTCTGGTCTGGTCTGGTCTATTCTATTCTATTCTATTCTATTCTATTCTATTCTATTCTATTCTATTCTATTCTATTCTATTCTATTCTATTCTATTCTATTCTATTCTATTCTATTCATCTCCAATGTGCAAAGATTGCATAAAGGAAAGGCTTCCATACCAGTCAAACTGAGGCTTAAAATGGCACATGAACCAAGATCCTCAGACAAAAGCTTTACAGAAGAATCAACAGTCAGCTAATAAACATAGAATAATATCAGGGACAATAACTGTGTCGAATGTGCACAGATGCAAATATGAACCAGAATAAACTGTCCACATAGATGCCATCACTATCTGCTGCTATCAGTAGAGGGTTCTCTAAGCCTTCATGTATAATGCAAACTCCTTGGGAAACATTAATCTGAACAATCCAGTAAATCAACAAAAGACACTTGGATTATGAATGGAAAGGTCACTGAAAGTCTGCACATTTGACAAATCTCTCCGCAGCAGAATTTGTTTTGTTCTCAGTTTGTTTTCAGTTCATGGCTAAGGGCTGAAAATCAAACACAAGTGTCAAAGATTCACTTCATTCTTCAGCCTGCTTTTTTGTTTTGTTTTTCAAATGCTGAAAGAAACAAAAAGATGGAGCATGCACAACACTTGTCAGTCATACATTTTTATTCCAGACATCTGAAGCTTTTCTGTAGGATGTCATTAGCACATCATTAAGGGGCCAGATTGTAGAATCATAGAATGGTCCAGGTTGGAAAGGATCTTGCTAGCAGGGGTATCCTCAATTAGATCAGGCTGCCCAGAGCCCTGTCAAACCGCACCTTGAATATCTCCAAGGATGGGGCCCAAACACACCTCCCAGGTGTACTCCCTGGCATTTGCCTGTATGTTTAATAGGGAGAGTTCTTAAGGCTCCTTGGGATTACTTTTTTCCCCCCAAGTTGAGACCAAACAACTAGTCATTTCTTCCCTCATTACATATATATATACGTAAATATATATGTGTGTGTGTATATATATATATATATATATATGGTGAAAGAAGCAAAGCAGTACTTAATTTATGGCTTTTTTTAAGGGGAAACCTCTCTGTGTGTCCTCTGTACTGGACACAGCAAGAGAGGAAACTGCTTATCTCCTGGTAAATGCCTTACTCCTCTCCTGCTGCACACTTCTCCTTCCTGTCACATAGTATCACAATTAATTTGAATATTGAAGCTCCTCCTCAAAGCAAACGCTGTATATTCTCCCCAAATCCAGCACCTAACCCTAAAGACTACAGTGGTATGTGAGCCCCATCCAGGAATTTAAGTCAAGAGCTCTACCCAACTGCAGTAGCACCTAAATGGGAAGGACACCAACTTTGCAAGGCCACCTGAAATTTCTCACGTTTACGTTGGAGACCTAGCAGAACTGTATCTATGCTATGGCCCTTCTCTAACTGCCTCCCTGGCTAGAGCATGCAAGCAACAGAGCCCTGAGTGTCTCCCTAAAGGCTCCTCATTTATGGGATGCCTGGGAGGAGCAGGGGATGCTGCAGACAATCCAGATGGAGAAGCAATTGCAGCTGTTTCCCCAGCAAAGCAGCTCAAGGGCTGAGGCCCAGCCCCTCTTCAGCTGCATACAAAGAGAAGAGAAAAGAGACTCTGTGAGTCCTAAATACCTTTTCACGGGTAAGGAGGAAACATCTCATGGGTTTTGTTTTTCCTTTCAGGCTATCAGTGTCCTGTCCTTTTTCAAACCTTTGTCTTGGGGCTGCTGGTCTCCACCTCCACTCAGCACTACACAGTGTTTTACTCTGGGAAGAACTAATATCCAGTCTGAATCTACCATTCTCAAGCTTCAATCCATTCCCTCTCGTCCTATCACTACAAGCCTTTGTATAAAGTCTCTTACTGATTTTCTTGCAGGGCCCTTTCAGGTACTAGAAGGTCATTATAAGGTCTCCCCAGAGCCTTCTTGATATAGTTTTTGATCAAATCGATAAGCTGGAAATATGATAAAATATGAATAAGATTTAATAAATATAAACAAGTATTTTCCTGAGGCAATTTGATCCAGGTTCATTTGCCCTGCCAATGACAGGTTGATTACACACAACAGGATGCTAATAAACAGTAGAATAACAGTCTAGAAAAATCAGAACTTGGAATACAGAGGAACAAACTGGAAACTTCTTATAAGCACGAAACTAAGTGACAATGCCTCCTCTGGTGGGGAGATGGACCACCTTGGGTTCACAACAGAGTTAAGCAGCAAGTAAACAGGCTATAAACCTTGGAAATAACCAGGTAGATTAGCATAAGTTACTCATGAACCTCCGAGATGCTAACTACCAAAACCTTTGCTGAATAGAGTGATGCTCTGAGTTTGCATTTGTAATCCCAAAGGCAGGAATAATCCAAAACATAGTGTCCAAAATTAGAGGAAGTGAGAGAGAGGGAGAGCCAGCTGCTGTGGTGAAGATCGATGACTCAAACGCTATGCTGCTAGGACAAAAGAAGCTAACTGCCCTAAAGACAGGAGCATGAATGCCTTGAATCCCATTAACAAATTTGGGGTGGGGGGGAGGGAAGAAGAAGAGATGTGGGCTCTGAAATCTTCCCCTATAAATTCCCTTTTTGAAAACTGACACATTAGCTGTTCCAATCCTGCCCATCAGCTCAAAATGCTGTATGTCAGGAAAACTGCACACACCTTCTCATAAAGCATCCGGCACCTGCAGTTGCCTCTCTGAAACGTGAGGCACAGGGTCCAGCTTCCACCTGCTCCAGGCAGCCTCAAAGGTGCTTGCCTATTGGTTCTTTGACCTCAAACCTGGAACCTCTAATGAGGCTGAGTCCTGGGTCTAAATCTTGCATTGCAATACATGTGGCAGTTAACTCTGGAACGTAACATGGACAATTCAAATAGTGACACTTTTCACTATTCACTTGTTTCTCCTCTTGTGAAAACATCCAAAGTACAAACCCCTTCCAGAGGTACTCTTATGCTTTCACAGGCAAAAAAACCTCAGTCTTTCTCTCCCTGCTAGACTAAACATTCATCTCCTGCCGGTGTGGCTATTTTCTATATGATATCCAGCAGCACACTGAATACAAAACATGATGTGGGAGCATTCAGCTAATGCAATGAAGTAAAACACAGAATCATGTTTCACGCTAATCATTTCCATAATCTGACAAAAGCCTACCCCATTTTTAATTTATCTGGAGCTGTCACTGAGTTTCCAGTCTGCTGCACCAGAGCCATCCAAAATGTAGGTCAGGCTTGCCAAGACCACTTCTGCATGAAATAAGCTGTGTTCTTCCCCAGAGGATGGGTGTCTCTCTTGCTGCCAGCGTACAGCCAACCTTGCGTGGCTCTTTCTGCTGGCTGGTGGCTACTTCACTCTGCTTCAGAGCTGATGCCTCGGGTGAGAAAAGCACAAAGTTATATCTTTGTGGTGCTCTGGCTGGATTTTGTTTGCATGGGGCCCGTGAGGATAGCCAGCTATCTCCAAACTCAAGGATGGTGGTACCAAGCATTGGAGGGGGCCCAAGTGACACAGTGGCAGTGACTCCAGTGCTCCCAGTCTGACACAGGGCACAAGCACTGAGCCCATATGGGAAAGGGTGAGGGACATGGCAATCCATCCTACTGAATGGTTAATTCTGTTCTATTCTCAGGGGAAAGGTTGGAGCATGGGTTAAAATTGTAACATCATATGGTCAAAACTAAGTCCTGGGAGCAAGGCAATGCTCACTGCTATTAGCAAGGAAAGACTGGGAGCTGGACAGGGAAAGGCCAGGGGTAAGCAAGCCCAAGCAAAGTAGTGGGGCAGCTGTGTTTTGGACAGACTCAGTGGGAGCAAGCTCAGAGGCTGGAGAAGCAGCCAAGAAAGAAGGAGGTTACAATACTCAAAGGCATTATATATGGAGTGTCTGACTCGCCTTTCGTCACTGTAACAGGCAGACTGGGCTTCTGTCAAGCTTTGGAGAGGGCAGGAAAATCCACAGTTATGCTATGCAGTCAGAAGATTCTGTGTTAATTCACCAGAACTAATATGTAGTCTGAGGTTTCAGTCTCTCTGCTAAGAGTGACTGCACATCACTTGCACAAAGCACTGCTCAGATTGCTAAGCTGCACACAGCACATCAGCTCAGGCAGTTCCACTGGTTCTAGCAGTCCTTTCCCAGGCTTAAAAACAGGGGGCCTCTCTTGTGTTTTAATCCCTTTTTATTGAGCAAGGCATCTCCCATATCCAGTGTGAACTGTAGTAGCTCCCTTGTGAATGACATCATCTCCAAAGACAATTGTTTCCCCAAACATGGTGTTATTTGGATGCATTTTCTTCACTGGTGGTGTAACACAAAAGAAATCAGAATGACATGATAAACATGGGTGCTCTGAAACTGGTGTCAGCTCTGAGGCCTCAGCCCCATCTCTTCCTAAAAGCTACATTAATAAGTTGAGGACTTTGAAATTCCACCAAGTACAGATCTAATGAGGAGGTACAGAACCCAGGTAAAGATGTTTAGCTATAGGGAATCATTGGAAATCTCTCTTGCATGGCTGGGGAACTTTACAAAGCATCCTGAAATTCTTTAATGTATCATTGTTGGGGGGAACCTTTATTTTTCTGAGAGTTTTTCAGAGACTTCATGAGAATGCCAACTCAACCTGACCTATGGAGGTATAAATGTCAGCAGCTGCAGTTTAGATTGTACTGAGGACATTATGATTTTCTTGTTAGTTGTTGTGGACTTCCACACTGCAAACCCACAAAGACACCAGCTCCAGGGCAATGTGCCATGAATGCAACTCAGGTTCTTTCCCATGTCCTGTGCACTGGGCTGGATAATATGATCAGTGAAGCTGCCAGCTTTGGACAAAATGTTCCTTATTCAGTGAGTTGGCAACTGTGGACTGTTTCCATTTTGAGCTCATGCTGTTGAGCTGGAAAGCTCTGTGCATCTGTACAGGTTGGGAGAGGCCAACGTGACAGACAGCTCTGAAGATGATGCAGAAGGGAAAAGGAATGAAAATAAAGAGTTCAGGGAAAGTCTCAAGTTGAACAAGCAGCTAATCTGACAGAATCCATGTAGCAGTTGACTCACTGCATTTGTCCCAAGTAGTATCATGTGACGCTGGAAGAAGTACCAAGGTTTTTCTTCTGCTAGCATTGCTCTGGTCTATTCATTATCTTCAGCTTTTGGTCTGTGGTGCCAGATTTGTCAGAAGAGAAAGTGTCCATACACTGTCTCTTTTCCTGCAGAAAGCAGGTCTCTGTGCACCCTTGGAAATATATTAGCACTTCTGAGGCATCATGCTCGAGTCTCTGCTTCTGGACCTCCTAGCTTATGATTAAATGACAGTGAACCACACCAGGGGCACTTTGCAAGATAACATTGCTGTTAATTAACAATGACTTTTTTTTTTTTTTCCTATGATATGCAGTGATCACAGAGAAGCTTTAGAAATTCTGAGATTCCTTCAAGTTACTCCAGAAATGGATCAGGGCTACAATAAGGTTCATAACTGAAGGCAAGCTTTTATTTTTAAACCCATTGTATGCCTTTCAAAAGTTTCTGTAAAGAAAATCACCCCCTCTGTTTGGTCATCCAGAGCTGATGAAGAAATGAATGATGAACCTTCGCAGCCTTCTTTGCATCATTTCTAAGTATTGTAGCATTGATTGTAAAGCTCTCCATTGACGCTCCTCATTGGCTAGAGGTTACAAATGTAGCTTTAGGAGTTAGCTGCTTTTCATCAACTGGCATGCCTTGGAACAGCTTTCCCTTTGTGGAGCATCAAAAAGAAGGAAAAATGCTGTGGGTTATTACTGCCTCCGAATACCCTTCATTTATAGGGGAGATCTCATTGCTCTCTACAACTACCTGAAAGGTGGTTGTAGCCAGAAAGGGGTTGGTGTCTTCTCTCTAGCAACTAGCACCAGAACAAGAGGACACAGTCTCAAGCTGCACCAGGGGAAGTTTAGGCTTGAGGTGAGGAGAAAGTTCTTCACTGAGAGAGTCATTCATCATTGGAATGGGCTGCCTGGGGAGGTGGTGGAGTCACCATTCCTGGAGGTGTTCAAGAGGGGATTGGATGTGGCACTTGGTGCCATGGTCTAGTCATGAGGTCTGTGGTGACAGGTTGGATTCGACGACCTTTGAGGTGTCTTCCAACCTTGGTGATACTGTGATACTGTGATACTGTGATTTACAGGACATTTGAGTAATGTTTACAGTGGCAAAGGCAATGATGAGTCTAGCATGAGCATCAGATGCAGAGCACACATTGTAAATGTGGAAGCTGACTGCTGCTTTGACAAAATGCTGTCCCAGAATGCTGTCGACATGACAATTTTACACATGCATACATACGTGTTAACATCTACCCAGAAGTGTGTGCGTGTCTGTGCATGTATGCTTCCACTGCTGCAATCCTATGCCTAATAAATCACTATGACCCCGTAAAATCCCAACCACTAATGTGTTTAAAATAAAATATGAATGTATATTCATAATGATGTGTAATATTTTTATATAGCACTCAAGAACAGATGTCCAGGGAGCAGTAAATTTTTAATTAAGGTTTTTCACTGCTTTTCCAAAGAAGTCAAATCGAAGTCCCACTGAAAGACAGGAGTGAGACATTAACAAAACCCCACACAGTGACAAATGTTTGCATGCATTTTATAACTTACTCTGAGAGACATCTGGGGCTCATCCAATATAGAAAAGCTAAGACTATCTGCTATGAGGCTTTTCTCTATATATGTTTCTGTAATGATCGTGCTGCAAGCAATGTGAAAAAGCCTTCAGTGTCCTGAATTTCTCTTAGTGTCCTGAATTTCTCTTAGTGTTCATCACATAATTTATGAGCACTTTATGAAGAGGTATTTTAGAGCATGGAGACTACCTTACACAGCACCAGCAGCCTGTGTGTGGCTGGAGCTACCAGCACTGGACTAGGAACCCATGTCCCAGACAAATTCCTTCTGGAAGGATAAGGACATGCTTCAGGCAGAGGTACAACAGCCATGTATAAAGAGATATCCAAACAAGCTTTGAAGTAGTAAGTGCTGGAGCTGGTAAAGAGTGTGGCTGTGACACCATGGAGTATGGCATGGCTTGGACAGCTGTGTGATTGCCCAGTGCTACAGGCAGGATTTGCAGTGATGCTCTTTCTACACTCTTGTGGAAGCTGGAATAGTTGGTTTAAAGTAGATGAAGATAACACAGACATAACTCACAAATATGTTTAACCTCTGGGCTGAGGCATTTTTAAACATTTCTCTCAGCAACTATAAGGCTGCTGGCTGAGGTCCTCACAAGTTTTATTGAATTTAAACCATCTTCAGACACAAGAAAGTCTCATGCCTGGTTTACAAAGAGGCACCCAAAGGAAAAAGTATTCAAGTGGTTGCTCAACATCCCAGAGGACGTCCTTCAGTGCATTTACTCTACACAGGCTCATGCCTTTACCCCAGTGCCAGCGTCTTGCCCCCGTGAAGTTACCAAGTTGGAGCAGGGGTTGTGGACAGTGGACTTCTCTTGCATGTGAGAAGGGAGGTTCTCCTGAGTGTAAACAAATTACTGAGCTGATCCTTGGGGCTCAAATAATGTGGTGGTGTTGGTTTTGTTTTTTCCCCAGAGACCAAGCCTCCCAGCACACAGTGCTGGAATCCATGCTCAGAGTCCTTTTTGCATACTAGGACAACTCCCTTATCACTCTGGCTTGAAAATATATGATAGGGAGGTTATGTCCAGACTCTTGACACCTCCTTCCCCACCTTATACTGAGAGTCTGAAAGCTTTCCTGGCTCCATGTGCTGGGCCAGGGAAGATCTGCAGGAACAGATTTTATTCTCAAGCTGCGCCAGGGGAAGTTTAGGCTGGAGGTGAGGAGAGACTTCTTCACTGAGAGAGTCATTCATCATTGGAATGTGCTGCCCAGGGAGGTGGTGGAGTCACCATCCCTGGAGGTGTCCAAAAGGGGATTGGACGTGGCACTTGGTTCCATGGTTAGTCATGAGGTCTGTGGTGACAGGTTGGACTCGATGATTTTTGAGATCTCTTCCAACCTTAGTGACCCTGTGGTACTGTGAACACCAGAGACAGGGTATAGCAAAAGAGGTATAACTTGACAGTTTCAGTGTGTGTTTTCCTTGTATATTGAAGCAGATTCACACTGCCTCTGAGCCAGGCTCCCCAGGAGAGTCATCAGCTTGCTCAGAATGGAGTAGTGTAGCACAGGAATCATTTGCTTGCTGTCCTCCCACTGTGATAACTACTGTGTGCTATCAGGAAACCATACACTAGGTGATGTAAATGCCTTCCGGTGCAGCATCTGTTTCTTTGCAGCCTGTCTCCTCTTGGGTTGAACAGTGCTGAGGCAGGTCACACACCACCGAGCTGGGCTGGCTCTGCAACTTCTCCGCTCTGATGGAAGTGCATTTACTAGATAAACTGGCAGGCATCCCCATCTAATCTCTCCCAGTGGAAAACAGATAGTATTTTTCACTCTGCTGCATGCATTTGAAGGCTTTTTTTTTTTTTTTTAAATGATTTTAAATGTAAACATTGATTTTGCCTAAATAATGTGAGTGGCCTAATTACAGCCTGTTTCTGAATAGGTTTAGAACTGCTGGTCATTCCAGGCTGCTCATGAAGCAGCACTGCATTGAAACGTTTGTTCTGCTTGGTTCGTTTAATTCACTGTCTCAAAGGAAATTTCACAGATTAAAAAGTGCTGTGACAACAGTAGTAAGATGTCCACTCTTGATTCTAATTACTCTTCATGGTTATATTTAAGCATTATTAGGCATGATTAAGTGCATGATCAGTACGCAGACCTGGTTTTATCCATTGCACTTAACATCCAGTGAAGGCGGCCGGCATGTGTACCTCACAGTGTGAGTAACGTGATGGAAATCAATCAAAAGGTGAAAAACCAGGCTGGTACATTAAATACTGTCTGAAAAAGGCACTAGATCTTGCCCAGGATCTTATTCATTACACAACAAAGGGAAACCCACACAGATAAAGCCTGAACCATTCATTTGTCAGTTTCATTTTTTTCCCCTAAGGGAAGCTAAAGAATATTTTTAAACTATATACTATCTACAGTGTTATAAATCCCTCTTTTTTGGCCTAAACAATTTGGGGTTTATAGTTCATCATACATGCTACATTCTCCACAGATAGTTGCTTACTAATGTGAGGAAAGTTAACCTCACAGAACTTCTCTGTAATAGGGAAGTTCGTTACTCCCATTTTACAGGTAGTAGAAGTTGAAGGCTTCACTCAAGGTCATGCTGAAAATCTGTGGTGCAGGTAGGAGTAGAGTGTGTGTTCCAGTGGAGATTAAAGTGCAAATCACATAGTTCAGAAACATGAGCTAGGAAAACACTGCTAATGTGCGTGAGGCACCGTAGGATTATGAAGATTTGCCGTGGGATGCATTTTTCAAGGCTTCGTCTGCTTCTGGCTTGTCTCAAGTTGCCTGAAAACCAGCAAATTGCCGCCTTTAAGGACACCACAATGTCCTGAAGATATGGAGAGCATCCACTTCCAGCACAATCAGTACTGCAGCTGCCGTTTCCAGGGTGGCTGCACCGCATCAGCTCCCCGGTGGGGCTCGGAGAGAAGATGTGGCCCTTTCCAGTGAGATAAGAGAATAGTTCAATAGTTCCCCAGTGAAGAAAGGAAACGAGTCAGTCCTGTCACCATACTGGAGCCAAGGTTTTGAATGCAGAGATCATCCTCTACAAAGTAAGGCAAAGTAATCTTTTCTGTTTTGAAGTTGAACTTCAAGTATTTCCTTTGTGTTTGGTTTTGTTTTGTTTAACTTCTGGAGTGTTTACAACTGTTCTGTGAAATGGGACACTTTATGAAATGGGCAACTTCTGGACTTGTGCACAGCCAGTTTCTTTTCCAAACTCAACTCTACTGCTTTTCCTCCTTCCTAACCTGGCAAGTTAAGTTTCTGAGACAAGAGTGCATCTACTCAACACATTGTCAAGCAAGACATTTTCTTGACTGCTAACAAACTGAGAAACACCTCCTGACATGCTATAGGTGTTGTTCCTTCCAGATCACTTTCCTTTATTTCATCATTTTTTATTACAACTTCACTGCTCTGAGAGTTGTTTTAATTGTAGTAATTGGCCAGGTGGCCAAGAGGGCCAATGGCATCCTGGCCTGGATCAGGAACAGTGTGGACAGCAGGAGTAGGGAGGTCATTCTGCCCCTGTACACTGCACTGGTTAAGCTGCACCTTGAGTACTGTGTCCAGTTCTGGGCTCTGCAGTTTAGGAAGGATGTTGAGTTGCTGGAACACATCCAGAGAAGGGCATCAAAGCTGGTGAGCAGTTTGGAGCACAAGCCCTATGAGGAGAGGCTGAGGGAGCTGAGGTTGCTTAACCTGGAGAAGAGGAGGCTCAGGGGAGACCTTATTGTTGTCTACAACTACCTGAAGGGAGGTTGTAGACAGGTGGGGGCTGGTCTCTTCTCCCAGGCAACCAGCACCAAAACAAGAGCACAGTCTCATGCTGTGCCAGGGGAGGTGTGGGCTGGATGTTAGGAAGAAATTCTTCACAGAGAGAGTGATTGTCCATTGGAATGGGCTGCCCAGGGAGGTGGTGGAGTCGCCATCACTGGAGGTGTTTAAGAGGAGACTTGATGAGGTGCTTGGTGCCATGGTTTAGTTGGATGATGGGCTGGACTTGATGATCTCGAAGGTCTCTTCCAACCTGGTTAATTCTATTCTGTTCTATTCTGTTCTGTTCTGTTCTGTTCTAATTCCTGGTTGGTCCTGTTTGTGTACCTGGAAACCAACACTACTGCATGCCTGCAACTAATTCTTCAGTTCCAAGATGCATGCAATCCACTGTGCACGCATTGTAGTAAATTCAAAGATGAACTCTGGTATTTTGTCTGAATTTCCCAGACATTTGGCTTCTTGGCAGGTTATCTGTGAAAATTATTGTCTTTCAGGCAGAGTTATTAGATCTGACAATGTGCTGAAAATAAGTGACATCAGACACCATGAAGACTGAGAGACAGAGTAATGCCACATCCATGGTGACCACATATGTCTGCAAGGATCATGTATGGCTTTGCCTAGTTATCACCTTAGGATGTGAAAAAATCTGTGGTGCTGACATGTTTGATGTTTGTGGAGAGAATGGCTTATGATTTCTCTGGCCATGTTCAATCAATGGGGAAAAAAAGTGCATTTCCCTTATGCCTGAAAATGTGCTTTCAACCAGACTTGCACATAAACTACATCCATTGACTGTGATCTTGGGTGGAATCTAGAAAATCTATGGCAGAATCCCCGCTTCCCCACTTGGATGTTCTGTGTACTCATTTTTGCTGCTTCTCCTCTGAGCCTTGCTGCTAGCTCCCCTCCCCGTGCTAGGAAATGACCCCAAGACATATGTTTCATATTTGCATGGCTACAACTTTTCAAGTGCATGAAACTTAACAAAAGAAAACGAAATGATAAAGAAAAAAAAAAAGATTATGGCAGATGGTCTAATAGGACAAAGCTGAGAATGAGGATTAACCAGACCATAATATAAGCTGTCATTACAGGTTGTCATCATTGGCGAGTTATTTATTAGCTCTAAACAAACAGTGTTCCCTTCAGATACCAAATGTCAAATGTTTTAATATGTAGAAACCAAGTCTTCCTCTTCCAGCTGCTCCCATTTTGTCCTGCCAGCTGTACTGTCTCATCTTCTAAGACCTGCCAAAGAGCCTAACATTAACATACCTTATTATGCACATTATTTTGCCAAAAGAGGCCAGATGAGGCCAAATCATTCTGATAATAAGCACAGCAGTCATTAAATACTATTATGCATGCTACTGTGGATCCTAAAACCTTTGTGGAATACTAATGAGAGCATCCTTAGCATTTGCTGCCTGTAGTCTGGGGTAAATGAGTTTGGCACTTAATAGATCTGTCCACAGGCCGAAGGGATTTGTTACTATATCGGTCACTTCTTTAATCCAGGGAGGAGAAAAAACTAAAGAGGTGTCTGATATGCAAAAGATTTCCAATTCCATCTAGATTTCTTTCTCTCTTACACCATTTGGCTAAAGGAATAACGGTTTGGATGTTTGATTTGTGTCCTTACTTGTAAAGAAAGGGAGGACAAGCGAAGGAATTCCCCAAGGATGATCCAAACGTTATTCCTTTTTTGAAAACCTTTTTTAAAGGTCAAATTGAAATGAAAATGTCATTGCAAAAGGAGCAGCTGAAAACAGAATGTTAAATTCTCTCAATGCTTCCCCTCCCTCCCCTTCCCCCCCCCCCCCCTTTTTTTTTAACTGAAACAATGTATGATATTTCGACCTGAAGTTGTGGATAGCTTCAGTTAACCTAGAACTACATTTTTCTATTATTTTATTGTTTTATTGCTTGGACAAAAATAGTTAACTGCTCTGAGTGTTCTCACTTTTGAGGGAGAATATTTGACATTTATCTTGACGTTTTGATGGTCTCCTCCCAGGCAACCAGCACCAGAACAAGGGGACACAGTCTCAAGCTGCGCCAGGGGAAGTTTAGGCTTGAGGTGAGGAGAAAGTTCTTCACCAAGAGAGTCATTAGTCATTGAAATGAGCTGCCCAGGGAGGTGGTGGAGTCACCATCCCTGGAGGTGTTCAAGAGGAGATTGGACGTGGCACTTGGTGCCATGGTCTAGTCATGAGGTCTATGGTGACAGGTTGGACTTGATGAGCCTCGAGGTCTCTTCCAACCTTAGTGATACTGTGATGCTGTTCTAAGGATCCTTCCACTCGGTGTTTCAGTGGTTATTGGAATATTCTGAATTGTTTTCTTTATTTATACTTTTAAAAAAATCAATGTTTTTTTTCCTTTTTACATCCATTTTCTGCAAGTCTTTTGTCACTCTTTACCTAGCATGATTTCAACATGGCATCAACACACCGAAACGGTGCGGGGAAAGCGCCATACGCTCTCAGTTTGTAACATGGCCATCAATTCAAGCCTGATATCTGTTATGGGTGGCCCCTTCTCAGATATCTAAAGGTTAAAGCCTCATTTGCTGTGATTAACTATTCAGAATTTGAGACAGCTGCATACCCTTTTCCAGGGATCAGTGAAAGCAGAGGTAGAAAATTATTGCAATCTTTTTTGATTCTTCTCTTTTGCTGTGTCACAGAGAGGGAATGAAAAAGAGCACCCAAAAGGGAAATGTATTTGAGTCATAACGCTGGGCTGAGAAGAGGTCACAGGCTGGTTGAAAAGACAGTTTCTTCCCCTAGAGGGGCAAAATCTTAGTCTTTTAAGAATGTGCTGTTTGCTTTCTCTCCCCACAAGAAGACACAAAAATATGTGGGAAGGAAAGAGAGTGGGTGCACAGGTGGATGGACGTTCTGCCTGACAGGCATCAGAGGGTTTTGCTCTGGCCCCACAGTGATCTAGAAACAGTTTTGTAAGTGACTCTTCCAGGCTGCAAGGAAGGCAAAGACTTTGCAGGGAAGCTTGCTGGATTGCACAGTATTCCATACGTGTCCATACAGAGCTGGTGCATACTGGGGTAGCCCATGCAAACTGGAAGGTAGAGCTCCCCAGTGGCATGGGGCAGAGACCCTGAAGGAAAGCATGGGTTGGGAGCCAATTATAGTATTTGACAAACTAGGGTAAATGTCTGTGCCTGGTGTAGCATGCAACCACTCAAAGCTCAGTTCAAATGCCACAAACACAGACCCTAAACAACACACCAAGAAAGCTTTCAGTATTTCAGAAGCCACTACTATGGAAACTAACTTAACATGTTTTCCATAACCCTTTTGTGAAGTCCTCACTTTAAGTAGTTTATTTCAGTTCATGTCCATCCCAGAAGCTATGCCTGGGGCTGTTTCTAGCCTATAAAGTTAAAATGAGTGTGCATGATTGGACAAGTCAAGGTTTATCTCTGTATTTCATGATCTTCTTTACATTCAAAGGCTCTGTGAAGGGGACAAAATTTGCAGGGATATAGGATCAAGCCAGAGAGGCTTTTAAGAGTCTCAATGACAGAGCAGCTCCCCGCTGCCATAGTACTGGAATACCAAACAGCCCTATGAAAACATCTGCTTGCCATTGCTCTGCTTTGGCAAAGCTAAAGGTTTTAATCATACTTTACTGCGAGCCTTTCCACATGTGTGCTTGTATGCTCAGTGTGAGTGTGGTTATTCATATATTTTTGTAGCAAAAAAAAGGGTAAAATCTAGTGTTTTTCTTTTCTCATATAAACCATCAACAGTCTGGTCTCCATCCAGAACTCAGGATCCATTTTCACAGGAGGTAGCTCTTTTCAATCAAGTTTTTACTGCATTTGTTCCACCATTGCTTGCATCACCTAGGAAAGCTGTGATGACTCCCCACAGCACATGGCCACAGCAGCTGAAGGTGGTGGGAGAGTGGAGAGGGAGTTTTTACGAGCTGAGTGTATGGGAGTTCTGTGCTAGTGGGAGAAGGATGTTTCCAGGCGCGGTAACTGTGGGTGATGATGAGAGAGGGGTGAGAGACCTGCTCTTCCTCCTCCAAGGCACTGGCTACCCCAGGGACATGTGGCTGCACTGAATGGCAGGGTGGGTACAATCTGTGGATAAGACAGATTGCAGGGCCACATGAGACAGAGCCAGCACTGTAGCTGACACTCCCCTCCAGCAGAACACCAGATGCAGGGCTTAGCCCACATGAGGCTCCTTTGATTTTTAGCTCCTTTGCTTTTTAGCTCCTTCATGGCCCCTTCCTGCCACAGATGAGCTTCTCTAGTACCCAGAGGAGCCTGACTGCAGGTAGCTCAGGCAGACACACAATAGCTCTTGTTTTTGAAAGGCTGTGAATTCCCAGCTCCTCTTTGGGGCAAGGAAATGTGGTGAAACCTCCAATTTGTGGGAAGTGCTGTGGGAGACAAGGGCAGGAGTGTATCATGCATTCCTTGCAAGGCTGCCAGTATGGTTAAAGAGTTGTGACTAGGTGAGCAGCCTGTCAACCTGGCATTTCTTGCTATTGTCCCTGTGGGGAGCAGAGTTCACCCAGAGCCTTCAGAGCTATCCTGTTGGTCCCCTCCTGCACAGTCAGAAAATCTGACCTGAGCCATTGTGCCTCCCCTCTCCCTGGATAGAGAGATCTCTGGGAAGGATGTGACACCTCTTCGCAGGTAATCACTGCCTCTTCAAGGTTCAAAACCCACCATTTTGGTTGACATTTGAAGTTTTGGCTAAAAATATATGAGTTTCATTATCATGTTGGGGAAAAATACATTTCTTGCTTATATTTCATATGTCATTGTGACTGGCGAGTAATTTCTTTGTCAGTAGTTAACAAAACTGAATCAGTAGTTAACAAAACTGGAAGAAGTGATCAGCAACCTAAAAAGTTGCTTTCTTCTTCTGTTTCTAATAGTGACTGGCAACCAACTTATTGGAAGCTTTCCACAGAATATAGAATGCCTTGAGTTGGAAGACACATTAAAGATTATGTAGTTCCAATCCCTTTACCATGGGCAGGGACATCTCCCACTAGACTAGGTTGCACTAGACTAGGTTGCTCAGCTTGGTCTTAATTGCTTCCAGGGATGAGATATTAATGATTTCTCTGGGCAACCCATTTCAGTGCCTCACCACCCTCATAGTAAACTTCAGTAAACTTCAGTAAAGATGTTCAGCTTGCATCCTCTGGATTCCATATCTTCGATATATGTGGAGGGGCCCAAGCTCTTTTGGATGGTGCACAGCAATAAGCCAAGGAGCAATGGATAGAAACTTGAACAGAGAAGGTTTCAGCTCAGTATGAGGAGAAACTTCTTTAGTGTGAGGGTGCCAGAGCCCTGGAACAGGCTGCCCAGAGAGGTTGTGGAGTCTCCTTCTCTGGAGACTTTCCAACCCCACCTGGATGCATTCCTGTGAGGACTCTCCTGGATGATGCTGCTCTGCAGGGGGGTTGGACTGGATGATCTCTGGAGGTCCTTTCCAACCTCTAATGTATTGTGATTTTGTGATCCAGGCCTCTAAACAAAGTTCTCCAGAGGAAATTGCAGAATTCCTCCTGACTTATTTTAAGATGCCAGAAAGATCAGATCAGAAGAGCTCTCAGGGATGATATTGTAGCACACACAGAGTGGTATAAAGCAATGGGGTTTTGTTAATCCAGTCCTTCCACTTAAAGAGAGAACTTGTGTGTGAGCACTCACAGGGCCATTTTGCAGAAGCTCAGCTGATGGTATTAGAATTCTGTGACAATTTGAAAACAATAAGAGTAAGAATTTTGCTTCAGCTAGCCTGCAGTGTAACAAAACCCTGCCATAAACCAGGCACCTGCATTTTTTCAACCAACAAAAGGCTATAGATTATAATATACCTTACCAATGCTATACCCCAGCTGGTGTAAATTGTGTGCCCTGGTTTTCAGGAAAGGATTTGTGGGAAGTCCATGTTAAAATAAACCAAACAACTTCTTAGGTAACATTTTCTGTCACCAAAAAGAAATAAACAGAGAGAGCACATGCCTAAAATCAGAGTCAGAAGGAAGGGTCAAAGTATTTTTAGATTGTCTGGGTTCCCAGTCTAAGTAAGGGAATGACTTTAATTAAATTTAGTCAAGCCTCAGCCATTCTTTCTGTGGTTCACTTCAGTTGTACATCTCACATCTTTGAACAGCTCTTCTCAATTGCACACAGGCAACTTTGTTTATAGTCTAGTGAAGGATCAAATGGTTTCCACTGGGGGGGAAAGGCAAGGCATTTTCTTCATAGTGAACCTTGCCTGCAGAGGAAGCCTTATAATTTCCAAAGAGAGGGTGCAATATGCTCAGCATATGTCTGTCTTTCCCCCAGTAAGCAAGATGAATCACCTGTTTTCTCTAGAAGGGAGATGTTTAAATCCTCTCTGGTCATTAGGAATAGGGACCAGCTTTCCTTATTACAGTGCATATTAGTAATAATCCCTACAAGAATAGCAGCATATGTTGTTGATGCCTCAGACTGGCTGCTGGTGCAGATGAAAGGATCTTGAGGAAAGGCCTATTGTTTATGAATAATGCAAAGTACAGTGTTTGCAGTTCCAGTAAGTCCAGGTCCAGGCAAGGAAGGCTGGTCCATTCTTCATGGGGTCACAATTCCTCCCTGAAGACACTAATGATGTGGCTGGAAGACCACTGCAGACATGGGAAGAGGAATTGTGTCACCTCAGAGAAACAATCTGGTTTATAAATTCACGGGGTCAGGGCCTGGAGAGGACCAGACAGGCAGTGTGTCTGCAAGGGAGGTGGGCATTGAAAACACCTGGAGCAAAACATGTGTGTGTGGACTTCAGTGAATCCCTGTTCAAGAAAGCATTCTCAGTATAGAGTAATGGCAACAATTCTGTGGCTAAATCTTGCTAAAAGCCAAGTTTCTGCCAGAAACTTCACAGAATGAGTGCAGTTTGC